>NC_057774.1:3894725-4494725 GCF_014825855.1 Bombus pyrosoma
TTCTCTAATAAATGCTTTATCTTTTCTTCTTCCTCTTTGAGTCTTCGCTTTTCCTCAAGGAACTTCTTAGTCTTTCTATGATCTCCTCCTGTCAGGATATCCAACAGATCGTCGACCATAGTTAACGTATAATCACAGTCTTTAGCAAAGTCTAATATGGATTCTGCATATTGTACAGCAGTCTCATCGCCATATGTCTGATACACCAAGTCTGTTTCCTCCTTTGTTAGATTAGCGAACGTGGAATCGTAACTTGGAGCATAAGAACCAAAGGCACCGTAATATAAAGGTTTAACTGGTTTAGACATATTTCTCCTATCTTCTCGGAATCCTGCTAATGCTCCTGTACCATGATTCAATTTACCTATAAGCTGCACTAATGACACTGGTCTTTGATTAGTTCCTGGAATCACGCCATCTCCCGGTACTATGATCTGTAAACTGGTAGTTCCGTCTTTCTTTTGTCTAAGGAAACCCATCTTAGAATTCAACCTTTTCAACGTTAACTTATCTGATGCTACTTTCGCGGCTCCTCGGGCTTGTTTTAAGATTTCCTCCGGCGTCATATCATCCGGAATGGCTTCAAATTTACCTAAATTTGCTAATCTCATTTTCCTTTGGTTCTCTTTTCGAAGTTCTTCTGCCTCTTCGTTACGTTCCTCCTGTTCCCGTTCCCGTTCGATTTGCTCCTCTGTTACGGGAACGTCTGGATTATTAGGATCTTCTGTACCCAATTCAAATCCAAGCTCCTCTTTTGAGATATCCTGCATGTAAGTTAGTACAGGTCTTAATTGACGAAGTTTTTCAGGTGTAACCATTTTTAGGCCAACATGCAATAATTTCTTTGCTGCCTTGTAATAAATTGTATCTGGGTGGTTATAAGTAGTAGCGTTATCACACATTAGTTTAAAATCGTCTACGAACTCGTTTAAGTTTTGATAACTATTATCGTCTATTTTCTGCTTTATAGTACTGAAATCCATAGGATTAGTAATGATCTGAGAGTATCCAGGTGCAATACTATCTGTGACCGGCCAAGCAAAAAATTGCTGTGGGTCACGTTTCTCCATTGACCTAAGAAGATGTTCCAATAGTCGTTGAAGAGGTGTACGTTCAGCAATTTTTCTAAGTACACAAGTTCTAGGTTCACGATGTGGAGAAAGAGAGTTAATATGGCTAGTAACACCAACTCGGTGTTCCCCACTAGACGGTGGCCTTGGAGGTAACAATTGATGATTAGGAATCTTTTTAGGGATTTCTGCTAAACTTTCATCGGCATCTCCTACTGATTCTTGACTGGATTCCTCTCTTCTCCTCTTTTTATCTTTGTGATGATGCTTGTGTCTTTTATCCTTCTTTTTCTTTTTCTTTTTAAGCTTTTTATGCCCTATGTATCTATCATATTCAGATTCTTGTGTTACAGGACAGTTGAGACCCAACTGTTGTTGGTAGACACCCAAATGTTGGGACAACATTGTTGTCTGGCTTGGGGATTCGTTCCCGTATTCAGGTGTTCCACTGCTACCCCCAACCTTCAAAATTAACTTTAAGGTACGGGGTTTATCCGTGCTTGTATATTGCCCTTCTGTTAAAAAAGAAAGGGAAAATTATTTGTAAGAAATTAAGAATACATGTATATATATATATATATTATGTATATTACATGTATATATATATATTATATATATATATTAAATATGTATGAAGACATCAAAGCATTAAGCTATACATAACATCTAGTGCATGCAACAAAGATGTCTTGCAGAAAATCATACAGAAGTGCAGAATAACAGCATAATAGTGTTGTAATGTAAAAATATAGTGCTAAATATTACATTAAATAATCTTGCAGGGTTATGAAAAAATAAGTATAATTTTGAATTAATAAAAATCTACAGGATATTAACAGAAAGGTAGAAGGAGATGTTGATAATAATGATAATAAAGATGATTTTATAACAGGACAGTGACCTTGTTTTCACATTCAACAAACTGGAAGCGAGATGGAAGTAGCTCGACTTAAATTAAATAAACCTTGATAGAGAAGTATGCAATAAAATAATTACTGTTGTATGAACCAACTGAATCTGCAGGAATAATCAAGGAAGGAGCAACTTTTAAAATTGAAAATACCCCGTAACGAGGTAAAGCAAAAGCATATGGCCTTTCTGATGCCATAATACATAACAGCCAGGGAACTAAGTGATTGAAGTGCAACAGATATCCCATGTACCCCAGATGAATACCCACAAAATATTTATAGCAAAAAATTGTAACAAATTTGTCTCATCATAGATCTTGTTGCACTTCAACTAATTTTAATAGACAAAAAAAGAACTAAAAGGGTTTGGGACATCTGAGTAATTTTGGAAGCACAGCTAGTTTCTGTCGTGCAACCAGTCCATGTCTGTTGTTACACGTCACTTACTTCCACGTCGCACCTGTTGCTGTGGAACCTTCGTTTATACTTTTGAATCCACCTTACTTCTACTCCAACCTCACTCTCAGTTTGTCCGTGGTGAAAACGTAGTCAACATTCCTGTGCATCATTAAACTATGAGTACAAAAAGGATTCCAATGAAAATGTTCAAGCATTTCAACCAATTAAGGTCCTCGTACTGTGTCAATCTCCATACCTTGAGCACATTTGTATTTATGGATGATCTTTTCATTTGAATCCTCAGGTAATCGACACAAATGTCAACACTATAGAATTACATTCAGTGAAATATTCCAATAATATAAAAATCGACAAGTGATAACAAATACAGAAACATTAAAAACGAGAAAAAACGAAATATTTAAGAAATCAAAAATACTCGTTGCTACGATCTACAATGTGCCGAAAAAGAAAGCTCCAAAATACTGTATACAACGAAAACATCTGATAACGTAGCAACAAACTGTCGACGCGAGTATGATTTGATTAACAAATGTAAAAACAAATATTGCAGTGGAACGATGATCGAAGCGCTTTTGCAATTCGACGCGCGTTTCGTATTTTGCTAGGAACACAGTGTGCGGCATTTTGTACTGTTTAAAACGCGGAACATAATAATGTGGCGACCTATGATGCCATTGATGATGTTAAGGAATAATTAAAAGTGATGAGAAACGATAAAACGATCGAGATACACCGGATTTAGTCCTGATCCTCACCTTCGTGCCTTTCGCGCTTGTGCTTTTTATGCTTCTTCGAGCCCATGGTTTGCACGTTGGCTCACAGCTTGATAGAATATTCTAACGATAAATAATAAACACTACGTCGTAAACCAGTACGGAACGCGGTTTGTGAGAGTACCGCGCTCCGTTACATGCATAAGCAATACGGCGGCAGCCATTGAAGACGTCACAGAACTCCAAGCCCTGCCAAGCCGTTATGGTGGATGCATGTCTTTCGTTCCCCCAGTCCAACGTTTATTCGCCAGCTGCGCTGTCATGGCGACGCGTCGTTCGAAGAAGCGCGTATTACGAATGCGGTCGAATATAAATTTATTATTTTCCACTTACATTAAAACATTGAAAACTTGATTTCACACTTTCCAAGATACTCTCTTTGTAACGCTGATCAGGTATCAAATTTTTTTCTATATCAACAAATTAATTATGAAAAATTTAAACAACGGCAGCGTACCTGAATGTTTTGAAATATGTAGAGTGAAAAATTATAAATTATATTTGTAGCTTTAGATTTGAATTAACATTAATTTACACTTAATTTCTAATTTTATTGTATTTCCTGTTTCGAAATACATGTAATAAATATCAAAAAATTGCGCCATAATATTTTCGACTGCATCTAATTAAAAAAAAAAAGCACTCGATATCGAATCTAAGAAGATGATTTACTTCGTTAATTCTCTGCAACTGAGAAAGTAATGGAACCTAATGGAACAAAAAAAGTTCAGTCGCTTTATAGTAAATCGAATTTCACAAGCAAACACGATGGCATTCTCAATAATCACACTAACAAAATCACATGTTTTATAGATAGAAAATTATTTCTCTCAGAACAGGATTCCATGACATCTGTAACGTCTACATACACAGACGATCCAGGGAAACATTGTGTATGGAGCTTTAAAGGCGAAAGGCGCTTCCTAACCTACAAAAGACGCTTGAAGTAGTAGCACTTACCGTACACCGAGGAACGAGACACTCGACCGTATTCACAGACACGCTTTACCGTACAAGATTGCCCCACTAAATGAGCATACACTATGGCGAATTTTTATTGAAATATCCAGCAACTTACCGCGGCGTCCACGAACCCAGCCGCGATGCAATTAAAGGGGCAAACGATCAGCTGTTTCGGTAAAACGTCGAGCGGAACAGAGAGAGAAAGAGAAATGTGTTTTCTCGGTGGCTCCGAAAAAAAATTCACGCACAACAGCACAGATGTGTCGTCTCCCCTGTGTTACACTGTATCTCGAACGTTAAGGAGCATCGACCAGCCAATTCCTGTTTGTGCCTCCCTTCGAATCTCTTGTATTCGTTCAGAATACGCCGAACAGAAGCTTGCCGACCTTAAGTGAACAAGGACCGGAAAATTCCCGACATTTCACTGACCTCTGATTCCTTTCAACATCTTTATTTTACGTTTTATTATCGCCAAACATGTACATTGTCCTTGATTTTAACATTTTTCGCTATTTGAGTTAAGGATGCAATAGATATTTGGACATTCAATTAATGCATTCAAACCGAGTAATCGATAAGCTATCTGCGGCACTCGAATCTACTGCGCTTTTGAAAATATGTCGCAAATGGGGCACTTATGTATATGTATATACATATATATATAGATAGATATATAGATATATATATAGATATATATGTATATACATATATATAAGTGCCCCGTTTGCGGGGATATATATCTATATATATATATATAGATATATATACACACACACATATATATATATGTATATGTATATATGTATAGATCGTCGAGTCGAACAAAAGCAACGATAGTGACAATGGATTTGCATTATCAATGGAATGCGAAAATACGCGAAAGCCGGGGACTTCACGGATTCTAGATTAAGCCTTATCTTCTGCATTAAAGTAGAGCACTTTACCTATCTCCATGTATTTGAAATGCTGATGCGATTTTTCTTTCGATTAAAATGACTTACGGATGT
Organism: Bombus pyrosoma; assembly: GCF_014825855.1. Lineage (NCBI taxonomy): Eukaryota > Metazoa > Arthropoda > Insecta > Hymenoptera > Apidae > Bombus > Bombus pyrosoma. The sequence goes on from NC_057774.1 coordinate 3,899,873, forward strand.
ATGGTGCCGGATCGTAGGTTTGCTAATATCCAACTACTTGTCACGAGCTCCTTATATTTTGCAGCGTCGAGTTTAAAGTCATAAATCGTGACCTCTTTACAGAGGAAGATATTTGTACGAAAAATAAAATACATCGTAACGTGAACATAGAAGCACAGTCTACCTTCAGTTACATTTCTATTTCTCTCTGTGTTAATCCTTATAAAGAAGAGACGCTTCTTGAATATCGGTCGTTGGATAGTTTTTCTATTAATGCAGAATAGCTTTTATTTGCCGTTGATAGTAGAACAAATTTTCGAGACTCTCAATCAAATGTTCGTGATATGCACAACCTTTGAAATTTACACGCCCTTCAACGTCATGTTGCTCTTTCAAGGGCCATATATCACTAGCAACATTCACGGCATCGTCTCGTTGAAATGCCGCTAAATTGAGATAACATTTCAATGGGTAATTAAATTGTACGATACAAAGAAGGACCAAATTGTGTCCGATAAGAATTCAGCAATTTAGAATAAACAATGTGTTGTAATTTACGATGTTGAATGAAGCGATAAGTATACAAAACATAATGCGCGTGTTAGATAGATAGATAGTAACTTCCACTTTCATAGTTTGGCTTTATTTTGCAAATTAAGATTGTCTGTCTGTGTATCGTTAACCCTTTAGGAACGTCTCGAGATGCAAAGCAGTGCGGGTAGTGGAATTTTCCCGAAGGAGAGGTTTCCGTTTCCTGCTGCCACCTAGAACAGGATACAGGCAACCGATGAAGTTGTGTGATTACTCACCGTATTGTGGAGGAAAATGTAGCAATTCGGTTACAGTTGTGTTATCACCGTAGCATAACAGCGTGACTCTGAAATACAGGATGCTCATGCCTGCATACAATGTATAATGCATTCACGTGATCCATGGGAGCATATATATGAATATATGTATGTACCTTTGAATAATCAGATATAAATTTTGCTCTTTGCAGAATTTATGCGTTATGATCATTTTTTCGATCATTGATCGATTCTGAGTATTAACACACTCGATAATCACTTCAATATTGGGCAGATAAAAATCCAATTGGTAATTACCCGTTTAAGTATTCCGAGGCGCACTTAAAGAGATTCCCTGATAATCAATACTCACGCGTCAAAGTCCTTTTCGGTTTTTCTGTGGCGAAACCATGGCTGCATATCCATTTGAATTATAAATACGTATCTGTATACATAAAGGTCGGAAATGAAAGTGTCTCATTTTCGTTAGGGACATTGACCACGAGTATCGAAACTTGAGAAGTTCTCTTTGGGATCTTCCTTGTCAAAGCGTGAAATTGGCAGAGGAGGATGGCATATTGTGATGTAGTTACGGTCCTGGAAAAAGCCGGTGCGGATGCACGCATACACGTGGCCGCGCTCATGTATCGTCCGTGGCAATAACTCCACGATTTATCGTCGCACACGCTTTGTCAAAAGTTTCGAGTATATGGCAATTGGTAGGACAAACTGTATCGCAGTTGTAGCTGTATGTCGGAGATTAATAATTTCGTTCTGAATTGGTTATGATTAAATTAATTGAATTCCGGTAATTTACTGGAGTGATATAATTCTGGTGAAAGAAGATTTTGGAGTGTAGCCAAGAAACATAGGATAACAATCGACTTTCCTCTACTTTTATCACGTTTAAACCATCTTAGAACGATCTTACGACTCTTTTTTATAATAACGAAGGTCGTGTAACCTTATCGTTTATACTCTGCTTTTTATCTTATCCAAACGTGATCTTTCGAATTGTTCTTTAACAAATACTACTAATTACCACTCCACATATTGATTCGAAGTAGTCATATACTTTGCTCCAAACTATAGTTTGTTCGGAAAGTTCTGTCTCAAAATTTTGATTATATATTTACAACTTTATTTATTAACACAATAACTTTCCCAGTACAAAGAATTAACATGTTAATATCTTTCAGGTTTTCAGTGCCCTGGTAACGTAACGCTCCTCCTACTATCGTTCGATGAAGGCCAATGGCGGACTAAAGAGGGTAGTTTCGCGATTGGTACGATCCTGGGGAAAGCCGGTTGCATGCACGCACACGTGGGTGCTCTGGTTGCGGCGCTCGACAGTCGGCAAAAGCGTTCTATCGAGGGGCCCCCTGGCGTATACGCGTGCACACACGCGTGAGTATCTTACACATATAAAACAGCCGATCAGACTGAAGTCACGAGTAGAGTCCTTGTGTCAGCGTACCAGGCACAGACGGTATCCCAAACGGAGTGCGGTCGTTGCTCACGAAGAAGCGGAAGAAAGACAGAAATAAGGATACACATAGAGACGTGCCCTAACACGCGGGTCTGTGGAGAGTAGTGTACCCCTCCGTTGGCGAGTTTACGGGTGAGCAGACGCGGCGTTATCGCATACAGCACGCGTTGCACGCTCGTCCGGGATTCAGCACCGAGCGACTCGACAAAACGTGCGAGACACGAGACGCGAGACGCGAGGCGCGGCTTTGGTGTGCACACATCCGTAGGTGTGATAAAGACATTCGATAGAGAACACACGAACGCACGCTCTCGTTTCTATAATTTCTGTTTCTTTCTCACCTACGATCATTTGTAGTTGCTACGTTCTCCCTCCCTTTCGTATTCGCTCTTTTATTGTCCCTCTTGCACGTTCTGTGTCTAGTCGTCTGTCTGTTTCTCGTGGTGTTGTCAGTGACACACAGTCACAGCACGGCTACCAGAAGCCTGTAACACCGCACCGGCGAATGGAGAACGCGTTCACCAATCATCGTAAACGAAAGTGCGGGTGTTTCGTCGTTAACCAGCATCCCCGGCTAACTTATTGCGCGGCTCGCGTTAATCGAGAATAAACGGTGTGCGCATCGAGCAACCGGAGGTGAAGAGATTGTTTGGTGTTGTTTTGGTGGTGGTGTTCCTTGAGGATAACGAAGAATGGATCGTTTCCGAGTTACACCGGCCAATAATACATCGCAATACGCGCCGCATCAACAACCATCGTTGGACTATGGTAAGTGCTTGTTTTTATTCAGTTTTTTTGCTTCACACGTGTGACCAAAAGGTTAAACGTACAAGTGAACGCGAGAGAGTTGCTTCATTTACGATTATGCTCGAATATGCATGTCGCGTTATACGAGAGAAATTTTGCAAGCGATAATCCAGCTACCTGTTCAAAACATGCACACACATACGCACACGCATGCGCGCTCATACATAATACCCCATAATTTACATATCCTGGAGCAATCGACTAAGGTTTGCATGAGTAGTTTTCACCAATCTCACACGATTGTGCTGAGTCGTTAACGTAACTATAAATTTGCGCAGAAGACCGAATATTTTCTATTTTAACGGCGTTAGAAATATATCTGTTAAAACGTTGAGCAGAGTTCCACTCTGTTAAAGGTTTGCGCGTCAAGGTCGATCGATCTTTGCGGAGGCCCACCACCAGCAGGCATCGCGATAAATTTCTGAAATGAAACGATTAATTAATAAAATTAGTTACTCTGTATTTTTTATCCAAACTTCCGTCAGACAATCTTGATACTGTTATTTGCGAAATTAACTCCTTCGCTATTGACTAGATTTCTTATCTATCGTTCGAGTCATCCCCAAGTTCGAAAGACCGGTATCTTTCCACTTCTTTTCTTAGCAATAACGACGATAGTTCCTATTCGATATAAATAATTCCTCTTAAATTTGGATAATTATTCCTCGAAGATATTCAACTTGAAAGAATCGAACACTGGCTTCGAAACGAACATGGAAGACGCGCGGAACTTGGCGCCTACACATTATCATCTGTATTAATTTAGAAGATGGTTAAATAAGTTTAAAATGACCGATGGCTATCGACGCGACGGCTATAACCGCAAGTTACGCTTCCACGCAACGCAACACTATGTCGGTTCGGAGAAACCAGTCCATTCCAACGTTGGATATCGTCGTGCTACGCATACCACGCTATCGTAACTCCACCAGGCGCCTGGATACACTGACGGCATCGCGTTACCGATTTCCAGACGTTTTCACGCTGACTAAGCGACCTTCGCGGTTTCGTTTCGTTTACCGATCGGTTGATCTACCTGCTGTTGACTTTTTCCGGTTTATTTTGCAAAATTACGGTTCGTCGCGTGTCCTTTAACTATCGATCGGTTAGCCGCTTAATAATTCTACGCGACCGTGTTTCGTAAGTCTGTGTTTCATTGGAGAATGATTGGTATTTCAATGAGAAGAGATGCTAACTCTGGACCTTAGCGTTTTACGTACACGCGTGGCTCGTCTATTTTCGTTCGGACGTTTTCCAAAGGCGTGGTCGTCTCCGAATAGTCAATATCCACGATCGCTGTGGATTTGCATAAGAAATTGGACGTTTGATGAAAGCAGGAAATTATTACGTATTACGGAGCTAGAAGAGGGATGCTTCCTTGTGGCGTACCTATACCTAATTCGATGCAGCCGCACAATCGGTTCCTTAGGGTTCTGATAATTCGCGGATAATTAGCTACGTTTCTTTCGTTTATATTTTCTTTCGTGGGTGGAACGATGAAAAAGTAAGAGATAACTGACGGGAAGTAACGTGGATGAACGTCGGTGAACTGTAGAGCAACGATAGACGTATAAAGAAACGCTTATTCACGGTTTCGCCATTGTCGAGATATCCAGAATGGCGGCTCCAAAAATAAAATATCGATGTAACGCCGCAATTGTCAAGGTCGACCACCTTGGTCTTTTACAGAAACCACCGAGATTTGATTATCGAGTGTCAGTGTTTCTCAATAGCGTTAGATCAACAATAGAAAGAAGCCTCAACAAGAAGCGTTATATAAATGATCGGTTCGATTTCGAATTACCGGCGGAACTTAATCGCTCGTTTCGTGTCACTGCTGTCGTGAATTCGTCTCTCCAGACAAATTATCGTTGCGTAATCCTCGCGAACTGTACTTTGGTAACGAGAGGAGTTGTAGAGTTATTAATCCCGTTCCCTGCGACTCTGGCTCCTCGAGATAATTAAACGTATCTGCCGATAAGTAACGCTTACCAACTTTCCGACAAGTTTCGCGAACCAGCAATTATTATCGAATACAAGTCGATTCTACGATCTCCAAATGCATCAACTACCAATTATCTCCGTCATTAAATCGTCTTTATTGCCACTTTCTTTCGGCTATCGCTTCCACTGCACTTTATTCTCTACGCTACCCCAAAACACTATCTTCATCTCTCTGATTATGAAACGACCATAAACGACACGCGAAATGGTCTCTTTCTCTCTTTTAGTTACCATTGAACAGTAGTGGCTCGCATGAGAACCACTCGTAATCTCTCTAGCTGTTCGATGGCTGAAGTTCGTCGACGAGAAACCCAACTGTTTAGGGCGGGGTAAAAGGGGCAGCTGCATCCCTGCTACAAAAGCCGAGGCAACGAGGGGTCGATAATCACGCAACCCCACTCTACACGTTGTATTTCGTTGCACGGTTGTCTGCGATTCATGCACGAGCTGGACTTGTGCACCTACCTTCCTTCTCTCTCGATCTACCGATCCCTCTTTCGTGTTCCCTCTTTTGCTTCATCCCTTTCGCTCTATCATGTGTTTCGTTTGTCTATGAACGACACGCGTTAGGCGTCGGGGAAAACTACGTGGATATATAACGTGTGCCAAGCGCCGTGTAATGAACTTGTTCGCGCATTATTGCTTGTTAAGACTTAATCGTAAACCGTGGTGAACATGATAGTCCTTCGTTTTGTTCGCGAATATAGCGACTTTAATTAATCAGAAAAGTAACATCGTGCCTAATTATATAAATGAAACACGCGTATTTCCTTGATAGAGCGAGTTGTTTCAAAGGGAAAGGAAGTTTGATAAAAGATCATGGAATATCGACGAGTAAAGTGTCAGAGTACGTGTTGCCGTTGGATTGCACTCTGAGGTCACGTGTCCCGTGAACGTACACGCGATGGGCGACATCATATTTTCTCTGTTCGTAGATTTATCAGATAAATCTGTGGATGTTGACGCCCATTCCTGTTAGAAACATGTACCTTTCTCGGAAGCAAGTTGCTCCATTACGGCAGAATAGTCAATATATAAAATTTTTCGACCATATCTACAATTTCGGAATGGATTTATTACGAAATAGAGTAGAAGTTCTAGTTTGCTATCTTCGAGACTTCGAGTTGAACGAACTCGAATCGAATCGGGCGAAATGCATGTAAGATAGGAGAAATACGATTCAGATTATACCAGAACATTTATCACGTGAACATTTCTCCGGATTCGTTCTCCTCGTAGCTACATCGAGGGGTAAGTAGAAGCAGTTTCGCGCAATATATCGTGTCTTTTGTCGAGGTGTCATGCGAGAGACGTGGCGCCCTCAAACAACAGAAAGTAGAACGTGTGGCTTTAGGCATGGTAGAAACCCTTTCTTAGCTGTATTCAAGCTACCTGGCGTGGAGAACAATGTCGTTCGAATCCCCTTTCACAAACGATTCTCTTTTACAAGATTCCTACTGTTGGAAGAGGGATGACTTTACTTGTTTAACTTAACTAAGCCAAAAGTTTTATCATATTTGCTCAAATGACCGGTTAAACGATTTTACTTTGTCGAAGGATTATTTTCTTACAAATACAGAGTTTTAAATTTATCAATAATTAAACAGGCTTCCCAGAAGTAATTTAACATTAATAATAAACCTTGAGGCATCAATTTGAAAATCAGCAAACACCATATTGTCAAAATTGATTCAACCCTCAAAATGCATGAACTCTGTATCCTTAATCGGACACACGCTCGAACATGGTTGTTTGTACTTGCCGTCGTGTCCTCAGAGTGGCTTTTGAGCAGCCTGTTTCACAATAATTAATTAGTTCGACCTTTACTCGCAAGCTAGTGCTGTTAGATTGGAACGCAACACGGTCTGTTCACGACTGTCCACTAATCCTCAGAATTTGCTGTTTAATCCAACGTGTCCGCGGTGTACTCTCCATCTTCGCTGACGATTTTCATTGTAATCTTCCATATTCCTCTGTTACGTGCCAACTGACTTTGACACGCTATTTTGGGCTTTTGGACGTTTTACGTTTTACACGCAGAGTAAATTGCTTAATGTTTGAGACGAGCCACGAGACTTCATCACTGTCACTTAAAGCAGAAATCTACGTTCCGAAGTGTAGGGAAACAGAGGTATCTTGCATGCAAAGAGCAAAAAATAAAACGATGAATTACAATGACCGATATTGCTCGCTCGTGTCATCAGATTCCGTGGATCGCGACGAGACACCTTCCTTAAGGAATCGTCAGGTGTCGTAGAACAAACAAAGCTCTCGTTTATTCCACCGACGTAGAATTTCAATGACTGTTTGACGAATGGTTTCTCGAGGTGTTTTACAACTTTTTTAAAGTATAGAGTAGACAGTGCCTCGGGGCGCTGGTCTCGTACGCGATTAACAGCGTTCCTCGGGAGGAAAGAAAGGTGGAAAGAGGAGGCGGCGGCGAAAGAAGAAGAGCGAGAAGGAGGAGGTGAACTAGCAAGAAAGCTCTCCGCTATGTCCGCATAAATGAGGCACGTTTTAACAGATTTTTCGCTTTCAGATCGTAGATGGCATTGTGTATCCAGCGGTATCGCGCGCGTGTGTTCACGCCCGAATGTATTATGCATACACGTCTTTCCAACGACGTATGACGCGGCGCCGCGTCGTATTACGGAGACGTAGTTCAGACGTTTTGCCAGCCATGGCAGCGTGCCAGACCTCACAGCCCTACAGTCTCCATTCCACTGCCTATGTGTTTATCAACAGAGAATTATGCTAACGTCGACCGTCGACTATGCGAATCCATGGTCCCGCCTTTTGCCGACGCGTCGCGTTTCGAGCGTTCTTAGCGTATCCGCGGAAAGATTATTTTCAGATGCCGAGTTTTTTTCAATCGAGCTCCTTCCCTCCGTTCAGTTCCTCGTTTCTTTGTAGCGCAGACTACTTGGAGAACGTGTAACGCGATTGTGAGCTTGCAAATTTTTCAGAGGATTTTGTTGCGCGTATGGAATGTTGTTTTAATTTATCGCTGAACTTTTTCTCAGGAGTTAACGAGTGGAATTTTTAACGTAGTCTTGTCTGTTAGTAGAAGTGGTTTGAAAAATAAGACAAGACAACTGAGAACTATGCTTGGGCTGTATAACTTCCTTTCTTAAGTATTTAAATGAATATAACAGCTCGAAATATGATGTATGAGCGCATATAACAGAGAAAGTTACTCGAGTTATTTTTTTGCCTAAGAACTTTACAATGTTGCGAACAAAACTCCTTCCACTCAATACCTCCGAAAGAAGGAAAGAGAGTTATTTTTCAAAGTTGCCAGTATGGAGTAACTTGTTCTTCGATAAATCTTCATTCGCGGAGGGAATTCGTGGAAGCTCTCGCGAGGCATTGAAATCTCGAAGGAAACCGTTTTGTAAAGCGTAACAGCGCTCGTGGGTCGCGCCACTTTCCTTACAAATATGATATATCCGGTGTTCGTTTATTTAGTCGTGCGCTGGATTATTTCGGGAAACTACGATGTTGCGAGGTTGGCGAGCATTCTACTTGGCGTGTTCTGTTCCAGCATTCCCTTTGTCCGTTCCGTGACTCCAAGTTCTTCGAAAACTCATCACCAGTGAATTCTCAAAAGCGCAGCTCTTCGCGCTCCACCATCGTAAACGTAAGCGCTTTTGTTCAGAACGCGCTGGATCTGGGTCGTTTGTCTCTTTCGACAAGAAAAATTTCACGGAATTTTGTCTCCTTGTCGATGGAAAGATTCGAGTGACAGATAGTGTCAACCTTCGGTTATTTAAAGAAACACATAACTGTACATCGCGACGCTATTCAAAGTTTCGTTTTAAAACGCTTCTGAAATTCTGGTGTTCAAAGAATTTTCTGTACGTCTAGATAGCAGAGAAAGATTTGAGTTTTAATTTTCATTCGACGAATTTTTGTCAACTACTTTTTAATTTTTTCGTATGCTGAAAAGTTCACCCTCCATTGCGAGTCGAACATGCTTATCGACCACAGGGCAAATCGGCAATCTTGAGAATCTGCGAGAGCGGCGCACTTGACATAAATCTCTTTCCTTTTCTGTATCTTTCTTCTCGTCTCTTATTTCTCTTTCGCTCATTGTCACTCTTTATAGCTTTCTCTCATTCCTTGTATGTCCGTTCCTTTCGTTCATGCGCTCTATTTTTGCCCAACTTTTATTTTCTCATATTTGCACACATCATAATCATTGTTCGATGCGCAATACAGCGCACAATAGACGAAATTATATAACAGAAAAATTGTGAGAACTCTTAGCTTCGAGTTCTATTTTAAGCTTGGAGACCCGATCTCTCCCGTACAATCGTTATTGGTATTACTTCGAACACTTTCCTATAAATTCTGTTATTCGATTGCAGAAAATATTGTCTTTTATATAATGTAATAAAAATAATATTCCCGAGACATCGCCATAAACTTTCCAAGCATAAGAACGATTTACTCTTGAAAACGATAGATCGCTCTATAAAACGATCACATTCTCATAAATTTGCCAACAGCTGCCGGTTATGTTTTCTCCGCTTGTTCGTGTATCGGTATCTTTCCGTGGATATATTTTTAAGTTTATCCTGGACGTGATAGACGCGGCTGGAACGGAACAAAAGCAGCCGCTGCCACGACAGTTGGCGTAATTCAGATATTAATACACGACCGCCTGCCTGGACACAGGCTGGGCTGTTTCTCCTCGAGAATTTGTGACGTATCCCCGGGAATAAATGTCAATTGACACGCCGAGCTCTCGGTGGAACGATCTTTCCCACAGCTATCTGCTTCGTGCAACGTCCAACCGCTCTTACGTCGTCGCTCGCTCCAAAGATTCATGAATGAAACAGCCTCTCTGTTCGCTTCGAATTTACAAACGAAATTGCTTGGAATCGTTTAATTTAATGTAGCTAATTTGCGTCAATAATGACACCGAGTGGATCTTTGTTGTTTCTGACTCTTAACTAAGTAGGAATTATTTATCGCGATTGAAATTGATGTGGAGATAAATAAAGGAATAGCTAATTATAATTAGAAGTTACCAAATTCGCTTTGCATGGATATGATGATCGAGCAAATATAAATTAATGTGTTAAGTACTTAGTTGCGACGACACAGTGACAGTAGCTAACGAATTAGCACGGTAAACTTTTACGATATATTTTATTATAAATAGAAGTAAGTTTTCCTCTGTAAATATTTTCTTCGAATTTAATTTCAAATTTGATAATTTACGAAAATATCATCGAATTTTTGTCACGGAATTCTTGTGGTGAAATATCCCACGTTTCAGACGTAACACAGTTGCAACGAAGATAAAACGACGCACAACTGTGCACACACTTAGTTGCATGGCGTTGCATTCATACTTGAGATATTTTCAAAGACCTGCAGGTCGAAGAGGATCGCAAACTTTAGACACGCGGTGTCCATTGATCCCTGACTTTTCAATTAATCGTTCTGCTCTTAACCACCCACGCAATCGCGGAAGGCGGCACGCTTTGAAGCCACATTTCCATCGATTTATTTCCAACGGGCAAACGAACATGGGAAACGCGAATGGTCTTCGTGGAAAACGTGCATATTTGCAACACACGTCTTTGCGTTTCCAATCTGATGAACATTGCTAGGCATGTTCAACCGTGCGTTAAACAGCCGTGTGAAGATAATCTGCACGGATTATTTAGTCGGACTGGTTTTTCAGAGCTTCATATATTCGTTGCTCTTGCTTTGGAATATTGTCTCGAAGTTCGTTAATTTCTAGCTTGATGATTTCTGTTCATTAGTGGCGTTGTAATAAAATAAATACGACAAATGAAAAAGGGGACATTTTCGATTCAACGTTATACGATCGTCGTCTCACACATAAATAAAAGATTAATTAGAAATTAATCAAATCGCAACGAACGTTTAACGCGTGAATTTCTAAATTATCAGATAGTGAATTATAAATATGTACTTCCACTTCTAATCGTCGTCTCAAAGAAATCAGAAGATCCAAAAAATTTATTAAGATGGCAGTTAAGTTACTCTTGTTAAGCGAAAACTACGTTTATGAGACATTTATCTTCGTCGTGCTGTTCCATAATCGTCACAATAACAAGCATGGTTTCCGTGAAGGTTGTCCTCGACTGGATCACGAACATCGACGTTTGATGAAGATTTAAGCGTTCAGGGTTTATTATTTAGCGAGAAAATTTCTCGGGCTTGCGTAAGACAATTGGAATAGGACGATACGCGGTCGAGACGTGGATAGGCACGCGTATAAGCAACACCCAAGCGCTAACAATTATTTTATTATTGGCCCAATTACGCCGTTATTGTTTTCACACACACGCAGCGTATCACTTAAAGCGGTTTGCAGCGGCTTCTGCAATCATCTGGGTGATTCAACCGGCTGGATTTTTGCGTTTCTTCGTCCGGTCGCCCATTGTCGCGTGCAATGCGTTTGTTACATATGTCGTCGCGAGAAAAAATTTCCACTGACGATTCGTTTTCGTATTCTCTTGAAGGATAAAGGGAGCCGTTTCGGAAAATTTGTTTACTCCGTTTGAGAAATTTCGGAGATAGAGAGCCATTTTATTCATTCTTCGTGTTTTCCTGTTGGAGTTTTCATCTTTTCAAAGTCTTAAACCGAACTCTATCGATAAGAAGTTTCGGATAAATTGGCCCCTTCGTTTCGTTTCCTGAACTGTTTAGGAGATAACGAGAAACGTGGATCGTTTAACTTCGAAAGTAGCCGAGAATTCAACAAAGCAAATTTCATGATCCTTGCGGTAAAACGGATCCCTGGAAATTGAGTTACGTTTAAAGCTTTTTATCCTCGTGTTTGAAGCTTTCCCTATAATCCGTCGCTTTATCGAGATATTCTGGCATTATACGTAAAGCAAACTTGGAAATTCTGATGGTGGTAGCAGTAAGTTCCGTGTGCCTACGATATTGCTTTCGTGTCCAAAAGCAATTTCGACTTTAACCCCGGGAGGGTTCCCAGTTCCTTTTCCGGTGCACCAGACGAGAAACAGAACGCCAACGGTTGTCTCTCATTTTCCTGAGTAATATTATGCGTGAAAATATGCTTCCCATCTCGCGACGTCTTGACCGTATCCAAGACGGACGACGTACTGCATAGAGATATATCTTTTTAATAAAAATTTAATTTACACGCAGCGACGAAGAGACAGGTACAAAATTAAGGTATCGATATCGACGATTAAATGAGTTTGATTAAACGAGGGAGGAAGAAGCTACACGGGCCTCATCTTCGTAAGTGCATGTCAAGATTCGAGGGAAGAAAAAAGAAAACGTTGGCGACCCATTTTCTCTGTTTTAAATATCTGCTGGAGTTTGCTGGAAAACGTGCACACGTTTACGCCGCGGTTTCAATATTCATCAAAATCTGTCCAAGTTTCGTACGCTTTGCCAATGTTACACATTCCCTTGTACATCCCTTGATTCGCTTCCCCTTTATCCTCCGGCGAGATCTTGTCTCCCCCGTGACACCTGAATCTCAGAGAACCGAGGCACAATTCGATTACCGGCTTTCAGCAGCGTGTGTCGCGTCGCGTCGCGTCGCCCTGATTCCGAAAGTTACAAACCTATTTTTCGCGATACAGGGGAACAGCAGCTTTTGACAGGAGCTCAGATACCAATGACGAGAAATTTCTAGTCGCGTTTCTTTGTACGATGTCGTGTACAAGGAGGATGCGATATGACGTATCGTATCTGATATCGCTGTGAGAAATTCTTTCAAAGAGAATGGATCAAAATGTCTTTTTGCATTAGGACTTGAATTTCTTTTCTACGGTTTACCTTCTATTTGGATGCAGCACCGTTATTTCTTACTTGACCTGACAACGAGTAAAAGTAGGTTAATTCGAGTCTATTAATCAGCTACGTTCGCTGAAAATTGAAACCGAACCACCAAAATATCATTGCTCGTTTCACCAAATCCTCCGGGATTTCTGACCCCTAAGAATTCAATCCAAACTCCCACTAACGTACGCCGTCCCATTAACAAATTACTATAATACGATAAGCCCGTGTAATACGTTGCTACATCGTGTAGCATTTTAACGTGCACCAATAACAATCGACCAGGCGAGGATAGTACGAAATGGGAAAAGTTGTAGGTTCCAAAGATCGAGATAACGCACGCGGGTGCAGTGTCACGTTCAGTGTCACTTTATCTTGCCGAGGAGGAAACGATGTCTAGGCTGATCTCCGTGGGCACCGAGTTCCGATGTCACGTTCCGGGGCTCGCTATCGCGAGCTGCTGATGAGCGTCAACACCGATCAGCAAACGAGCCTGTAATTTCGAAAATCAACGGGTGTCGCGTCGAATGTCGTTCGTCTTTCTATTTTCTATCGTATCCCCTACTCGTGTTATATCTTATCGAAACTATCGTCGTGATTGCACTCGCAAACATCGAAATAGGTGTCCATCTTTGGTCCATTTGTTCGCTAGCTTCTTCTTCTTCTTCTTCTATTATAGTTCGTGTCTGCGTATATGACACACCTTGTAATCTTCGAGATCGAGTGTGACTTCTTGATGATCAAATGTAGGATACATGACACTTCGTTTTCCTCTTTTCTTCCTTTACTTCCGCGACACGCTACGCTCGAGCAATATATCTTTTAACTCGCTACGTCTCATTTCAAAATTTCTTTTTATCGTTGGACTGCCTGTCACGTGTCACAGGTTTTCATGATTCACAGAAGTGTTTTTAAATTGATTCGATTCCTCCACAGGCGGGACATTAATGTTATTGCTTTTATCCGCTAATATCGCGGAAAGCTTTCGTCCGAGACAATGTCCCTCGCTCGATACCTCCGCTAAACTAATATTTTTCTCGCATCTAGATGTTCTTATGGAAAACCGTGTAGAGGAAGTTACGTTTTAATTTAAAAATTAGCCAGCGAATAAATGGACGAAATATTAATACGATGATTTAGATCAAAGGACACATATCGAAATATATAAAACGTCTTAAAAGTAAATCTTGTAGATTGGAAGTTTCTTGGCCGTACGATATTTCATAGAACACCAGTTGTGCCGGAGAAGCGTCTGTTTGGGTAGCGGTATCAAAAAATTGATAACGACGAGCTCTCATCTTACGTCAAGAATTATTCGGTCGCCTGTACGCGTCGTGTAAATCTTCGTGACACCATCTTCATCATCTCCAATGCACGCGCCGAACGCCAACGCCACCAATTTCTCGTTTGATTTTAATACGAGCGGAAAGTATTCCGTGAGTTACCTCGGATGAAATTCACCGTGCTGCAAAATATTTTTGACCGCCTTGTATTTCAGTGTGTTTAAAATTCCAAGAGTTTTGTATATGCGAGTATAACTGAGAAAATATAATTTCTCGCGTGAAAATTTTGTTAGGCCAACTTTTAACCTGAGAATGAAAAAAGATCGATTTAACGTTGCGTGAGTGAAACGATGAACTACGTAGTGGATTAAACGTTCATAAAAAATTCACAAAAACTTTTTGAGTAATAAATACTGAAACGTAAGGAACGTGTGTCCTTCTGTTACGCCACTAATACGCATTTATATTTGTCGAGCAAAGAAGAAAAAGCTCGGAGGATTCTGGATGGTTTCAAACGTATCAGAAGGAATCTGTACGCGTAACCGAGCGAAAATCATGTGAAAATCTTTGGCTGGTACGTGCCGGTTTAAAGGATATCAGAGCTACGAGTGTCTGCACACGTTACGCGTTGCATAATATATTTTCAGGAGGGTCGTTTAAGATGGGTCGGGGGTGTACACGTCTCCGTTCTCCCTTCTGCACCCGCTCTGCCTCTCTGCCGGCAGGGTTTCATCGACCAATCGGTGCTGGGGTGGAGCTTAAACCGCACCACGGCGTCAGCAGCTCTTCTCTTTCGCGAAGGCCTTCCTCTGTTTCACCTACATTTACGCCTCTTGTGTCTCTACCCCTTTTACCTGGTCTATATACGGTTCAGAGGCTTTTCCAAGGCCCCTCGTCGATGCCAGTGCCGCTGCCGATCAAAATCAGCGATACGTGACTTCGATCGTCGACACCTTTCGGCTAATTTTTTTTTCTTTCTTTCCCCCCTCATCATTACGTACGGTCCACTTCTCACTACGTGTGTCTATACTCGAATAATTAAATTGACGTTGAACTGACGAAAGGTGAATTTTGCTTTCAGATCCGCCACTGAATGGAGCTCAATTGGAGCATCAACATCTTGTCCCTAAGTCTGCCAGCGAATGTAAGTCGATTAAAATTCCCTGTTGTTGGTTGCTTAATTGATAAACTAACATTTATTTCGTAAAAGATAGGGATTACTTCGAGTCTCGGAATCACAGTACGAATCAAGACGATAGATATTTGGTAAAATTTTCCAGATAGGATTAACGTTTGTATTTACTTTGTTCGAAAAATCGTAAAAAGAACAAACAAACGTTCATTCTGATTGCTGTAAAAGATGCTGTCTGCGTCTTCATTCGTCCCTTTATTCGTTTCAAACCTATCTCAGCCTCTTCTTCTCACCCTGGAACTCGTATTTTTCCGCACAAAGGGGAAACTAGGTAGACGTATATACGTAGTCAACATCTGATCTATACCCCGCTAGAGAATTTCCACGTGACTTTTCCATTCTACGGCGGCTGGATAGGCTCCGTGGAAGAGGCTTCGCCAACTTTCTCGTTTTCTCCCTTTTCTTTCGCGCCTCATTGTCGGGACGAGTTAAAAAGAAACTCCTCCGGCTGCATGAAGAGCAACGAGAGGCCGATCGATGAGAGAACAGAGGGATTCGTTATCATGCTATCCACCCTTCATGGTCGTAGCCTCCAAGGGGCCATTTTTCCTCGACTTATCCATTTATTCGATCTTCTGTGTGTGACGTCTAGGTCAACAATGATTTCTAGCGATTGCACTTTCATGCACCTTGGTCGTCTATCGAACGTCGATATCGAAAAATATCTTTCGCGATATTTCTGTGGTGTTGGAATTATTATTATCTTAGCAAAGCCTTGCCCTACCTTGGGCATCAAGACGATGCACTAGCCCGAGAATGTATTTGTGAAAACAGAAAAATTAGCATTTATCTTCGAGCACATATTTTTCAACACGTATCCCTCTAATAAATAGAGCTGCTACTCTTTATCAACTCCCATTCATATTATAATTATCTCGTAAAAGGCCGCTTTTCACTGTTCTAAGCGCGTTGCTGACAAGCTGCCTCGTCAGCTACCTCCAGCGTCACACACAGTTCCAGCGTATCAAATTTAAATGGGATCCTTTTTCCAACATTCTTTTTCCGAAACATTTTTCTCCGCATTCGACAGAGGACAGAAAAGAAAGAAAAAGAATACTGGACCAGCGATACAACGTTTCGCGTATTGTAGCTGCTATTTACAGTGACACTTTTTCGTGGCTGTAACAAAGGAAGGGAGTGGAAGGGGGTTAAGAACGAAAAGGAACCGCACGGGTTTTGGGTTACAGAAACCGCTTCTGACCCGAATCGTCGATTGTTGCTCGGTCGCGAGCGATAAATTCGCCAGTTATATGGGGCACCGGCCGAGTTCACCAGGAGGTGTTTGTAGGAGGGCGAAGAACGGCTACAGGGAATGTCTTCTCAACCCAATTTCCAGCGGTCGCAGATTATACGCACCTAATGCGGCGTTTCGCATCCGCCACCCGTGTACCGTGTCCAGTGCCTAAATCGCGAGCTTTCGATTCCCTCGCTTACCCCTCGATGACCAACTGCTGCTCATCACGAAAATCCTCCCTTTGACTCGCTCTTTGACGAAGTCCTTTCGACCACGCTGGTTAGGCCAAGTTACAAAGCGATCAGCCTAGATTTGGAACGCGTTTGCCAAGTTTTCTGGGGGAATTCGAGCGCAATGGACACAGACAGCTTTAATTCATCAGATGTTTATATGCCAACGATTACAAGGATTAAAAAGACTGATTTTTATTTCATACACAGCTTAGCAATATGGTTTGTTGTTAAGATCAAAGCTAAAATTTACTTCGACGGAAATGTCTGGAGATTTTTAATGTTCGTGGAGAGGTTAAACGTTAGGGTAACAATATAATTCGGCCACCTATGGAGAAATAAATAAAATAGGAGAAAATATGTGGAAAGGTATAATATAAAAGATACAGAAATATAAATACACTCAGAATATGCAACTTTAAGGACGATTAGAGTCATTGATTAAACTTTTCACTTTCTCTCCGATTGTTGCACCGTCAGTTGATCGATCGAGTATTTTTACCTGGCTCTCCTCAAAGCCATGAATTTTGTTTTCCTGAAAGTTTCGCCGGAGAGTTTCGAGCTTGCAATTCGTTGCGGCTAAAGTACACCATAAATATCCATTGCCGGGGCAACTTTGATAATCCTGCTAACAAAGTTGCCAGCAATTAATCCTCAAATATCTGTCCAGTCACTTGCATCGTGTTCATCTCGAATCAATCTGTATTAAATACGACGGAGACCAGAGGCAAAGATATTTCTCTCTAATTTGTCATTTGAGCGAAGTTTGTCTAACAAATGCGTTCGGCGAACAATCTATCCTACCCACGTATCGTCCAATTACGTTGTATCGTGTCGCGAATAATGAATTTGAGGGCTTGATATCGATGCTTTTGTTCGTCGCGTCGGGTACCTTCGGTTTTCCTTGTTTGTTTCAAAGCCGCGCCGTTCAACGCGTAATTTATATAATTACGAGAATACTAATTCCCCCTATTACCGGTGGTAACGCCATTAAAATAGAAAGCAGGATGAATTATCGATTACCTAGGCAGCGGGGGTACGTCTAGATTAGTTCTCGGATAACAGTGAAAACGTGGCTGCGATAACGTCACCGTACCGTGTACACAGATTCGATAATTTGCTGTAAATTATTTGTTCGTTAATTTCCTTTTCTCGATTATCTAATAAATAGCGTAGTTCTCTTTGTCAAACGTCGTCGATTATAATGTTCACCGTGGCAGAAGAAGCGAGACGAAGAGAGAAAATAGAAAGGAACAGTTCTATTCTGGCATCGTGTTTCTCGTGGTTTAATTACTCGTTAATTGGATAAACGTGGCGGCTAGAGAAACACCTTAATCCCATGATATTTCATAATCGCGTGAAACAACCGTTTACTCCTCGTGGAACGTGCGAAATAGGTGGAATAGGGGAAAGAGACGCTTTTGTACGTTGAACGTTTAAGCGAGCCATTCTCGAAATTTTTAGCAGGAAACGAGCATTATGTTAAAGCTTCCGGACTGCTTTTGATCCGAGCTTTAAAAGCCATTTCAGATAAGTGGCGAGATAACTCTCGATCCGCCATAACTTTCAATTTTTTTAACTTAAAAGACCTTCGTTTTCATGCTCGCAGGGTAACTGGTTAATTTCGTCTGTAAGATTCAACGCGTTTTCTATCGAAGACTAATTAACGATTTCACATGTGATTAGTGTCGGACCTCTGGCGACGCTGTGTTCACCATATTTTTATCGCTCTTATTAGCAGAATATGTTACTCGCAATAAATAATCACATCAAACTCTCGTCATACAACGTACAAGGAAAATTTCTTTTTTTATTTGGAAGAATTTTACAATCAATTCTCATTGAGAATTATAAGTAAATTATTCTAGCGTGGTACTATAGTTTTAATAATAAGTGTTTACTGTATGTTTGATTCTAGTTGAATCTACTGTTTAAATCTAGAAGGGTACAAGGAAAATGGCAGTGAAAATGTATCTTCTTCGAATCCTAGCAGAATCACTGCGACGCGTAATTTTCTATTTCTTCAGCCGCATTCTACGTATTCATCATTGGTTATAAAGCTGCAATAATTTATATACGACGCAGGCTAGCTCATAGAATTTTAATAATGCCGCGGTCATAAATCGGGCCGAAGGACGCCGATAAATATAGCAACGCGTTAAAAAATTGACGTCTATCGTTCGATCGGGTCGAGAGAATAATTAATCGATGTTCCGGTATCGGAGCTGGTGAGATACGGGCCAAGACGCGAATCGCGCGACGTTGGTAGTCCCAATTGCCGGTTCGAATGTGCTGTTCGAAATTTGATTAGGTTAATTGAATAACGGGCTTATTTCGGTGGCCGAGCGACCAGTTGGACGAAGCCATCGTTCCGCTTCAGAATTAAACAGCCGGGACACGAATCTACGGCCCAGCGTACGCGATATAAACGACTTAGTTGAACGAGGAATGCGGAATGCATCGGTGCTATCCTATTGATTACTTTGGTTTCACTCGTCGCCGAGAACGCCTGTCGATTGAACCGAATCGGACGCTCTTGGAATCTCAATGATTTTTCATTCGACTTTCCGCTGGAATTCTCCAACAATGTCTCGAAAACAGTGAGATATATTTATCGTTTTAATAACATTCAAATACAATAATCGGATAAGATTCTGACAAAGTGTTTATACAAGAGTGAAATACATCTGCCTTTTCGATAACGTTTATAGAAAAGGAAATCTGATGAGATAAGATGCCTGTAAATAGAACGCCTCCGAAACAGTGAAATATTCATATTTCCGATAACGTTGATAATAAGAGCTTGAGAATAAGACTGACGATTGGACAAGATTTTTGAATAATGGATAAAATGTCAGCGACGAATAATAAAGAGGAGGTCTTAAATAGCAAAGTAGCGAAAAAAACAGCCTGAAGCGTACATCTTTATGTCGTTAAAAAAAATGTGTTTTATGGCGTATAAAAGGGAATCGCGCAGACAGGTATATCGACCGGGGTTTGCCAGTTAATCTTCACTCTGGCATTTTTACGGTTCTATAATTTGATAGCTTTATGACAGGCGATTTTTACGGGACAATGATTCGCCGGCCCAAGGTTCCCGTTGTTCGATAACTGTGCGATCGGGAAGTTGGTAAAGGCCAGTGGTCTCGTTTGATTCGCTGTTATTTCCATAAACTAATATTTCCACGCGCTGCCATAATTCAATTGTTGTCGAACTCCGTTGCCCCGCTTAACCGTGGCGTAATTAGATTCTACCTGGCCTCACTCCCCTCTTATTTATACAGATAGTTTTGGAGAACGATAGTTTCGAAGTGCTTGATCTCGTTCGCGTTCTCGGCTTCCGCTACGGTAAATTAACGAACGTACAGATATATACACGTGTACGTGTATAGACGATAGAATGGCGTGAGATTTCGATTGGTGATTAGATTTCCGTGTGTGATTCGCGATCCAATGACGCGAACGATCGGTAGATCAAGCGATATCGGGCCGGGCTATTATCGATTCGTGGCAAGTCCCAAGGCCACTTTCCACAATCGTTTAGCATTACGCGGTCATGTGGGCGCATGGCCTCTGCTCCGAGTGTCTAATCGCCTGCTTAGATACGAGGTGTACGTCTCGTGTTTACTTGTTCATGCGAATAATAATAATAATAATCGTGCTGCAAGCAGTATTTTACATACGACAACATGGACGAGATCGAATGACTGTAGTTAAGTAACTTTCCAGCAGGGAATTTGCTTTTTTTTTAAACGGAAAATTTTATCTCTTTTGCTATTCTTTCTTTATCTATCGAATCCTCTCAATCTTTTGTAACGCGCACTGTGTTTAATAACTCGGTGTCACGTAATTTCTCGTTACGTCTCTATCGTCGCGTTAAATTCATGGAAAAGAAATAATCAGAGAAATACGTCGTTAAATAAATGATAGAAGTCGATGTCTCGATCTTTCATCGATGCACAAGCTGAAAGACGAAATACGCGATGTTCTATTCAGAGAAAACTCGGATCGTATCAAAGTAGAGTAAACAAGAATCTTACGCGTTTCGGGAGTTGTCTGAAAATCATGAAAGTCTTCTTACACTCTTATTGCCAGCGTTCCCTGATAATACGCTGGAACAGAATCTCCTCTTTGTACTTACACACAACGTGCTCGATTCGAGGACATTTAATATGTCCCTACCTCGAGTAACATGCGAATATTTCATCTATCCATTATTTCGCTGAAAACTGGAAGAAAAGGAGGAAACAGAAGGGCAAAGGAGGAAAATACGACTGGGTTCTCGCGTGGTTGGTATGGCAGCATTTATCTTCCGTATTTAGGAATTTCGATCGATTCTCATTTATGAAAAAGGAGCTCTCGATCCAGATGAAATTCCATCGACGATATTGATTTTATTTTCCTCTAATTTGTATATCCTAATAAACTTCGCGATCCTCAATTTTCCTCTGTTTTTCTTTACTTTTGTTATCGCATTTTATTCCGTTCTCGAATACGCAATAAGCATAAAAATATTGAATGTTCACTGGTGAGAAAGAGTCGAATGCCGAAGTTAAGAAAATCGTCGATTAACGCGCAGAGAAATTCCTTGAAAAGGTAATTCGCTTCGTCGTTGGAACTAATTTTAGTAACCTGACGATAAATTCCCACTCGAGGAGTCGTTTATCTCTTGGAACTGCATTTTTTCTTCCGTGAAATTGGGAAAGTTCCCCTTGTGTCTAATTCTTGAATAATACCCGGCGAATTTAGCTTCTTTGTAATATGCGCGTGTCTTACATTTTGTATCTTACGCTTTGTTCGTCTTTCTTCTTTTTACTGCTTCTTCGCTCTTAAGGAAGAATTTTAAGAGTCAACGAGATGAAACATTCATTAGGAAATATCTAGAGAAGTAAAATGTTGCATTTTCTCGACGGTTTTCGAAGTAAAATACGCGCGTAAAATATTTAACGAGGTATAAACATTTACGTGCGTGCAACGACGCCTGTAAAACTATACTTAAAGCAAAAATCGTAATGGAAAATTCTATTACCAGGCAGAATTTATCGAATGAAAACTTTTTTAATATAAAAACAGACTTTGAGAGTTTCCTAGTCCCAGAAATAGCAACCTATCAAATATTCGCGCCTTAATAAAAAATATATATCTTTTCTAAATTATTAGTTTTTCTCCGTTGTATCTGAGTTTCGATATTTAGTCGCACCATCTCTTCGTGACCGATCAATTTTTCAATTTAATTCTGGAAATTTCGAAATTTCCCTAGTCGGTTTCACTAATTTTCACGATAATCGACGCGCATTGTGTTATCGAATTTTCATCAAGAAACCACCGCGAAGGTCGACGAGATTAAAGTCGTTACTAGTCCGTTAATAGAAACATGGCAGGTTCATCTGGTCGAGATCTTCGCACGAAGACGTGCGGCCTTGAACCAAGCTTTTCTACCTTCACCCTCAATGCGCCGACCCTGATAACCTTATTTATAAACTCGGGCCACTATCTCGTTGCCTACAGGCTATAGTCTTCAATTTCATCCTTTTGCGAAACTAGAAGGTCAATTCGACACCAATCTCGAAGATTCTACAATCTTTATTTTCTCGCGCTTTCAAAGAAACTTCGTTATTTCGCGATTCACGATAACACAATAGACAATATTTCAGCCGTTCGAACGAAATTCAAAATGGAAATTCACCCTTTCAATGTGTATTTCCGGACATACTCGCAGGAAACGTCGCAAGAGAGAAACAGGAATTTTCTTAGGAAGCAAATGGCAAAAGATCACGCTTGGAATCTTCTTGATGAATTGCGCGCAAGTTTCATAACCATTTTCTACGTACTCAAGGTACGTCGCGTCGTCCAGCATTCCGCTAATTGTACTTCTCTGTCCATCGAGCGTGCGATTTAGCGTCTTCTGGAAAAAACGGACTTTGACCGTAAATCTTTTTCCGATTTTCTGTTCTCGATTCCTTCCAGCATTGGTTTTCAGAATCGCGTGGATGAAGAGCAGAACTCGTCCGATCGTTTCGTTACTGGAAATCGAAAGAGTTTCAACCTCCGAAATAACGATGGCGAAGTTCATTGGCTGCGACCTTATTCCAACCATATTCTCCTGAACGCAGACCTCGATCGTTAACTGGGGCATGGCACGCAATTTCTATCCTAGACCTTCGTGCTCGACGTTTCCCTATCGAGCGATCCTTCGCCGCGATAATTGCCTGTATAACCGTTGATCTTGAGACGATATTATATATTCGTCGCTAATACGACGAAAGCCAAAACATCACGCTTCCTGCAGAACAGTTTCCGCCGGAATCGCTTTGTGTTTTCTGTTACGATCCGTTACGCTTCTCTGTCTCGTTACGATCGCAGGTGTACAGTATCGATCCAATCTAGGGTTGTATCGTAGCCCGGTACCGAGATCGAGTATATCGTAGGCGAGTGTGAATTTTTCCGTGATTGCTTCAATTTTTGCGGGAAACGTCAATTTCCATATGGACTCCGGTATTTACAAGCTTTGTTTCGTATTATCTGCCACAGTGGATCGGTTTGCGCGTCTGAAATATCGATTCCAGCGCACTCTGCACGAAACATACGAGACACATCTTTGTACCATGTAACGCTGCATGCCACAATTTCGATAGTAAATATCGTGCCGCGTTCTACCATGTATATCTTGCGTTATCTGTGAATGTTACATTCACGCGTATGCTGTGTTTCCAAGCTGTTCAATTTTTTCCAAAATTATTGTTCTTTCCAAGTTCTTTCCGAATCGATCGAAGTAAATTTCCATCCCGTTTCAAGACACGTGTATCATCGAGCCCGTGTATGATTGAATTTACAACTACACGGCATACAGTTCGATCAATTAAAGGCACGTCTGTAAACAGATTAAGGAGGAGAAGGTACCGTATTCGCGACAGGTCGAGGGTGTGGCAGAACCACCCTGACCGACAACGTCTTGACGTGACGTCCCGCTGAGGCCCTGAACTGAATCGAGGTTCATTGTCTGTGACCTTACCTCGCCTGCTGTGCAGCCTTATTCATAAATGCAGGGTTCTCGATTGTTAACTGGCGCCAGGCATGCGATCTATCGCTCGTGCACCCTTCTCACCCTTCGAACTGTCGACAGGGGCTGCACGGATACGACAACAGTTACACAAGTGCTCAATAGTGTAGAGCGGAGCTGCTTGTGTTTCTTGGAGAAACTGCCGACCCGACCTTCCTACCGTGCAGTCTCTCGATCAATCGAATCGACCGATTCTTGGAATATTTCGCGGGATTTCGAGATGCATAGCTTGGAAGATTTGTGTTTTCGTTTTCGGCGCAATGTGAGTGGGGAAAAAATTGCCAATTTCAAAATCTTTTCACATGTAACGTAAAATTCGTCTTTGCGTATTATCAGTTCTCTACGTACCGTTAGGAATTTATTTTTTATCATCAGAAAACAACGAGCCAAGTATTATCTTCGGTTGTGATAGTACAGAAAATATTTTAAGCACAATTTGTATACGTTGCAAAGTAGAGAATATCTTCGTCCCAATTTTATTGCGATATCTTAACGCGTATCTTAATTGAATTTAAGATCAGTTCGAAAATGTATACACGTGAATAGAATAAGAGAAGGAGATTAAAGCAAAAAGAAAATTTATTCGTTAGATGCTATCGTCCAATCTCGTCGTTATTATCTATAAACCTGTGATTAGAGGATTTTAATTCGATGTTCGACGTCACGGAACGTCCCCGTAGTCGCGGGGATTCGAGTCGTAAAAATGACTCCCGCGGCACCACGAGTAAACTGTAACGGAGCTGGCAACACGGAGGGAGCGTAATTGTCCTAATTAAATTCACGACACCGGCGCTTTCGCAGAGAAGTTTTAATGAAACGTTAGCGGAACTGCACGGCCCCGAGGAAACGGTGAAGCCAGCCGTCATCCACGTTTCCATCGTTCTATCGCGTCCACGCTACTTTTTTCCAATTTCATCCAATCTCTTTTCTGTAATTTACCATTGTAGATTACCGTAGATTACTCGAAACAGATAAGATATCGTCGTGTTACGATTTAGATGATATGCAAATCGTTACGAATATTAGTATCGATTCGTAAATCGTAAATAGCGTTAACGGAAGGCGCGAAGGATCAGCGGAAGAAAATGCTAAAGGGTTTCTTCTGTACTAACAGAACAAACAGCGGCTGAGGGTTGACTAATGGAAGATTGGTTGGTTTTTTTCTTTTTTCTTTTTTATTTTTTAATTTGTACTTTACAATTTGCCCAGCTGGACATTTGGTAAATTTTTCTAACTTAATTGCTAAATAACATGTGGATGAATACTCCCAGCGGGATACCATCTTCCAGTTTGACTATTTTATTTCTTTACTGAGGTCAGTAGGGTGTTTTCTTTTTAGTCTTCTTTCTATGAGTTTCCTTGGATGTGTTGGATGTGTTGCCGTTCTTTCCTTGTATTTTTCTGCGTACCTGCCGATTTCTTCTTTGACCGTTAGTATTTTTAAGTTCTTGCAGATTGGTTGGTTATCCACATTTTAGAAATCAAACAGAAACGGACCATCTTTCTGGTCCTCTTGGTTCGCAAACATTCAAAATGTCCTGTTCTCCTGCGATGAATTTTATAAACAGAAAAGTCCAATCTTTAATAATCTTTGTATTTATTTATTTCAAGAAACAGCTGCAGTTCACGCAGTCAACGTCTCTATATTACAATTTCCAGGGTATACTCTCTTCTTATTTCTTTACCTTATGATCTAAAATACCAATCCCTACATTTTACACGACCTAGAGTCTCGCAGTTCCATGAATGATCTTTTACACAAGTCACCTTGTGTATTGCACATTTTGAACGGGGAAATGTTGGCTGCAGCAGCTGGAGATTCGCTGTCACAGTCGATCCAGGGGACAAAAAGGTGTCGAGCGTGCTTTCATTAGAAGGAGCAGCGGTCGTAAATTTAATTGGACCGAATTTAGTTCTTTAATTCTTAGCAGCGCGTGCCGCGAAAAGGCGAGCCCCCATTGTGTCGCGGGCTCCTCTCCGTAAACCTTAAATAACGAGAATAATAGACCCACCTAACACACCTGGTGCTCGCGAAAAAACGGTTTTCCGATTTCGTTGCCAGTCATCTTTATACGAAGCTACAATAATACGTAAGATATTCTGTTGAAGTGGATCCCACTTCAAGCAAAACTCCGCATCTTTTCTGATGTTTAGTTTTCTTAGTCCTCGAAGCCATTGAATATTGTTTATTACTAAATCAATTTCAAAGGCCTCTCAGCCCCATAGCCTTTTCTAGAAATATGCCTTGCACAAATGATGCAGCCGGGTACAGACAGGTTAGTTTTCGTAATTGTATAAACACCCATAGCCGGCCTGCGGATCTGCACTAGTATACACATTGTAGTTATACTTAACACTAAAACTACCAATAGTTAACACAAAGCTATTTCTAACAAAACCAGTGAAAATGACTGGTCTTTAAAAAATAAGAAATAATAGAATATTTTTATATTTATTGATTTATTACTTTCTTACAGAAGGAATTCCATGTTATGTAGTACATTTTTTGTATTATTAATCCATCTGGGACCATCATCCTTAAACGAGGATTGACACATTTATAAGATTGTAGAATCAGTCATTTTGACTGCTGCGGTATTTTTAATGTTAGCATCTAGCGATCTAACGATCGATCCGGAATTTTCCTGATAACTGATATCGTCATATCGAATGATACGTAGTAAAAATTTTAAAAACGTGTGAGAAGTTGTATAAAACGAGGAAACTGGTTAATTGGGGTTCGATAAACACATTGCAGGACCCTTTTACACTTTGGTAAGTACCAGTAATTTTGACTGGTATTGGTATAAGTAACCTTGATACAAAATTATTTTGAGTTTGAATACATAGAAAACAAAATAAAATTCATTATATTATTTTTTTAATTATCGTTGCGAAAGTCATTACATCATTGCGGAAAAAAGATATAACATGAAGTAGGAATTTTAAAATAAAATTGTAAAACCAGTCAATTTGACTGGTGTGGTAATTATAGTGTTAAACTTACTTAAATATATTTCTATTATACATTCGTCCACGCATTTCCTCTCTCTCTCTCTCTCTCTCTCTCTCTCTCTCTCTATTACGAGATGAAACCTTAACATATTCCATATACAATATTGTCATATTTTTGGGGTAACAACTATTCATTTATCTTGTTGTTAAGATCCGACCACCTACGCGAGAAGGAGACATCTACAAGTGTCAATTACTTGGGTTGAGGTCTAAAGTTGCTAATGGTTTTGATCTACGATCAACGGTACCTGGGATGGTCGACTCGTCTTAGAATTACCATGTCCTTTGGGGTTTCCCACGACTATCTCGCTTCGATCATTGAGTGGTTAGCATAAACTTAGTTGCCATTATACAGGCTTGTACGTGATTTAACGTGTCTCGTTGCCTTTTAGCTCTATTGAATCTTCTTGCTATTACACCTTGCTATCGCATTTTGCTATTGCATCGATCATTCTATCGAGAACGCGTTACTTCGCAGCAACGGAGATTAACCGCCGAGGCAAGATCGTTTGTCATCTTTAATGCTCGTCTTCCACGGTTACCGTGGATGTAGCATTGCAGGAGATAAATCTTGCTGCTGGCCATTTTTCATTATTCCCGGACTCGAGGAGGAAGTTTGGGAAAAAACAGTTGCTTGTTATTCATCTGACGGTAATTCAGAATTTCGAGAAGACTTGGTATCGTTTTGCCTGTTCTCAAGAAGTAATTTCCAAGCATGATCCTAATATTTCATTATCAAAGATACAAGCTGTCAAAAGCGATGTTTCGCGCGGGTAATTTATCATTCTTGTTTAGAGTTGTTCG
Organism: Bombus pyrosoma; assembly: GCF_014825855.1. NCBI lineage: Eukaryota > Metazoa > Arthropoda > Insecta > Hymenoptera > Apidae > Bombus > Bombus pyrosoma. The sequence goes on from NC_057774.1 coordinate 3,927,564, forward strand.
TCTTGAACACCTACGTTGGTCTCGTTGAATACGAAGCTGACAGCGACTCGAGTAAACGAAACTTGAACGTCATCTTACAGACTTTTTTACTACCTTATTTCACGAATATCGAGATTAAAGTGAAAACCGGAGCAGCTCGAGTTTGACAACATTCTTCTGCACACTGATCCTTCCGTAAAGAGGATTTCTTCGTGATAATGGCTTATCAAACTTGGCTGTCGTAATTTTTGCGTCAACTCGTGGAAACTTTTTGCGTCACGTTAGGGTAGACTTTACAAGTAGCTCGAGATCGAAGTTGTCGGTGGCTACACGTTCCCGGAGATATCACAATTTTATTCATACGCGAGATTCGAGTGCTTTACAAGGAAGAAACAATGGAAAGCCGGCGATCGCGCGAGACGTCTGCTATGTCTATGTAACATTTGTTAACGTTTTCTAAGGTTCAGTCGAATTATTTTCCAAGGACCGCGAATTTGTCCGACAGTGATGTTCGACAAATATGTGGAGGTTTATGTGTAGAGGATGGTTGGTCGGTGAGGTTTAATGAACGAGATTGCTCGTTGTTGAAACTGTCCAATATATTTAAAATGATAAATTATTATACAGATAATGTTCGCAAAGACGCTCGTACTAACCGATTCGCTAAGACAGTGTATAAGTCGTAAAATAAGATCGTTAATGGCTCGTTAACTAGATCGCTGATAATTCGTTAATAACTGGTTAATAACTGAGCGACAACTGACTGTAACTCATTTCCTTACGATTGCGTCCGCTTATTTATAATGGTCGGGGGAGAGTCGGAAGATTCAAATTCGTCTTTGTTCAACGGTACATTGCTTTGCTCGGAGTTTATTTATTCTTACATTACGTGTATCCTAACGATCTTGATACTCCGAGGAAAACAACAACATGATTTGAATTGTCCTCTAATTTATGTGCCGCTACAAATATTTTGACGCAATCATTGGTCATGATCTGTGTTGGAATAGCTGGTCGAACGATTCGGGAAATTCTCGATACACAGGGAACAATCGGAGGAAATACAAGACAGACTGGACTTGAAATCGGAAGATAAGGTAAACGAGAAGCTTTTGAGAATAACAGGGCGAAATGGAGCATGTAGTGGTCCGGTTTCGAGGCTGTATTTCAGAATTGGAGTCCGTAAGAGGATTCTACGATAAAGGGATTCGCCGTCTGGCCGCGGGGAAATAAAAATAAATAGTTTCGTTTAACGACGAGTCGATCGGCTTTCGACCGTCTGCTCTCGCCTTTTCTCTAGCTTGTCTCGCTTTTTGTCCGGATATCGAAACGCTCGTAACAATAAAAAAGAGAAAAGGGGCAAACCAGCCGTTTGTCGCTGCAACGTCGTTGAATTATCGCCGATGATAAATCGTGGGTGTATTTTTCAAACTCGATACAGTTGAATGTTAAATTTCCGTGAGTGGCCGTGGTATTGTATGTGGTTAAGTTAAAAGCATAAAATTCGCCATGTAGCCCGTTCGACCTGATCGATCATCTGGAGTTCGCGTTGAAACCAGTGCCGCCCTATCTGTTCTCGATTACACGATCGACCCTCGTTGAGCCTTTGTTGTACCGCGATGTCGATTCCAAACATCGTGAACGGCCTATGGCGCCTAATACGTAGCAAACTGAATCGTATAGCTATAGAAAGGAAAGAAAAATGGTTATTCGTTGAGAAAATTATTGGAGCTTGCAGGACAAACGTGTAGAAAGATCGTTGGAACCAAACCTAGATATTTATTCGATCAGATAATACGTAGTTACTTCTACTAACTGAGACACAGTCACTCAATCTGAAAACTTTATCGCTATATAAACTTTCTGCTTCGCGTTAAACGACGTCAAGGAGTTAATCGAAAATACATCTTAGACTCTGAAATTTTCAACGACTTATACTAACCTATATTCCGCTAAGTTCTCCAACTTTTCTTGTCCAAGCTTTGCTAGCACGACTCTCTCGTACCATTCGTTCTCTCCAATGAGCGGCTATCTACACATAAAGAGGATCATAAAAAGGACCGTACGCTTATCCTTATTACTGCATCCGATCCAAGAACTCTTTAGTACTACCTGTTAAACTCTAAACGAGTTTAACCAATCTCCGATCCAGTCTTGCCGCAAGATCCAACGAAACCGATTTATCGAGCCTACGATAAACGTCGGTTTAAGTCTAAAACAGAGGATTTCATTCCAAACGCGTGCGATTCGCTTTATCCATTGGACTTGGACAGAAGCACGTGTCACGGACGAAAACACGTCCTAAGGACATCCTTCGTTGCGATCAACGATGAAAGCCATACACGTTGTTCGATCGTTCAATTACGAGCAAGAGAAATCATAGCGTCGTCCGTCTGTGCGCCACGTATACGATCGAGCTGAATCTTGTTTGTCGAGAGAACATTACGACGTATTTCCAATGACTACTGCACACCGATCGCCTCGAATCACGAATCTTCTCCGAACAAACAACATTCTTCGTCTCGTTTCTTTGCCTCGACTTTCGTGGCCAGCATCTTTGCTTTCGAATGGAGATCTTTTTTCAGAAAAATTGATTTCTCAGGAAAATAGCTGTGGAAGATCGAGAAGCTACCGACTCTGCGATTCGTTCACTTAAGGAATGCAAATATCAGAACTTGTTGAAAGTTTTGGCTGGAAATTTGAAGATCCAGCAATGGATGCGTCGAGGGATGGGAATGTTATAAACGAGAACGAGAAATGAAACGAGTTTCTACACAAGTTTCCCGTTTAAACTACACGCGAATGTATAAATGTGAAATCGAATTTAAATCGAAAGCTTCCTCATCCTCCGCTCGGGTTTGTAGTACCAATGATCGATTCTTCGTCGATCTATTCTTTATCCGCGATAATTTGTCGATGAAAGTGACCAATTAGACTTTGTCGATTCCGACTCGAAGGTATCGTCTTTTTTTCCGATTTGCGTTAATTACTCAGTCGAGGCTTGATCCGATATTGCTCGACCCCATATTACGATTGCCTCGTGCCAAGGCAATAAATCGCGGCCGCGTTTCGGCCCACGTTTCACGAAGGGAATTTGACTTTTTTTTTTTAGCTCAAAATGTATGAGATTTTCCCCTATTGGCCATGTTCCATTCACGTTGGACGTTTCGAGTATTAGATTCTCGAAGGGGAGAAAAATCAGCATTGTTTAATCGCACGAAGCAAACGTTGGAAAAATGGATCGAGGTGTCAGCGAATTGAAAATCGAAGTAGTGAAAATCAAATCATTTTGAAAACATGGATTCCATCTCTTGAACGTATCGTTCCTTTAGTCTCGCAACTAATAAATTTGAATTACAACACGGAAGAATACAACGAATCGTTTTAAATAGCAAACACAGAGCACATTTTCATGAAAAATAACGGTGGTTCTTTGCACTTCTCGTCGGATTTTTCATTTTAAAATGTCATAGAGACCCAGTGATCGTTCTCGGCGTAACTCGTGGTGGCTTGGTACCATCGCGTGAGACAAACAAACTAGAGACAAAATTCGTACGTTACTAAAGCACAAAGAGCGCACAAAGAGCGTACAAAGAGCGATATGCACTGGAAATCACGCGGACCAGCAAGGGCGCCGGTAATGTGTTTACTATTCGAAGTAGTCGTTGTATCCTCTGGGTATAGCGGGGACATTCGCGTTGTTCGAACGTTGCGGATGCTTGAAATCGTGCATGAGCCTGTTGTTTGTTCGAAACGCTCCAACTAGTCGCGAAATGTTTGTACATGTGGAACTCGACGGTTCTTCAAACGAGCAGTTTTCTGATTTAGCGGATATTTCGTTACAGCGACGATGGTGAACATTTCTTTCACGCGTTCCACCTTCTCGATCGGAATGGTCATTTTTTAGCTCGATTCGACAACGAATCGAGTCGGATGAGATTCTGTCAACAATCGGTTGCTATTTTGCGTCATGGTCATGTACGACGAATGATACGCGAAATGCTTAATACCAATGCATCTGCTCGTGCTGGAAATATCAAACGACTGTAACAAAGACCGGTGATTTAGAAAACACCTTGAACGATATCCCAAAATCCATATTTCAGCCATTTATCGTCGTTTACCTTCGTCGAGGCCAATTTTCCCAAATCGATATTAACAAGCGTCTAAAACGAATGATTCGCGTCCGTAGGGCGCATCTTCGGTCGGACGCGTACCCATGAATCACGAAAGCGGAGAATCAGTGAGCGGAATCCGGTGAAACTTTAATCGTTTCGCAACCGCCCTATGACGGGTCTCTCATCAAACTTTCATCGACGTTCATCCCTATCAGGCTGCGCAGTTGCCATTTAAATAAAAAGTAGGACGTAACTATAGCCGTGGATAGACCGCACGTTCTCGGAGTTATTGATAGAAATCGTACTCTTCGCTCTCCACCAATTAGAACGATTGGAAATTTCGAAAGTGCGGCGTCGAAACGTATCGACGTCGTCCCGAAGAGAAAGACGTGCACGACGAGGAGAAAAGTCACGCGATATCCGGTTTATGTACAGGTATTACCAAACAACGAATTGGCGGAAACTTTATTAGCGACGAAGAGTGGAAACGGACGAAACGTAACAAATTCGTTTGACAAAGAAAGCGAAAGGAAGAAATAGCAGCGGAAAGAAAATCTGCTGGAAATAGGCGGAACGTAAACGAAGCTATCTAAAGTAAAGCATTGAAGACACGTAGAAAACAGACTCGAACCGAGAGGACGAGAAGTAATAAGCACACCGGTGGCAACAACGATAAGCAGCATGAAGCAAGTTCGCCGTGACAAAATGAGAAACTACAGCGTGGTTGGTGAAGAAGCAGAAGCATAGAAAGGTAACGAGGCCCGTGGTGGTGGAGAAAATCGTAGAAGAAAAGCGGCGCGTTGGAAGGAAAGCGGCGCCGCGCCGGTGTAAACTCTCGACGGGAGTATAAACCGGGAGCGCGCGAAGCTCGGACGAAGATAGCCAAACGTTCGTTTAACGGGGTCGATAGAGACGATGGAAACCAGTTCGAATGTCGAAGGAAGGAAGGGTAGAGACCGCGAAACCCGAAGAGAGACGGAGCGAGTGGCGCACGGTAAAGCCATAGGGAGGGAACGAGAAAGAAAAGGATAGAGGGAGAGAGGGAGTTCCTAACGTGGCGTTAGCGAGTGAAGCAGTGGGGTGGCCAGAGTGGGTGACGGGTTAGGTCGGGTGGGTGGCAGAGGTAGCTACCCAGTGGGTAGTAGTAGGTGCGCACCCTACGCGGATACCAGGTGAGTGGGGCAGAGAGAGCAACCAACCCCCGGGACAAAACGCGAAAAACCACTTGTGCGTCTCCATCCTGACGATCGGTGGCGTCCTACGATATCGCTCCACTCCTCCCGTTTATCTATCGTCCTTCGGTCGTTTGGTTGCTCGCGGTTCGGTCAGTCGGTTGGAGGTTGTCGTTTCGACGTCCACCACTGTCACTCGGGTCTAGCGTTCAAAGGCGATCCTTCGCCCGCGTCCAGTTGGAATTCGATCGCGAACCGCGGTAGTGCGACTAACTCGAGGGTTTGGTTCGTCCGCACGAGCAGTATCCGTCCTCTGAATTCGGATCGAGCAGTGGGAAGATCGGCGAACGAAATCGTGGAACTCGATTCACGGCGTCTCGAGGGGTGAAACTGTCGATATACGGGAGAGAGGAGACCCAGGCAGCGTGCGATGCGAGGAGCAGCCTTCATCGATCCAGCTTGAACCGGGGGTGAGCTGACACTGGCCGGGATCCTGAACCGCCGATCCAGCCACGTGATCCATCGGGGATCGAGAGCAGCAACCTCGTGTGCGCGTTCGGTCTTTCGAATCTCCTTTCTTTTTACTCGTTTTCTGCCAGTTGGCTTGAGAGAGGCGGGCAGTGGTGTTGCGCGTCAAGGGGAAGCTGGCTTCTTCGGGATGATCTCAGGTGATTCCTTTTCTCTCCTCGTTGCTTCCCGAGGAAACATCTCTCCTCGTATTTTTTATGGCAAGTTGGAGATGTTATACGTTACGGATCGATGAGTTCAAGGAGCGTTGAAGACGAGACCCGATGAAAATTTCACGAGCTTCCTCGTTCAGGATTTACTTCATCTTTTCGACGTGCATATAAATACGTGTCGGGTGGAAGAAATACGGAGATATAATCTTGCTCGGAGCGTTAGATCCCTTTCCTTGGATCGATCAATGATTTATCTGTTTCCTATAACGCACGCCCGTTTGTTTGTTCGCTTCTACCTGCTCGCGCTTCTCACAATTTCCAACCGAATTTTACATCAGCGCGATCTAATCCGAGCGACGTGTAATTGGTTAGGAAGATACGACGCGATTACTTGTTGCTCGATACGGCGCCCTTTGTTCTCTTGCGATATTCTAAAAACGTTTTGCTCGTTTAAGGTTCGTTCGCTGGTTTAATTGATCCACTTTGTTCGCGGTTCTCGTGAATAAAACAGGCACGAATACAACGCACGAGATCGTCACGAACAACGCATATCATTGTCGTTAAAATTAATCGAATCTGGCTTTTCCAGGCCGAATAGGCGCAGGCATGATTCCAGATAGTCTGGCCGATATTTTCATCGAATTATGTTCAACAAGTGTTCGTTAAATTTCCCTATTATTGTATTAGAGTGTACTTTCTCTTTTATAATAACAAATAAATCATTATTATGTGTTGGTCGCGAAGAAGTTATAATTCGTATGAGAAGAAAAATACCGAGTTCCTTTCTTTTCTGGTAGATTTAGTCCATTGACGGAAACGGCGAGCAGCACGCGACAGGTTGTCTACGTTGTTTGGAAAAGTATCTGCGCTCGATATAGGTATTGTATGTGTAAAGCCTCACAGGCGAAATATCGTTTTGCCCGATAAAATCGTGTAACGTGTATGAAATTGATACTGCAGATGGTTACAGCAGAAACAATATCGCTCCGTTCGTTTATATCGTTATATTAAAAGTTATTGTATCACAGTTCTAAGTTCCTTAAGCTCTTCTTCGATATGACGTAGATCGTAGACAGTTTTTTTGCCAACTTTTCTTCCTCGATAATTTCTAATATTTCTCGAGTCCCGATTGGAAGGCGAAATTGGAACGATACACAGAATGAAATTTATTCGAGCACGACCAATGAGAAAGGAAAGGCAATTCAGCGATTTCGTTCGTTTCGGAGCAAATAGATTACCGTACAGAAGTTGCACGTTATAAGCGTTGGCTGTGGTGCATGCACATTCAAGTTTTACATGTCGATACAATATGACACAAACAGGGTGGGATCAACGTAACGCGTGATCGATCAGTGACGCATTGATGAAATAGCCAGCTAAAGTTGACCCTTTTCGCTGTATCGTATCAATGTCACCCGTTCTACGCCAAAATATTATCGAATAATTTCGATACTATTTGTCTCTTTTCGCATAACGGCGAACATAAAGATATTTGAATTTTTGTTACGAATCTTATTCTTACGTACCTTGTATTCGATGCGTTGCAATTTTATTTTCCGCCCTACTTTTCTGTTTTGCTTCAACTATATCTACAGGGACCAAAATTATATCGCGTAATCGATCACACGCGGGTGTCATCGAATCAACCGAATGACACAGTTTCCTTGTACCTCGTACCGGGGATTAATTTTTCATCAGGAACACGTGTTCCGTGTATCATCCCATTTTCATTATTAATTCTCCGCTTGTACCGATCCTAACTCAAACTCGATTCCGTTTATCTAAAAAAATTCCCGAATTCGTTGAAATAAAATCGAACGAATCTATCGTTCGGTCGAACTTCCGAAAGTCTGTTTCAATTCCGTCCGTGTGAACTGGACGTCCGTTTATCCTAAGTGGAAAGTTTTCACCGAAACCTGCGCATAAATTAAAAGTTGGTCGAATGGTAATACGAGAATCGAGAATATCCCTGATACCGGAAGCGGCCGGTTGACTCGATTAACCCGGTTGCTTCGTTATACCGTGGCCACTGTTCAATTTTTCCTCAAAGTCGGCCTAAATGAAGATCGATGAGCGTCCCCAAGCGTTCTCGAAAACGGCCGGAAATCCATTCAACTTGCTTGGGAACGCCCCTTTCGTGTCTCACCCTTGGAACAGGTCGATCGAACAATTCCCAGGGAATATAAAAGCAGAAGTTTTCATTGTTTGAATCCCTGCTCCTCTATGCTACCCTCTGTTCGATCGTTTCGCTGGATTTCTTTCGCGAATACGATTATCAACGATCGACGATTAGAAGAAAGAATCGTAGTTGGTGTGTGCCTCGCTGATTCGTGTTTTTCGCGTTGCATTCCTGTGTGCATCGGAAAGATTCGTACGGGGATCTTCCGCCTCTGCGAAACTCATGCCGTTTTTGTTAGAGTCGTTGTTGCGGCACTGTATCCCGAAGAAGCAAAGCTCGATCGAACGACCATCGTGAAACACACGAACAAAGTTTTTCTTTGCATTTACGCTTCGTGCCCTCGATTTTATCCGAAGAGAGTTTCGAACAGAATACATAGAACCGCGTAGGAAACACACGATGGGCCAGCGAAACTTTTTCAGATAATACCGTCGAGCCTCCACCAACGATCGCGTGATCAGTCAACAAAGAAAAGCCATTGATCTCTACGGACAAAGTGACAAACAGGTAATTTATCTAATCATATATCGAACCTGTTATCGTCGCGATGACCAAACAATTTCGTAATTAATTCTCGGTTCGACATTTGTATCAGTCGATCGTGGAGAAGCCATCGTGAAAGAAGGAGCGGAGAGGATCGGCGAGTTATCGCGTGGACACGGTGTTACAGCATCGAGCGCGAGAATAGCAACTGTCGTGGCGATAAATCGGCACAAGTGCGGGGTTGGATGTTATCGAGGTTGGTGTCGCGCGGGTGAAAAGCGAGGAACCGGTGAACGGAAGAGGACTCGATAAGCGAATCGGAGTAGGGGACTATGAGCAACTCCGGAGCTATTCCTCTGATCTTGGTGAAGAAGGAGCAGCTCGTCGAAGGCAAGTACCGCGTTTAGTCTTTTTCTCATTGTCGCGGGCTCGATTGTGCGATCGGGGCTACGGACCGACGTCCCATTGTCCCCTGGCGGATGTTCCGCTCTTCCAACAGAGGAAATGATATTAGGCCGATCGTTATCGACCGATCGATCGGCCTAGATCCGCGTCACCGAAGTTTCTGCGACTTTGCGCCTGTCTTTTGTTACGATCTTTCGTTTCATTTTTGGTTCGGATGTATAATAAAAAAACACCACCGAGAAATTTATATGTTTTATTTCGATGGATTTTTGTTGGATTATCAAATTGTTGGGATTTTTTATTTAAAGATCGTTCCGAGCACTTTTGCTCTTTTTCGATAGTTAGGATGACCGTGCGAACGCAGACGGTATGGTTATTTTAACCGATAACAGAAACGATACACGAATTTTAGAAGTTCTCTCTCCGCGTGGCTGCCAATTCGTGACGTTTATTCCGCGAAAGTTCGCGTTTGCTCGGAATATCGTGGTTTTCTATCTAAAGCATTGCTTTGAAAACGAGAAGTTGCAACGTGTAGCTGGCATGAGAATCAGCGTTTTCCGCGGAATTTTCTGTCGTGTGCGCGTCGACGCGAGCCACTCGTGCCAACGCGGCGCCAAAAAACTCTCACCTATTCAGGAGTAACGAGGAAAATCATACTGCTCCATTTTTATATCGAGAGTCTCGTTCATTCTACATTTTTCTACCGCCTTGTCAAAATTCGTCTTCGTTTTCGATCAAACATTTGTAGCTCAGACTATTTGTGTCTTACGCTACTGACGTGTACGAGCAGAGGCGTTGTTTCTTCGTTTTTAGCTTACAATCGCGTCGTGAATTTTATATTTCGTTTATCCCGGCCGAAAGAAATTTTTAGTCTGACCACAATTTTCTTACTCCACGTAAGAATTCTGGATCTGATAATTAATCGCTTATTCTACTGGTACGCGCAACATCTCTCGCCGATACGTTCCACGGCGAAGTTAACGTCGTTCTGTTACTCGTAAATTTCCACCGTGAAAGCAGCTCCTTTACGATTTCTCGCGTTGGACGTTCCTCGGGCAAAGCTGCCAGTTCGCCTGTATGAAAACGCTACAAGCCAACCGACCAATCCTCTACCGATAAGCTTAACGGATTGGCTTTCGACGATTTATCCTCTGTTACGGTTGTGTGGGTGTTTTCGTATAAAAATTCGTATACAGTGAAATTGCTTGAAACATCCCTTAGCTCCGTCGAATAGAAACGTTTACGAACCTATTTTCTCCTTTTGTTTCTGTCAACTTGTACACTCGAGCGTTCGCGTTCGTCATCGGATAAAAACAACGTAAATTTAACGAGGATTTCCACTGGGCGCTAATGAAATTCGGGATTATCCTCTTCTCGATAATCTCGCGCATTGTTTCTGCCATTGTACGGCCAGGAACAATGGCGAGCTGCTTTTACAGAAATCCTCCTTGGATTACTTGCGCCCAACGTGTCCATGATAATAACGGTAGCTCGTGAAACTCGTCTTGAAGCGAAAACGCGTCGCGTTTTCCTAGAAACTTCCAACAGAGAGAGAATAGACGTAAAACGATGTTTTTGTCTCAACCAGTGACGGAAAATCGTTGTAAGAAGGGTTGACACGAAATAATCAATACGCCAAATCGTCGTATGTCCTGACGTTCGATTCACGAATTCCAGCTTTGCCCAGGATTTAGACTACGAGATTTAAAATTACGCGGTCCGTGAAAAACTTGGGAAAATGATAAAGCTCGCGAATGTTTAAGCAGTTTAGTAAATATGGTAGGTTCTGGGTTAGTTAACGAGGTTTCTTCCTGACATTTATGACTCTTGGAGTTCTCGGAAATGGTAGCTTAAAGTTTGAGGAAGTGGGTTATATCTTTTCTGAAAGATATGCTTCTATCTGGTATGCTATCGGTTTTAAGAAATGAAGGTAGCAACGACGACTCTTTTAAGCTCTAGGACTTTCACCCACAGACTCCAATATCCGAATATCGAGAAGAAGGAAAACTAGATGGAATAAAATGAAATATTTGAAATTACACGTCACTAGAAAGCAATCGAGATTAAACGTATTGTATGTGGAGCGCTCGAATTTCGTTTTCCTTTAAACGATATCGTTTCGTTCGAAGCGGTTTCTCGAGTGTCCTGGTGATTTACACGCCAGCTGATATCTAGAGAGCGTAGAAAACGGCGTATTTTAAACCATCCAGTAGAAGAGAGATATGTTTTCCCGGCCGTAAGTAACCCGAGCTAAGTTAAATCGTTCGATCGTTAATCTTTAAAGCTTCGCCAACCACATTAATGACCGATAGACGAACACCTTTCACGAGCTATAGCGAAGTTTCATTCGAAGGACGAATCGATGAGATACGGAACTTGGCGGAAGTAATGGAGTGATCGTGCTGCTTTTCGTCGCGACAGAGGAAATGGCCAGGAAAATTTGAATTACGCGCCCATGGGCTCTTGCAAAATCGCTGATCTTCGGTAGGCTGTTCGAGGCAAGGACAATAGCAGATAAAAGTAGAAACCAGGGAACAGAAAACTAAAGTTATCTAGGAAGAAACGTAAAAAAAGAAAGGAAACTTGAGAGAAGAAAATAGAGAAGATCTTTCTAAATTACTGCCGGTGTACATAGACTGGCAAGTACAGTCGATAGCTTATTTGCTACAGTGTTAATTCCTTTATCGACAAGAACTTCTTATTAATTCCCTTCTTTTCTCGAGGAAATTATCCCCATTAAAAATTTCATTCCACGTTCGACCGCGCAACTGTCTCTTAAATCTGAAATTTCTTTAACATCGACGCTCCCCGATCCCATTTCCCTGTCTCGAAATATTCCAATATTGGAACATCTTCATCAAACAGCCGATTGTCGAAGAGCGAATCGTTCGCCAAAACACCACTTTATTCCAGTGTTTCAGTTTAAACGATGATCAGGAACAAAGACATCGTGATTTCTTTGAGCCGCGGATGTCGAGGGTGGCATTAATGCTTAAACGAGCCGCGATTGTCGTCGGATTTCGTTTCAACGATGCTCGGTGCCACGTGTTGCACGTTTCTCGAACGAAACCGGTCGTACCTTATTGGTAATCCCAAACCCCTTCGTTCCCCGATGTTTTATACGCCGCTGTTCCGTGTTGTTCGACTTCTCGTTTCGAATGCACGCCGGAACAATAGATGTTACAGTTGCAGGACAGTTAATCTCTGACACTCGCCGCGTAACGTGCCGCAGCTGGCAATACACCCGTCAGTTCCTGATTTCCCGCACAACGATTTCCTTCTATTCCTGTCTCGATTCCACCTTCCATTCGTTCTCTTTGCATTTACTTCGAAAGTTTATGGTACAATAGAGAATATGTTAAAATCAAGGGCAATGAGAGTATACAGGTTTTGAAGATAATTCTAATATAATAAAAGTATTCTGTCTGTGAAAGCAAAAATATGAAATATATTCCACTCGATGGCGAAAACGTTCAAGTCCAGCACTCCAGTCTTCGATCCTCGATTCGTTTGCGCCCTCCTTTTTCCCACTGACTATGCAGTAGATCGAGTGGAGATTCGCGAGATGTAAACATTAAATTCCACGCTGGAACGTTAAACCTCTGTAAAGACAGAGACCGCAGAGATCGACGCTGCAGGATTTCTGGTCATTCGACTCTCAATTCGACTCGTTTAAACAGCAAAATGTAGGAATATCCTGTAAACGACCGACGAGGGAACAACGAGAATATGACACGAGGGAACTACGATCCGTTGTCCCTCTTTCGTTCCGTGTTTCTCATATTTTCAACCCCTGCCTGTATCCCTGAGGACAATTTTTCTGTTATGTTCGTAACCCACTTTTTCCGCAACCGGAACAAAGCCACACGTAAAGTGACGTCGATGGTGTATGCCAAGGGAAGCTTTTAATATCAAACGCAAGCTCCTACTTTGTAGCTTGTTGTGTCGAATGCTTCGACTGGTACTATTCTTAAATATTATTAAGTTGCGTAGAAAATTTAAAAATTGAAACATTCTGATCCGATATTAAATTCGACGTCTATTCTACGCTGTATCTATAAAAATATATTAACGATACAGTTAATGATACAGCCTTATTTTTCCCGGTATGTAAAGTTGATTTTAAAAGCTTAAATGTACGAATAGAATATCATTCGCGAACAAACAAAAATACGTAAGCTCTTGCTCGCGCGGATATTCGTCATTTCGCTGTTTTGCACCCCCGTGACTGGTCTGTGGCTTACGACAACCTAGTTTTTAGACTGAGCCAACGAGGCACGTTGGTGAAGTGACGTTTGTGAAACCGCGATATAATGAGGCCGAGATTTCAAGTGTCACCGGCAGCCTTTTCGAAGCGGTTCGCTGAAATATACCCGATTCTGAGTGGGTCGTTCGTTAACGACTGAAACTTTCCCCTTTCCCCGCCTTCATTTCTCCCTTCATTCTGTTTGCCTTTTCTTCTTGTCTCTCTCTCTCTCTCTCTCTCTCTCTCTTTCTCCCTCTCTTCCTCTTATTCTCATTTTTCCTTATTTCACTCGCAAGAATCTCAAGATTCTATTAAGAAAGTGCTTTCAAATTTGAATTCCTTGATCGTCGATATTCCATTTTAAGCAAAGTAGCACGATAATATATTTTAATTGCCTAATTATGAAAACGAAGGATGGTATTATTTACCGGAATCAATTTACATGGAATATGATATCGAGCATGGACGAACAATCGGGAATAATTTGGTACAATCGATTCGTCGCGACGATTCAATTCGAAACTCGATTTACTTAATCGCCTTTGCTGGACGTAAATTCCCGCGCAGGTATTTGCCTTTGAATTTTCAGTCCTCCATTAGCCTAACAAGTCCACGAGACGTTGCGCATTCCGTTGCGCCGTCGATGCAGCTTCACCTCGTGCAAACACGAATCTACATCCCGTTGGATCGCTGGTTGCATTTCCCCAAACGTAAACGTCGACGACTGGCAATTGCATGGAAAATTGTTTACACGGGGATTCGCGAATGGGAATGATTAAAATAGGAAGATGTAAATTTTCTTCGTTTCTTCATAATGCAATTCTTTATTAATTAATTAATTCGTTGCTTTATATTATATTAGATTTTATTTGTGTTGAAGTAATTACTTCAAGAAAAACTCTACGTCTTTATTTATGTATATCCGTGACCTGAAGACCGCTATTACGCAAAAAATAGAATTTAGCGAAACAAAAATATTCTAAATAAGAAGATGTCCATATTATTGTGCCCTTGAATATAAATTATATTTTGGGTTACAAGATCTAGGAACAAAGGAACTAATAAATAGATTTCTATTTATGTTCCTTGTAGCTTTTAGCTACAGCTATAAGATTAACTTTTTTGGTAATGTCCTTTTGTTACAAATATATGAACGTGCTCCCTATCGATTCTATTGTATCGTAACACTAAGAGGGTAAGGATCTGGATCAGCATGAACTTATACTTATATACCTTTATTTATTTCAATATATTTTTCTATTACAAATCCATCCACTCGTCCTTCCATCAGTCAACCTCATCAATATGAAAAATTCTGATAAACGTGAAAGGTTGCAAAGTAATTCGCCAAATTTAGATTTTAAAGAGCACAGAAATCGAGAATAGACTACGATTTGCTTACGATCGCGATTTCGATTTGCGGTAATAACGGAGGCAATATTTTAAAATTTAAGTCTCAATGCGAACGTCGTTTTTAAAAAGCTGACCAGCCAACTTTTTAGGGATAAAACGTGTTCGACGGCGATAAACGTGGCGCGCTAGATTAATGAACAGTCATAAACGATCGACATCTCGCGTGTATTTCGTCGATGTCGTGATAAGTGGCTGGCAAATTAATTAAATTCGACTGCAATCGATAGTTGCAGCTGACGTAGCAAGCGAATGATTCCTGTGTCACGATTATATCGGCCCTCGAAGCAGCTTGAAACGCATCGATATTCGATTCGGCCCGTCAGAATATTTACGTTCTGTACGTTTGTCAAATTCTATTACAATATATAACGCGATTTATATATCTCGTGGTTTATTAATAGCTTAATTACTATCGAAGGAAGCATTATACAATATCACTAATGGATGTTACAGACACCTTCTATTGAAATTATCTCCGTTCCAGTTGGTAATATTTTTCCAAAGAAATTTCCATAATACCCTAATTCGATTTTCACTGTAACGCGAGCGAGTAAACCAATCGGTCTTTTAAACCAATTAGTTCATTTTCAACGTTCCGGCGTTCCATTCGCTAAAACCACAGAACGTCACGCGGGTTAAATCGCTATCAAAACGCTGGAAACATTAATAATCTCAACAAAGAGCCAATTTTAATTGAATTTCTGATTCCGCGCAATTATTACAAGCCGTACAACTCGTCCCCTGTATTTTCCATGTTTAATCGGACGAAGATCCTTTGTCCTCCGCGTTAATGTCCCCTTGAAACTCCGTGTGCCATTTTAAATAACAACCTGAACAGTTGGCAAATTGATTAGATTCAGCTTGCGACTTGTAATTACCTGCGAGACGCGTTCACGGAAACGTGGCACAGGTAGCCCAGAGTTGGAAAGATCAAACAGAGAATTCAATTTGATCGGCGGTCGCTTTGATACCGGTCTCGTAGAAGTCCAGCACGAGAGAGTATGGCAGGAAACGAGGTAATAAACATTGACGAGCGAGGCTCGAATTAATTAATCACAGTTACAGTGGCCAGCTGCGATCGACGGTGAACCGCGAATGCGATCCTACCAATTATATAACGTAGAGCAGTCGAAACCTAACGCCGTGCGCGTGGACATTTGCGATCCAATAAACGGCCACTATGATGTATTAGACTATTACGAGGCAATGAAAACGAATCGAGTTTCGTTCGACGATGAACGAAACTAGAGATTTCTTGAAGATTCGTTCGAGCTAGAATATGGAGGAATAGTCATTGACACTGAAATGGCGATCTGACTGAAGAAATTCTTCTTTTCCAATAATTCCTTAGAACGTCGCGCCAAAGAAGGACGATAGTACTAAATCGTTCCGTAAAGACTTTCTCCGTGAGAAGGGAAAAGGAAGAATTAGCTAGCAGCTTTGAAAGTTTCAAAGGAACTAGCGATTTCTATGGCGATCTGTCTTTAAATGAGCTCCTTGACATCCGTTGGCAGCAGTCTGTCGAGGAGATCAGGAATGCTGCAAGTATTTGGCAAATGGTCGGAATTTCACGGCAGAGTCGTCGCGATTCCGCCGAGTAAGAACACTTTCGCAGCCGTTTTACGCTGTCATCGAAACGGCCTGTTGTCATCGGGATAAAACGACGAAATTAAATTCCGTGAAAGTGAGCGGGGACGGTCTCGTCCCGAGGAAACGGTTCGTCGACGAAACTTTCTATCGTCGCATATAACGAGATGACCGTGACCGTTAGTGGACAATTAGTTCGGAGACATTTGCAAATGGAATTGGACTATCCTCGAGTGACTGAAATATTCAACTTTTCAAACAAGTACTGGGAATGTTGAGCTTCAGATATAGAGGTATATTAATCATAAGAGACAGTTTCTCATACTGTTTGTTTCACGAGCTAATCGTCGCGTGACCGATCTATTACTTCTCTCGCATTAACCTTTAAACAGGCAACGATAAGGAACGTCATCGATCAAATTGCGCTGTCATTGCTCTAACAGACTCGTCTGTCGGTCTTTAGCTGATCTAAAATTTATTAAACTGTCTCGAGGAATTATTCATTCGCTCGTTCGTGGAATCGTCTCGTCGCATTTTTCGCTCGTTTACAAGTTCCTGGTTATCGCGTTTCTGCATTAAGTAAATCTACAAAGGCAGAGAAAAGCTAATTAATCTTCGACAGTCGCACGAAGAACTTCATACAGTGACTTATAAGTAAACTAAAAAGATCTAGGGGTTTTAGAGATCTTTCAAATTGAAACAGTTTCTCAAGTAACAATCAACGCATCAACGAATATTTCCGGAGAAATTAGTTAACGAAATAAAACATAGACTCGCGGAATACCACGGTTATCTCGCTATTAATTTGCCACTCGTACCACGTAAACAAATTTCTACGTCGTCTGCCGAAATTGCTACGTAATCACTTCCACCCTTTTGCATCTATGAACGTAATATTGGGTTGGCAACTAAGTGATTGCGGATTTTGTCAATACCGCCTAATGACAAAATCCGCAATCACTTAGTTGCCAATCCAATATATCGCGAATTTATTTATTCAACACCTTGGCTCCCACTGTATTTGTCTCTGATACGCTTGTTCTCTATCCGGCAATACCTATGTACTGAAATTGATCACGTTACGGGACAATACACGCAGAGGTTTAATACTGTACAGATTATGACAGATACGTGGATGACGTAGGTTGTATCGATCAAATTTCACGCGAATATCAGTGTGTACGTGGTTCGTACGTAAAACGGTATGAAACGGTCTAAAGAATATCTCGTACGATTCATCGACATTAGTATCTATTTCTTTTACGTATCGTTGCATCGAGATTGCTTTCACGAAGAGAGAAAAATATTGTTCGGATCGAAAGAAGAACGAGTCTCGTAAAACAGGCTCTATCGCGCCACTGTTCCTTCCGCGATGAAATAAATGAGACAGAACAACGACTATTTATCGTAGAGAAAACAAAGAATATGAAGAAACAAGAAATAACACATAGCGAAATATCTTACGCATAACGTGAAGCGATGCAACGAAAGGATGCGCCAAACGTTTCGTCCAAGGTATCAAATAAGTTGGGTCAATGAAAATCAATTCGCGCGACATCTCGTCTTCTACTTGCACGAAAAGCTTTCGTTCCCCTTGACATCCTGATATTCTCTACTTGATATTCGTTTTCTTGCAACGACGTGTTATTTTTCCAAAGTACGTCTCGTAAAAGTGGACGACTGATGGGATAAAAGTGGACGATTTATGCGGATCTCAAGGAAAAAGCTTTGCATCGTGGTAACAGGTACACGGCTCGTTTTGTCACTGACCTTACGGAACGCACGCGATAAGCCGCAAAATGGAATGTCGTGCCGCCATGCCACGGCCGCTATCAGACCGCGGCATCGTTACACCGTTGTTTGTGTTCTATTGATTTTCCTGACCTTGTGCCAGCACGAGGCCACGAATTAGCTCGATATACCCTTTAAAACGGCCTCTTCGATCTCTCGATCTGTCCGGAAACGGTTGCGAACGAACATCCTTGCAGGATATCGACGATTCGTAAATAGACTGTACGATTTTATCATCTCGTACTTTGTGTTTCCTTCTTTGCAATCTATCGATTTATCTGCTCCTTCCATGCCAATGTAATCATTCCTTTTCGATAGTTGTACCGTTTTTTACTTTCACCCTGAGGAAATTGGCTGTGGAAGTATGGAAACGATCGCGAAATCGTTGTTCATTTATCATTTAGTTTCAAGAACTATACGCAATAAACTGTGTACCATTCGTACGAATTTATGAATCGACTCTCCGAACATGAAAAACAATTTTTCCCTGCCGTAAATGGTATTCCCACGTCGCGTTCTTCCCTTGGGAAACTTTCTCGATAAATCATTCGTATTCGATGAAAAAGTATAAACGGTAAACGCTTTGTCACCTTAGTAATATCGCTTCAGTGATTAATTGCGTCACAATGAAACGTTATCGTAATCATTATATTAACGAATAGTTGACTTGAAATCAATTCAGGGACGTACAATTGGAGAGCAGTTTGCAGACGTTTCACCGCGTATAAGTTGCTTCGAGGTAAAAGTAGTTCAAGGTTCTAAGTTTTCCATGAGAATTCGGCGAAGATCTGTTCCATTATCACGGCAATATCCGGGACAGCATTCACCAGGTTGCAAGGGATTGGTTATTTCGGTCTCGTCGGGCCAACAAATTGACAAATTGAACCAATCAGGTTCCAATATACGGCAATCGTGAAATATTCCAGTATTTTTCGCTCGTCGGATATTTTCCAGATACCTTGATTCTCCTTGTATTCTGCAGGTATATTCCAACGATAGCGTAATGCCTTCGTAGAATGGCGACATTATGCGAGATAACGTGGTTGATTGAATTGTATAGTTAATTGTAGAGCATAGATTCGTGTTGGAATTTTAGTAAATCCTGTTTACACGCGTTTGATGACGTTGCATAGTTTATAGGAGCCGAAGTTGCTTCTCTTTAGCACGTGCTCGAGTAATTTATGGCGGCCTCGTTGCGCTTGGCTCATTGTATCCAATGGCTCTAGAACTAATTTTCGGGCTAATTAATTTCTCCCGAACGCAAGTTGTCCGCCACTGGTTTGCTCGATCTCGTGGTTCCAAGTAACGACGAATTATTTCCGCTTGAAACCTGATGTCACGCCATTACAACGTTTTTTTCTAAAAACCAGTGTCCGATACGAAACTATAGAAGATATAGCCGAATCTTTGCAACTTGGTAGAATCTGTAATAACCTACGTGTAATGGTACTCAGGAAATATCTGCCGCCAAGCGAAATTTCAAGTGATTTCGTAGAATCTACGCTTGTTCGTCAAGAATTCGGTCTCGAGATCAGAGTAATTTCGGTGAAGGATGGCGCATATGAGGAAAATGCTTGCGAATCAAGCGGAAATTTCGATCAACCGCGAGGCGAATAAGGGAAAATACAAGAAGAGGGTGAGAAGAGGAGGAAAAAAGAGAGCAGGCAAAGAAATCTAGAAGGCAATCTCCACCATCTCCTTTCGAATCCAATTTCTTCCTCGTTTTGCTACGTTATAGTCGCGAGTCTTGGCTGGAGTGCACTTTAGCGACACTTTCCACCCCTTGTCTCTCAAACTTTCCGCCAAACAGATTCATGGACAGAGTTTCTCAGGATCAGCCGGATTTTTTTTTCAATAATAACCGATTAACGGGGATCGTCGAACTGGAAGTTCGTTCAACGCTTCGGAATATTTTCTCTCGATCCACGACACTGGCAGAACCTTCTCTCGATCGAGAGCGAATTTTCAAGAGTGTCGTAAAAAGCCTTCGATCGAAGGGCATATCGTGCGAAGTGGCTATTGAAGATGCTAACGGTGACAAGAATTTCTAACGAGGAGGAACGCTGTTTATGAAGATAAATTGGAGGATTTTTATTTATTCCATCTATATAGATCTGTCACGTTTATATAAATACGCAAAAAAAGGTAAACAGATTAAGGAGAAGGGTAAAGATAAAAGTTAAAGGAAAGAGGTTAATAAAAAGATGATAAAGTAAGAACCACGGAAATAGCAAACAACAGAATACTTAGAAAGAAGTTTATTAAAAAGAACGATAAAAGATTCACGTGGGATTTCGCTTTCATCGAAGCTAGATACGGTCCTTTCCATCGAAATACATTTTCCGATAATTGTTGCTTCAATTTCTTCTCGCGTATCCGATTTATCTGGTCGATCTCGGGAAAAGAACGCGGTGAATTTTTTAAATTGCTCTCTAAAAATTTCCATTGTTGCTCTTCTCCATTGTACTCTTCCGGTGAATCATCTATCCTTCAAAGCACGACGAACCGTTTTTACAACAGCGTGTGCGTAATCGTGATACCGGCTCAGTGCGGTAATAGCTCGCTTTTCTGTTAATGAGCTATTTATAAGCTTTTCTTCGCGCGGACGAGCTCTTCGAGCGTCGACTTTCTCTTTGTTCACCTCCTTTTTCCTCCATCTTCCTCCGCGCATTTGCTTTCCCGTTTCCACATTTCCCGCGTCCTCGCGCTATTCTCCTCCATTGTCGGGCTATTCTTAACCAATTTTCCATTGGGCGTCTAATTGACGACCGTCGATCGATAGAGGTACGTACAGATCTTTGTTGGTCGCACCTGCTCTTTTTTTTTTATTTCCATTTTTCTTTCTCCTCGGGTTCGCTTTGTACGCGTAATTTTGTCTATGGTAAACCATGGTTCGTCTTAGAAAAATTTGGAAAATACTTTGCTTGTTACTTCTAAATCTGTCTACCTCTAAATGTTTACTCTTAAACTGCGTTTTCGCGATTGGTGCGCGTTTAGTAATTTATACCTTGAACTGCTAGATACTCAGATATTATAAGCGTCGCTGTAATTTCAATTTCATGTATCGCGTGATGCTATTGGGCTGGCAACTAAGTGAATGCGGATTTTGTCAATACCACGTAATGACAAAATCCGCAATCACTTAGTTGCCAATCCAATAGATATTTCAGTGATCTTCGTTCAGCCGGAGCTGCATAAGTATAATTTACAAGCTGAGATTTGAATTCGAAGGATGTTTGTAAATTAAAAAAATACCGAAATTCCCGAGGCTTGATCGTTTTGTTGGGAAAATTTTCAAAATTTTCCTTTCCTCGATCCTCGATAATCGTAAATTAAAAGTCCGTCTGAAAGAAAACGCAACGTTCTCGTTTCACGCCTCGTTGCTCAAAAAGAATCCTCTTCGCCGAGATCTTTTTATTCTCATTCATATCGTGTCGCCTCTGTCACCGAAAGTTGTCACGTTGAAGGGATAACGAGTTAGCTCGGCCTCAAGAGCGCTACTCGTTAGCCTTACTGTTCTCGCAGGAATCAAAAGGGTGCGGAGAACAAGGGTGGTGCACGACGCGCTCTTAAAGACGCCGCGTTTCGCGATTGTCTCTGTACTCTACGCTCTCGTGCCTCGGAAGAATGCTCTGATTAGCTGAGCGGAAACGACCTTGGGGAATACTTTAGCCGCGGTTGGAACATAGGTGGAAAATGAGTGGATACTCGGCGGGAAAATGAGATGGAAAGTCGATGAAATGGAATTGGCAGAATATAAGAAACGAAGAGTACAGAGAAATTTACATCCTTCCAATCTTCGTTCGTTCAAACCTGATAGCAACTTGAAATATAAATTTAAATGATAATATCGCTTCTTGTGACTCGTAGAAGAATTTTTTTCCATTTCATTTCAATACCAATTTTCATCTGTGTTGTTTGGCTCACAAAGCGGACCACGCTGTGATCAAGTGGCACCGTGTAACAGGTATTTCAGACCAACAGACACTATCTAATAACTTCAGATATTAATATGTTCCTGAATGAACTCAGGTTTACCGATCTCCGCGGGCACCGAAATCCGTTTGACTTGCGATAATTTCATGTGCAAACAACTGGACTAGTGGATTCTTTCTAAATTTTTCGATCACCTTTGCAGGTAACATCCTAATCCTCTGCCATCCTATTCTACTTGAACGATATAAAATGTTCTATCGTACGATAGATTATACGAAATCCCCTTCGGCAGTAAATCTCCTTTTTCTGCGATTCACGTCCATCGCGACGACGTCCGAGTTCTGTGACAGCTTAGCTAGAAATGGCACTTTTCGTTAGAATTCTAATCGACTCGGTTGTCTTAGATTGCAACAAGTATCGAGATGTCCAAACCTATTCTATACGCTTCTAACTATTATTTAATTAAGTACCTGTCATGTATGGATCCATCTTGTGGTCGACCAGTGGTCGCTACTAATGGTCACTTCCTCGAGAATCATTTCTGTCGACTGACTGATTGCCGAGGACGTGTGTGGCGTGCTCCTGATAGTTCTAGCTACTTTCGTGTCCACCGTGGATCCCAGTGCTGCGAAGTAATTTATCACTCGACACACGATGCTTCCCTTCGACGATACTTTTCCGTGGTACACTATAATCGACGAAGCTAGGTGTTCCGCAATTTGGAGAAGCGGTCATAGCCAGATACTTTGTAGTAACGAGGGACGCCAATCCTCCAAGAAAATGGAGGAATTCCGGCGATAAGAAGCAAAGCAGGGCAAGAGCATTAGAAATGAAATTCCAGTAATAAGGATGAAGGAAAGAAAGAAAGAGATGCAAGGGCGCGGAAAAATTCCAACGGCAAAAGAGAAAATGGCACTAGAACGGCAGAAAGAAATTTCAGCGATGAAAGCACACAGCTTTGGGACATTCACAAGGGATTTCAATTGCGAAAATAACAACGCAACGACCTTGAGAAATATTCCACCAATATAACGAACAACAAATGACGTTATAGCAAAGCAAGAAAAGTGTTACAAGCATAGAAAGAAAATCACGACCGAGAATACAACGAAATATAATATGCATTTTGTAGATGTCCTGGAACGAAAGCGATCTTCAAATATCTGGAATATCGAACAATTCCAAAGGGCGTATGCCAGATACGCAAGAATGGCAGCTTTAGGTGAGATGGAGCGGAAGTACAAAGTCTCCGATGTAAAAATGTGTTGTGGTATACGCGAACCGTGTCATCGTAGAATATGCCGTAAACGTAAATTCTCGATACAAAAGAAATTCCGTTGAAAGGTTCGATCGAGAATTTTAGCTTCGGAAGTTTTGCTGCGACGCTGGAAGAATAAAGGGGAACATCGGGGGAGCAAGTTAATAGACAGACGTAAAGCAGGGGCTTAAACCGAACATTCCTCGTTTACGTTTCCCAGCCAGAGAAGATTAAATTCGTAGTGACGGCAGATGTTTCGCGAATGCCACTTCTCAGAGTGCCACGATATATCGCGGTCGGTCGTTTTTGTTTCCGGGGAGGCGGGTGCGCGACCACAGGAATATCATCGCCGCGGTTGCTCTCGGCGATTCTGCGACTTTGCAACCCAGTTTCATTCGGTCGCGACCCTGCCACCTCGGCAAATCAATGGAAGTTGAATCAGAAGCCAATGAATTATACATTAAGTACACAGCCTGCCAAGTTTCCCTTTTCATGGATCTACGATTCGTTTTCTATTATCGCCAAACGCGCACTTTCCACAACGAAAAGAAGCGTGCAAGGATATTAAATGCTCTTTCTGTTCCACGAAGGAACATGATATTTCAATATTCCAACACTCGATACCTGTGATTCGGTAACACTCACTATCATCTATGCAAACGATTCTAAAAACAAACAGTCGTAAATACTTTGGGGAGAGTTCCTGTCGATTCGACGATCATCGCCAAGCTTCGAAGTCGAAGCAGAGCTAGCGTGAATTGCGGCAATAATAAAATCATCGGTGGATTTACTCCGATCGACGTGGCGCGGATAGGGTGGAAATTTCTCGAAGGGCGAGGAGCGTTGATGTCGCGAGTTAGGACGTTTTCGTGGGGAATTGAAGGCCAATGGCGACCCCTTTCCAGCGTCGACCGAGTTTCAGCGCCATCAGGAACGAGGAAGGTTAAGAAAAACAATGTAGGATTTACCGTCAAAGTCGAAACGACCATTGTCTGTCGCAGGGGTTCCTTGATGAGGATTCGCGCTTCTTCAAACCAGCGGTCGACGTGCTTGGGACACGTATTTTCTTCTAAGTTTCCAACTATTGTTTTTACTCGATTGGAAAAGTTTAAATCGCGTGATGAATTCGAAGATTTTTTAAATGCTTATAGTACTTTCGTAATCGACGATGGTATATTTCCTTTTACTATTTTATCGATAACCTTAAGATATCTAGAGAAATTTCAATTATACTTGTTTCCTCGTTTAAAACGGTTAAAATTGTCCGAGTGATAAACGCTTCTGCAATCTTCGTCTGCGATCGTAATTTCTCAACGCGGCGTTCAATTCGGAGATCGAAGGGTAAATCAAGCGCCGGTTCATTGTCTCCGATTCAATAGAAATCGGCGTCCTCATTGGAATGTGTCGAGTATTTGCGAACATCCCACGGTACGGGTGAGCTTCGTCGTATCAAACGTAGCTAGCAATCGGGCCCACGTGACGCACGTTTCGACCGGAAGTCCGTTGACGGAAAACGAATGAAGATTCGCGCATGACCAGGCTCGATAAACGAAAATCGATAATCAATTCGCCTTCCTACAAGACAACTTTGAAGAAAAGTAAGCTCCCCGCGCGTCGTTCTCTCGATACACGTGGCTACTGGACGATTGAAAAAAACTAGGTCAAACGTTTGTAAGAAACGTTTGTCTCTTCTGATTTTAATGACATTTTACTTTCGTAACCACTGTTTGTTTTAGACAGACTATTCGAATATTTGTCGAAAATATTTTGTTAGGATCGTCAAAAATTTTGGCCGACCATCGAAATTTTATCACGCGTGAAACTCACTGTCACGGTAACATAAATTGTACTTTAACGTGGCAAGAATTTGATGGTTCGCCTTGAGCCGAGTTTTCCTTACTTGTGAACGACCCTGTATATAGATATGCATATCCGAATCGTGGGAAAGCTGTACGCCTGGCCAGGTGAACTATCCGCTCTATATTCGTTTTCGTCCTGCATAGATACGTTTCGTATTAAAAATAGATTCGTATCCATCAAATGTTGACACGCGATAAATATGTGATACCGCGTGTCAACCTAATCGAGAATTATAAAAATTGGTCGAACGTTCCGATGGTTCTCAAACGAATGTCAACATGCACAATACGAACGTGTATCAACCTGTAAACAATTTCCTTATGTGTCCAGCTTATAGGTATCACTTTATTTCTTTTATAAATTACTTTCTAGAATGGAAAGAGAAAGAGGAAGAACATTTTTTCTTTGAAAATTTCTTACAACTTTGTGTGTAACTATTGAAGCAGCTGGGACGTCGACGAACTACGAGGCCCTCGACCTTTCCAGCGATCCTCCCCGGTCTTAACGTCAACGGGAGGACAATGGAAGCGCGCCTTGAGTTCGATTCTCGTTAATAGGCCGGCAGGCGAAGCCGTTCGAGCGTTTAACTCGAATAGAAACGCGGTCGCGGAAGAAATAAAAAAGTTAATCGTCGGTAGACGAGCGGTGTCGATCGAGCGGCAACCAATTATCGATGATCGATTGGTCGTGCAAAATCGAGGAGACGCCATTATTAAGGTGCAAGCCCGATATAAATTACTATGCCCCCTGCCCCTATCCATAGTCCCCTATCGATTAATCCTTCTAATTCTATCGACTTTGTCTCGCTCGATCGTTCGAACCTTAATTCCTTCTCTGTCAACTTCTTCCTCTCTATCCGTCGTTTTCCCTCTTTAACAAACCGCTTCCTTGTTCGATCATTTTGACAAGATCGATGATGAGTGCAACTGCGAAGACGTTTCGTAGTTGTGACGAGATATGTATGGAAAAAGCAGTAGAAGAATAACGGTGAGTGAGAAGCGTTGCTGAGGAGAAATAAGAATCACGAGGAAATTTGGCGATGATCGGTAAGGTGTACAAGAGTCGATACTACGTTTATCGACCCGATCGAGAACTTTATTTGGGAGAACGAAGAAAGTCTTCGAGATCAAAGCGAAATTCCGATACAAAGACAGTGCTCTCTACGTACGATTGTAAAAATCTAATCGCTATACTCTCGATACAGAGTGACGCATAGCTAGAACTACTTCGATAACTTTACAAGTACGCTGTAAAGTATCGTACGCTTTAGCAGAGTCGTTTGACTATATACAATGCTGATCGAATGGATCACTCGATTGCCGTGTCGAGTCGCCATTCGAGGATATTTAATAGCATGTTTGACGCAAATAGCACGGCCAATCTCTAATTCGAATAATTGTGTCCCTGAATCACAAGCAGCATTGATCTCACAGCGTATCGCTGGTGAACCGAATATTCAACTGCAGCCAGCGATCTATACACAGGATCGATCGTCGTTAAAACGTGTTGGGTCAGCGTGCACGATGGCCTGTGTGCGCATATTGTGCCTCACTAGGAATCTATTCGCGCACGAATGCCCATACAGTTTCTCTGATTGCTCCTAGTATCCGTTGATTGATCGGACGAGATCTTGAGGAAATCAAGGAAGCTACGGAATGTAGGACGAATGTTATAGTTTGGTCAACATAATATAGAGCGTGACGTAATTGAAAATACGAAAGGCAGGGAGATAGTTGTACACGTATGAAATAGCAGTTGGGAAATATTAGATAACATCCTTCTGTCCAACTTTTTATCTTAAACACTAGAACTACCGATAGTTAACACGAAGCTATTTCTATCAAAACCAGCCAAAATGTCTGATCTTTAGAAAATATATAATAATAGAATATTTTTATATTTATTGATTTATTACAGAAGGAATTCCATGTTATGTAGTACATTTTTGGTATTATTAATCCATCTGGGACCATCATCCCTAAACGAGGGTTGACACTTATAAGATTGTAGAACCAGTCATTTTGACTGCTGTGGTATTTTTAATGTTAGCATCTAGCGATCGATCCGGAATTTTCCTGATAACTGATATCGTCATATCGAATGATACGCAGTAAAAATTTTAAAAACATGTGGGAAATTGTACAAAACGAGGAAACTGGTTAATCGGGGTTCGATAAAGACATCGCAGGATCCTTTTACATTTTGACAAGTACCAGTAATTTTGACAGGTATTGGTATAAGTAACCTTGATACAAAATTATTTTGAGTTTGAACATGAAGTAGGAATTTTAAAATAAAATTGTAAAACCAGTCAATTTGACTAGTGTGGTAGTTCTAATGTTAAAGGAGACGGAGATTACAATCCACGAGATGTTGTGATTAGATCGCGAATTTTTATGAAACATTGCGTTTAATCGCGGGTATTGAAAATAAAAAAATAAACGCCAACGAGAAGAAAAGTTCAGGAGTCGAGAAACTTTGAATTCGAAAGATTCGCAACTTCGGTCCTCGTCCGATCGTAGTTGCCAAGCCGATCCATCAAATTGGATACGAGAAAATTATGTAGGTGAACCGAGAGAAACTTTCTTACACGGAATCACGCGTTCGCTACGCCCCCGTGAGACGAGGTTATTAGTTCCGTGCGAGAGAATCGAAAACGGAGGCGGAATTACATCTGCAGAGCCTCTGGCCCCGATCAGACGATTTCACGTAGCTCTTTGGCCCTGTTTCGGTGGTGCGCGATCGCAATTAAGTTTTCGTCAGCCGACAAGTCCGAGTCCGTGTAATTGGAATGTTGAATTGCCTCGATCCCCTCCACGCAAAATCGATTTCTCAGTCTCGCGTGAAATTTGTCAAGTATCGGAAGAATTTCAAAGGCTTTTCTATAAAAAGTTACATGATAGCTTAACGTTGCTAGAAAAAGAACGGAATGGCAAATGGAGATGTTGATTGCACATTTGTTAATTAGAGGTAAAATTGCACTGGTAATTAAAGTAGAACAAACTCAGGCTACTTTGCCCGAAATTAGCCAAGGAAATACCTGTATTTATCTGGTGTTTTCTACACTTAATACCAGTATTCACTGTGCTATTTAACTGTTGTTGCATCTTCTAACGGAGATTGTCCCCTTCCTCGATTTTCGTTGCAGGTAAATTCCCTAGTTGAACCGAGCATGGTAATACAATATCAATAACGGAACCGTCGACAATTACAATACAATTTTACAATCAATCGCAATAAAATTTTTAGTACTTCCTGTCGATCCGTATAAAAAGAATTTTCCAAAAATAATTCTAAACATTCTAGGGTACAAAACGAACGTTAATAATCAGAATTTCCTTAATTATCAAAATATCAAGATCGCCAAAGCACGAGAGGAAAATTAATAATCAATCCCCCTCGGCCCAATTATCAACGAATCGAACATAATTAATTATGATCCAACGAGTGGAATAGTGAGACAGGCAGGTTACCCCAGTACGCGGCGGTATCCTTCCGGTGACGCGGTGGTTTCCGGCAGGCTGGCCGACATGTTCTGTCAGAGAGGTTGTCGTTCCCGGCTGAAAAACGGGCGCGGTTCGCATCGGGGTACCGTGTATCCGGGGAATATACCGGGTGCACCGCATGATAATAAAGTACACGGGTATATACGCGCGGATTGGAGACGCAGACTCCGCTCTATCGATCCGGCCTGGAACGAGACGAGAACACCGGACGAAATCGCGATGAATCGAGAGAGACGAGAAACAGGGACAGAGAAGGGAAGCAGAGAAAGGGAGGCTCTGACTGATAGGGACGAAAAGGGACAGCCTGTGGGCGAGGATAAAAGGATCGCGTCGGCCGCACGTTGGCCGAAGATAAGAAAAAGGTGGGAGGAAGATGGAGAAAGAGGCGATAGAGTGAAGAATTTGGGGTCGGATCGAGGGTAGAGACGTCCCGAGCTGGACCATGATCAGGAGGATGACAAATTTGCGAAAGAAGTTCGGTGGAACGGGTAGAATTAGAGAAGAAAAAACGGAAGAAAGAGAAAGATGAATGGGATGAAATATGAAAGTAGAAAGGAAACGGAAGAAAAACAGCTAGTTGAAGTAGTAGTTTTAAAGCGGAGGCGGACGTTAGAGAAAAATAATGGAGAGGCAAGGGGTTGAAACACGCGAAATACGGAAGAGAGAGAGGGTGGGAGCAGAACGTGTGTCTATTGAATAGTCTTCCGGGGAAGTTTCTCATAACCGCACCCGCGACCGCGCCAATGCGGTTCTGATCCATCGAATAAGATCATCTCTAATTGCGGGCGTTTTATTACACTCTAATCTCGTTAACTATCTCCCATCCGATGGCGCCGCGGCGACGCATGCTGCGACTAGGAAAAAGGACGAATCTGCAAGATATTTCCTTTCATCGTGCCTCTTGCTCTTAATCCTGTTGAAAAGATGTTAATAGAGAAGAGAAAAGACTCTCAGTATCTGTAGGTTAAGTCACGACGATAACCATAACGTGGCTATCACTAAATTCGAGAGAGTCGCCTTAGCGAAAAATACGGCAATACAAATTAACGTAACGATAAAACAATTCGCAGAGTTCTTTAAAAAAATCTCAAGGCAAAGACGTCGATCGTTCTTTCTTAGCACGTCAAGGATTAGACTCCGTACAGACCACCGTCTGATCCATGAATGCTTGTTCTACTTCGCAGCACACTCTCCTTTCCAAGCTGGAAAATTAACCTTGAGACTTCAATTTCCTCGTTCGTCACACTCCCTAACGAGACATGCATTTTTCATCGTTCAATATGTTACGATACACAACTGTGTTGCTAAACTCTACGCTAAACCACGAAAGTGGGTTGGCAAACAAAAGCGCGCACGCTTTCGAAAGAATTGGATTAAACGCGGGTTTATTCATCGAGTGGCGACCCGCTAATGGAAGGTGGACGGAAACGACTATCTGCCCCCGTATCTCGTTACGCTGGATCATTCGTATTTCGTTGTCGTGATCCGTGAAACTCTACCTTTATGCTGGCCTATTCGAACAACGCGTACGTGAACTGGAAGGTAACGTTATTTCGAGGAAAAAGATATTTTTCCTCCGATGCAACAGCGAATTCTCGAAAAATGCGTCAGCCCAATGGATCGTTCTTGCTCGCGATCTTTACGTCTCTTTCGAATGATCGCGTTAATGTCTCTCTTTGTGGTCTCATCGAGAGTTGTGAAATTTTTTACGGTTGCTTTTATGGTAGTGGCTACTTTATTTACGGACGCCTTGGAGGAGCGATAGAAGCGTAATAATAGAGTAGAACATAGGGTCGAGGGTTTCAAGATCGGAGCTTTAAGCTCGCGTGTAAAAGATGGTGATCCTGGGATAGCGCTTTATCTCTGTGTTTATTGAATCTCGGAAGGATAAAATCGAGAGTCTAATTTAACAAATAATATATTTTATTCGCGGGTGGATTTAACATATTCTTATCCAGCGAGCTCTGAAAGATTCGCTAAATCATCGAAACTAAATCTTCGCAAATCACGTAATACCCCATGGTTTTTATTTTCATTAGTTCGGTCCCTATTTCTTCTCGTAGTCCACGATCTCATTCTTCGTTGCATTTTCCAGCTAAGCCCTCCTAAGCCCAATATCCTTCGTCATCAAACTCCGAATGATCCAAATCCTACGATGCTCCGTCGTAAGAACACGCAGTAAACCTGAAAATCTACGGTCGACGTCGAAACCGGAAACGTTGGATAGGGAAAGCCTGGGAATCGAACTGAGTAAGACCGGCAGCGGGAAACCAGAGGCGGATACGCGGCAAACGAGACAACAGGCGTCGGAACCGAGCCGCGATCGCGTCGACGAACTCTCGATCGACGTATCTCGCTGTGAAATCCTGACCTACTCTTGCGTCGAGTGGCGTTTATTGGCATTGTCGTCGCGTAGAGCGCGATGATAGATAGAAGCCACGGCTTTTGGCAGACTTACAGACATCCGAGACTCGGTTGCGCGCTATATCAAAGCGACGTGACGGTTCGACGACATTTCACGCGCGCGATGAAGTGGGTAGGGTTAAGGTCACGGATCGACGATTATTTCAGGTGGAGAACTACCGGGACGTGGATTTCCAGCGCGCGCGTATCCGCCAGATGATTATCGATTAACTTCGAACACCTTCGAATCGACGCGATTTCTTTTTCGCTAATTTGTCCAACATTTTCCACGTTGAAACGAAATTAGACGGAAATGACCGAAATTGTGAGAAGTTTTCGTCGTTCTATGTCAAGATTTGTTTTAATTCTGTGAACCTTGGTCCGTTTGTGTATGTACGATCTTATGTGTCGCAATTAGTTACGCAAAGCTTCCTGTAAAACTTTTCCGCTTTACGTAAACTCTTAATTCCTTCGTTGCATAAAGATCGAAGTCTTGTAAAGTTTAGAGCAGATTGGTGCGTTTTAATAGAAATGTGTACATCCAGTTAACTCCGTTTCTCGTTAATAATGATCACAGATGTCACAGAGCTAAATCTAGTCGAAGTCCTGATGGATTTATTCGTTTAAATTTGTTCTTCTACTCGAGTTGTTCCAAATACACTTGCAGTTCCTGTCAGACACGCTTCGAAAGAACAGCATCTTCCAAGACGAAAATATGACTTTCCTGTAGAAGTAAACCGAAATTTCAGAACATAAACATCAAGATTATTCGAACTGTTGGTAACTCGAAGACTCGCGATTTCAATCCGAAGCGATTTAAGCTGCCTCCATCCTCTTTGTCTTTGTAACGCAAGCCGCAGCTCGAACGACGTTTAACTTGGAAGAATCGCTATGTTGGATCTATTCTTGAAGCATCTGCCGCGTTGAATTAATTCCTCGTCCACCGAACCGAAGAATACAAATTGAATTTCAGCTTGCGTAGCTTTGAAAACTTTATGTAAATTTGATTCGACGGTTGAACGTTGCATCACAATGGACTCACATTTTCCAAAAGCGCGCTTATAACCGGCTTTCAACCGACGGAATTCCCTTCAATCGTCGTATAATCGCATTCTAAAGACCGAACGAACGTTATAATTACGTTGTGGCGAAAGGTCAGTTTGAAACTCTCGCGAGTCCGACGACTGCTTTAAGGGACGATCTCTCGAAGAAACTTTGTTGGAAGACAGGCCAGCTCGCGACAACTCGGTCGATTAAATTAGCTCCGTAAGGATAAATTCTTATTCTAATTTCGAAGCTACTTTCCACTGTCGAAAATTGCAGAAGAATATCGCAAACTCGATTCCTTAGCTTTCCAATTTGCTCCAGTTTCGTCTTGCTATTGGTCTACAGTCCCTATAGAATTACAATCGAATTAGAATCACCAAAGTTCTGCATTGTTTCAATGAAATTGACAGACGTGAACGAATTCTAGCAGCAAAGAAAAATACAGATGGATTAACGATATCTTGGAGTAACGTGCAAATAACAGAAATGCCAGAGACAAACAGAGTGGAAAGAGGAAAACGATATCAGTCGCGTCGGTGGCTGCGGCCAAGCAACAACTATCGAACCTCGTTCTCGTGAAATTATTTACCGGTTTCAGCTGCTATTAAATATTTACCATACATTAGCACGCTTAGGGTTAATGGGTCGCGAGACGAAACTGTTTACGGAATTAAACTGCACGCTTGAAATTGTGGGCGTAGCGGCGTCGGCGAACGGGAGGAAACGCGAAAATCGGCCGAGTTTATTTGCTCGAGCGGAAAACATCGATGAGCGAGTGCACCGCACTGAATTTCCGTACTGACAGACCGGAAATTTCCCAGAAGCAGGTTGGACTCGTCGAGTCGCGACTATTTATTCGAGAACCGTTCCTTGTTTCGTACTTAATATCCTGAGAAAGAGTTTGGATAGGCGAGCTAGGAACTTGTTTCACGTCGTAGCGAAAACGAAGCTGAAACTCGGGCCAAGAAATTTCTGGACTTTGCAGGCAAAATAAACGACAAATTTCGAGAGGTCTGTAAGATGATAAGATGGCGCAAGCTCGGATACTAGAGATGTTTGGATCTGAATGTGCAAATAATCAGAGGGAAATTAAACAATCCGTGAGTTGTAGGCAGAAAGTGCTCGAAATAAAATAAACGTAAACGTTGCAAGTTCAGATTTTAAAGGTCCTGGGACTCAACTGTAAGAGCGTTACGATCAAACGGAACGAAAATTCGAAATGCTCGGATCAGAGACTACGTGAGGATAAAACGAGACTACATCGGGATAAAAAGAAATTGGAAACCTGCGAGGTGGGACCGACGAGTCATTGGAACTTGAGAATCCAGGTTCTACCCTACGCGAAATTCAACTAGAAAACCCATTGAACTAGAAACAATTGAGAATCCGCAAGTTTACATCAAGAAATCATCGTACCTCGCAAATTCACTTTCAACGAACTCAAAGTACGATGGTAAATGACTAAATTGCAGCAAAGCGACAAATGAAAAAAGCAAACGGTTAATCGTTGCCGCATATCGTCTCTCGCGAATCGGTTGACGCTTTTGCAAATGGTTCGGTCAGCGCATTATCGGAAACGAATGGACCGGCATGAAAAGTCTGCACGGATGATCCGTGTCAACGATGTTTATCGTGCAGGATGCACACCGTACGTGTATATAGATATACATATATACAGGCGATAGAGCACATATCTTTGACCCAGATAAGAGGAATTCGAGGGGGTTCTTATCTCGGGTCCATAGCCCGGGGCAACGGAGCTTCTGGTGTCAGGCTTAATGGAGCTTGAATACGCGAAGATGAGGGTTGCTTGCTAACCGCCACCTTCGGGCGTTGCTCCTGAGTTTTAGAGAATTTTTCAAATGCCTACGGACTTACATCTTCCCCTTCGCGTATGTTGAAATCTCGAGAAATCTCGCAACCCCTAGGATTGAATATATCCCGTCACACATATTCCCTAAAACCATAACGTTCCATACTTTAAATTTCTTGCTCGCACGAAGGATGATTACGATGACTAAGCTACACGTGGCATGTCATTTGCAGTGCAACGTCGCGTTCTGAATGGCAAATTATAAGCTAGAAATTGTACGACAGATTATATCGTTCAGCCAGATTTTCAATAAGACGCCAGTTGTAGTAATTTTCGCCGTAGTGTTAATACGCCGTAGGAACTATGTATATAGCAGATGTATCGCGTCTAGGAATTGTGTGATAGTTATTGTCGTTAACCTTGCTATGCTGGTTTTTAAATTTTTACGTCTTCACGATTTTGGTCTGGTTTCATCGAACAAGAAGACCGTTTCACCGTCATTTAAGAAAGTTTGAGGTAAAATTGAAGGGATAATAAATTACCCGCGTTAAAGGTAAATTACGTTTAGAGATGGGAGATCTTTCAACTACATAGAAGATTTTGTAATAATAATACGTAAGAGCAAAGTGAATAGCAGTGGAAAACGAAGATCGCTGCAGAAGTAAAATAAACTTTCCGACCTCGATGGACGCGCGCGCGGAAGCACCGAACAAAGGGACGTTGTACGAGCCGCGTCCACGTTATTTGCAAGCGGACATCGAACATATACATATCGCTGTATTTTTCCCTCCGTAATACCACGTCCACGATTCCATGTTCCGGCTAATGGCTCTCGCGAATTCCTTTCGCACGGCGGACCCTCGCGTTTTAACACCAGCCTCTCCGTCGCCTCTTTTCACTCTTTGCACAAGTACGAAGAAAAATCCGAACAAAATGCGAGAATTTTAAAGAGGAAGATTCTTAAAGATCGTGTCAACCTTCTGCTTGCAACCGTAATTACGTACGTACGTATATCGCTAGGTATTTTAAATTACGAATTTTAACCAAACATAACCGGAAGCCCAGAAAACATTTACGAGCTTCGCCAAGTATCAAAATATTTTGTACAAATTTTGCACGAACGACGAAAGGATTTATTCACGAATTAAAACCACGACCTGTCACAATCAAAAACTATCGATCGCGCCTCGAAGAATCCAGGATGAAAAGTGCACTCGAAGAACCGTAAGAGCGAACGACGATTCATTTTCGTCATCCTGTCGTCGTGTCGGCGTTCCTCGTGCGAAAAAAGCCTGCCACTCCCGTCGCGCTCATTTTTCAATTTCTCGCATAAGAATTCTGTGGGGAACCGTTGGACGGTAGGTTGGTTCCTCCGGGAGCAAAAGCAGGCATCGCTCGACTCGTGGCGCCATGCTCCAACCCCGTGTTTCCGGCGGACCAGGGTTGGTGAGGTGGTGCGTGGTAGTCGGCAGTGACGTCATTGGACTGTACGATGACGTAAAAGCCGGGAAACGTTACGTTACGCAAGCGTGGAGAGACTTAGGGTGGACCGATCACCCACTGGCCTACTTTCAGCCCTCTCCTACCTCGCGGCACACCCTCGCCGAGCCGGGTATTTTTTTCCTGCCTCTCCCGAGGAGTAAGTTACGTCAATCCGTAGGCTCGGCCGAGTCAAAGCTTGTTGGCTTGTTTTCTAATCGAATTTAAAAGCGTCCAGCTTCTGCATTCTGTGACATCGACTTTCCGAGAACGAAGGAACGAAGTTTCCTCAGGGAGGAAGGTGAAACCGAACGCAGAATCAAGGGATGTCGTTGCCAGGTTTCGCGTTTCCAAAGGGATCGATGTCTTTTTCGGAACGTAGTTGAAGGGCTGATTAATTACGGGGCAGGAGGAGATTGTTCAGGGCATTTGGAAGAATCTTGATGATGCGGAAAGTCGAAGATTATTACTTCTCGCGCCAAGGGGGAGACGAGAGGTTCGTATTCTGTCGCGATGATTTTGAATTACCACGAAGACGTACGTGACATAAAAATATTTGACGCAAAGAAGTAACCGATTGTCGGGGGTGGTTAATGATAGTACGTTAAGAATTGACGATGAACAGACGCGCTTAAACGTGTTTCCAGATCGACAGACGTTTGAGTAGACCATCTGCGTAGCTGCATACGCAACGAAAGAAGGTTGATTATAATTATCGAAGCTGTAAAGAGGTACTTAGTCTAGCGAAATTACTTCAAGATATTTAAAACCCTGTTGGCTGGTATACCCCGGAGCGAATTCAACACGGAGCACAAAGGGGACAAGGCTAAGCTTCGTCAAAGACGATCGCGCAACGAAAAAGGCAACGTGACGAGTGTCCGTGCAATTAAAATTAAAATGATTCGCCGAGAAAACGAGCGGAGGTTCAGCGATACA
The DNA here is from genome assembly GCF_014825855.1 of Bombus pyrosoma. Classification (NCBI taxonomy): domain Eukaryota; kingdom Metazoa; phylum Arthropoda; class Insecta; order Hymenoptera; family Apidae; genus Bombus; species Bombus pyrosoma. The sequence continues at coordinate 3,963,855 of NC_057774.1, forward strand.
CCAATTTATTGCTATCCGACACTGTTGCACGTTTGACCTTTTCGAATTCGTTTTCTCTTCTGTTCCAACGCCTATGTTTGTATTTTGTTAGAAAATGAGGACAGACGTTAAAAAGAAAGGAAGGAAGAGGGAAGAAAAAACGAGGAAAATTGAAAAAGCAAGTTTGCACGATCGAATTCGTCGAAGCTCCCATCGCAATTTGTCTGGCGAGGCGCCGAGCATCCCGACGCGGCGTCGATTCGCGGAACTTGCGGAGATAAACGCAACGGCGGCGAGCAGAAAAGCACGGGGTTGTTCTAATTACGGTCGAGCGATCCTGTAATTGAATCTAATTGCTCCACGAAAGAGGCGAACGCAACTGGCTACCTGATTGTGCCGCTCCTTTGTACGCTCGCCGTTTTGCTATTAACCCCCGTCGAAACAGCCGGAACGCAATTAACCGAATCGCGAACCGGTTGCTCCGCCATTCTCTGTTGTTTCGTAGCTTTTGGAAAAAATTGTACGGCTCGGGGATCAGAAGGAAATTTATGTAATTTCCTAGAACGATTTTGTAGTTGGCTACGCTTTTCAGTCGGAACGCTCCTTAAAAAGGATATTTTGCATAGGTTCGTTTGACTCATCAACAGAGAATTAGTTTTTAATACCTTACACTTGGAGAATTATTTTACTGTTTGGAAATATATTTTCCATTGGAAACAATATATCCCTTTTCTGAATGTTTTCTGTATGCGGAGCAATAAATTTATCCAATTACGCTTGTAGCATCGTGTGCGGATCGTTTAAAGATTAGCGATTGTATCAGTAGCGGAGCTAAACCGCTGTTGGAAGTTGAAGACCCTCCGGGAGAACAACTTGACGAAGTTAATCAGTGCAAACTACTAGCACAGAAGGCTAGCACCGTGTTCGACGTTTACATTGGCGAAGCTGTACAATTTCACGCGGATCCATGCTTCACAATGATCTCGGTTCTCCATTTATTATCAATTTTCCGAGGGATTTGGCTGCGCCATTTGATTGCACCACCCATGCAGCCCGGGTGATACGCCTTAATTACCGCCGTTTCTCCCTTCCAGTCGGATTAACGTCGCTGCCATTGTACGTACCGCTGCTTTCCATAATATATGGATTATAGTATATTCAGTTGACGAATTCTCGTTTATTCTCTGCCTTTTATACTTCGAATATTTCTTTATAATTTATACGCAACGAAGAAGAAGAATTTTGTCAAATATTTTCATCGTATTCGTCGTCGATATATTTTTCAAAGTTTGTCGAACACATACGTTCGATTTGTTATGGAGGAGAAATAAGAATAAAATATAAAACGAACGAAATGAATCGAGGATAGAGAATGATTTCGATCCACTTACAGGCCTTTGTTTGAACGGAGAGATTGCTTTGGAAAATTGGCGAGACGACACGACGCGAGATTGCGTTACAGATTAAACGATCGTTGCACGAGCCTGAATTAATTATTGGCCCAGGGCCATTCCATTTGATTCGCGACGCATTGTACTTACGCGAGTTTATCCGAATAAACCATCGAACGAGAGAACGTTGCTCGCGATACTTTTGACTTCCTGCCAAACGCGAAACTTCTTGCGCACGCAAACGGCGTAAATTTTTGGTTCACCGCACCAAGCGAGCGTTTCTCTCGCGACAGTTTTAATTTTCGTCACAGTTTCCCGATCGAGCAGATAGGTACGATAACTTGGAGACGAAGCGAATTAAGTTCGATGATTTTTCAACAAATCCAGTTGCGCTAAAGCAAAGTTCACCGACTGTAAACCGTGCTGTTGACCGAGCTTTGCCGAAAGTTTCTATCGTGAAACGACTGGCAAGCGGGGTGCGAGGTGAGTTATCAAGTGGAACGAACGAACCACGATCGAGGGTTTATTATCCTCTGCTTTTTGCATCGTTTACGATCATCGCTCGCCCGTCGTTATTGCCTGTTAGCCCGATACGATCGCGTTGGCAGCATTTCAAAATGGCCAGAGTATCGAGGAAACCCTATTTTTCACGATCCAATTTCAGAAACACAATGAAAGAGACGATTCGTCTCGCTGTGTGCGTTCGTTGAATCGAGAAATAATTCCTTCGGCCGCGCAAAAGGATTTAGCTATTCGAATTTCGGTAACGTGGATCGAAAACGTGGAACAGAGGATCGTGGAAACTTGACGGTGGTCGTGTCACGAGCGATCTTCGAGAAAGATTCGAGTCTTCTGCAGCAACCCCTAGAAACCAGTTCGATCTTTCCAATATCTAATTCTCAGGGCGGGACCAAAATTCATCCTTTGACAATTCCATAACTTTACAAAATTTCGGATATATTTTTTCCTAGCGTTACTCGCTCGAATGAGAAAAGAGAATATTTCACGCTGAATGAAGATATTTCCCATTCCCACTTTTAATTGCAATCGCTGCAAAAAACAATTAATTGCAAAAAAAAATGAAAATTTAATTTAAAATTGTACATTCGTTGTCATTTCTTCTGTTTCTCTAACTTTATTTCTTTTATTAATTCTATTTTCTTTTCTTTTTATTAATTCTTAAATTAATAAAAATTGAGAAACTGATTAATCAGATAATATATGAATTTTAAAGTTGGATGAATAGAGATAAATAACAACGAACGTACAATGTTATAGTAAATATTGAAACCGACCAGGCCTTGTAATGCTAGTGTTAAGGAAGTCTCATTTCATACAGATCGTTACGATTTCGGAACCGTAAAAAATGTCGCGAACGACCGCCGAGGAAGCGTCGTTGAGGGAAAGAATTTGCGAGACTATCTCGGAGATAGTTCAGCAGGCCAAGGTGGAAGAACTTTTATCCGGAAACGAGTTGCAGTGCGGGCTGAATAAATCTGTCCGGTGTCGTTAGCGCGTGAAAAAACGGCCGGAATTTGTCGAATTTCCGGCGAATTGAAACGCCAATCCTTTTTGCTGGCGGAGAGCGGTGGGTTGAAGAAAAAGGAAAACGATCGGTGTCGTGATTTCGCGAGAAATTGTAGTTTAAGATACGAAAGATGAATGTTCAGCCTTGTCATATAAATCATCGCTCTTTAAGAATGACGGTTAAATTAATGGCGGATATCGTCTCACGACAACTTTAATGGTCACAACTACCAATATTTAATCTCTATTTAAATATACAGTTAATTTAAATAATTAAATAAATTAAATATACAGACTATTCAATTGTCACTGTCTTTGTTCCGCGGTTTAGAAATTGAAAGCAAAATATAAATTGGCGAGTATGAATAAAAAGAGAGAAAGGGGAGAAATAAATATAGAAGCAGTTAAAAGGGAAGACCAATTGAAATACTAAATTTCTAGCATATTTTCGACGAGAGTTAAACGAGAACGAACGTTCGATCGAACGCCGTTTCATACCGAGCTTAAGCTGTCGGCTTTGGTTCGCGCATACACGCTTCGTGATATAAATATCGCGCTTTATGTAGGAAATAACGCGCAGTTTTTTCCCCCTGGAGCCGCATTAAGCCGCGTCGCTCAAATGGTGTTGTAACAGGAGAAATCGCGCGGAATTTTGCGCGCTGCTCGCTCGCGTTCGATTTCCCTCGCGCGTTCCGCAACGATCCTCGTTTACCTAGAAAATCTCGAACACGAGACGCGATAACGCCGACCATTTCGTCGTGCTGGAAGAACGATAAGACGAGAAACCAATGTGACGTGCTTATTTTAACGAGACAACTTTGCATTCCTTTTCTTGGAACTTGAGGTGAAAAACGTTCGAAATATTAAAAATAGAACATCGGTAATAACGAAAATAATTTTAGAAACGGACAGCTTTCTTTCTAAACTCGTCGTATTGCATTCTCAAAGTCGCAAATTTACCTTGCTCGTTACTCGAAAATGGAATTGCTGACTATTTTGACCCGTTTCCTGGCTCTACAACGGCCATTTGATCTGAAAGTAACTAACAATCGACGTAATTCTCTATATTATAATATTGGAAGGAGAGCCGTTAGTATTAAATAAATCAAATAGTATTAAATAATTGAAGAAATAAATAAATAAATAAAGCTAAAAGAACAAAGGCAATTCGTACGAAGAACGATATTAATAAAGTAAAAGAAGAGCAACCGTGGCAATTTTCCGCGGCACATCTGAACGAGAATTCCGTTTAAAGGGAAATTCTCGCTGCTTTCGAGCTGGCATCCAACGACTCCGATTGTTTCGTCGAAATTACGAGAGACAAGTCGCGTTGTCCGATTTCGTGTCAACCGACAAAACGGTCTGGCGTTTGACGAATGAACAAGAAGAGGAGCCAAAGTGCGACAAAAAAGGATAAACGGAAGACAAACGGTTGTAGGGGAAGTGGAAGCTCGAAAACTAGCAGTGACAAGAACTGTATCCAACCTTTCACGCGTCATTTTCTCTGTAACAGCTTCCGTACATCCTATACGATCGTTCATTCGTCAAAAAACCTGTAACTTTGCACACTTGTAAAGAATAAAGAAAAGAAAATAAAAACTGAACCGAAAAAGGAACAATCGAAGGACGAATAACGGTTTGTAGAAATTTCAGCAAGAATTCGTTGTGGCGTAGGTGGTTCCTTTTTTGCGGAACAGTTGAAATTGATCAACGGTTAAAATATTCAACGACGCCGGTGAATCGAACCGGAATATTCCTGCAGGCTGGCGGAAGACGATTCGCATGAGCTTCGAAGGTATATGTACACAGCGAAACGAAAAGATGGAAAACTTTTTAGCAGGGAGAGGGCAAACTGAAGATATGGAATAAATGGAAAAAAGAAGTCGATCGAAGCAAAGGGGGATTAGACAGGGAGAAGAAAAGTTAAGAAGCGGTTGTAAGAAAGCAGAGTAGAACTTACGCGTATATGGAAAAGAAAGAAGAGAAAAAAGGTAATGGAAAGGGTAACGAGACATTCGATAGTAAAATTAGGAAGATTCGACGCGTAACAGGAAGAGGAAACGGGAATGACAAAACGCGTAAAACAAATACAGAGAGGAGGAGAGACGCAAGGTGAATGGGAGCAACGCGAAGTCGAGAGAGAAAATAAGGTAAAATCAGTAGGTGAGATTCGCGACCGGAAAATCAAGTCCCACGCACCTACATACGCGGTAAGCAAAATAAAAGTCAAAGGGATACGTCGGGTCTATGGCTGGGACAAACGACGCACGTGTGAAAGTTGAAACATCGAGACGCCAATTGGGAACACCGGGAGAATAGCAGTGAAATATGCAGGTGGACTGAAAAAAGTAATCGAATTGAGAGTACGAAAAGGTTTTTTAAAGATAAAATAAAGTAAGAAGCAACACGAAAGAAATGCTCTAGGAACAAGAAGAAGGAGGAACGAGAAGAAACAATCAACACGCAACAAATATGTTGCACTCGCGTCTGAACATGGAGTTGCAAAAAAAAGAAAAAATAAACTTATTGAAAGGCGAAAAAGTCCAAATAGCGAGGAGAAAAAACAGGATCAACGGAAAGAGGAAGGAGGCGGAAGGAAAAAGGGGATGCAACCACCCTGTTACCTCGCCTCTTTGTCCAACGTTCGTTCGATCTCGTTCTATCTTTCGAAGCTGCAGGAGCGAAAAAGATAGAAAGAAAGTCCCGCAGCGAGAGAAAGGAGGACATCCCCGGGGTTGCAGCCGCGCGTGCGCGCTTCGAGGGTGGAAAAGCTGAGAACGCCCGGGACGCGTCGCGTCGCGGCTGGCACGCGCGAGTGCGAGCGAACTAACAAACGCTGGGAGAAGCGTAGACGCTACGCAGGGCGAGAGAAGATGCCAACGCGAGGGAGGGCAAGGGATTGGATATACATAGAGGGTCGGTTGGGAAAGAAGAAACGGAGGGGTAGCGGAGGGTGGCGAACCAAGAGGGAAGAGAGTCACGAGATAAAAGGAGAAGATCGAAAGGCTGGACGAGAGAGGTAGGAGAAGCGGAGGTAGGAAGAGCGAGGAAGAGGATAGGGGAAGGCGAGAGGGATGAGCGAAACAGAGGAGGGTAAAGGGTAGCGAAACGAGAGGGGAAGCAGAAACAGGGAGTCGGATGGAGCGTGCGCAGCGAGGAGGTGAGGAGAGGAGGAGGCCTGGAAAAGCCGGGAGTGTTCGTTGGAGTAAACCCTCTCGGGCCACGTCCTCTCCTCAACCGCGTCTCAGTCGACGTTTTCCCGTTTTCCGCGAGGGAAACCTACCCTCGTTGTCGTCGTAGTCTTGTCGATGGTGTGGTCCGTGGTGGGTCGCGTAATGGTCGTGTAGTGGGTCGTGTGGTCGTGCGCGTCTATCGGCGGAAGCGAGAATTCGGTCGCGTTCCACGCCCGAGACGAATCCAGCCGCGGTGGCTGACAGCGGAACCAGACACAACGACGGATCGACAGATCGACCGACCGACCGACCGACCGACCGACTGACGACGACCGGAGCGCCGTCAGTGGGTGGAACAGAAAAGGAGAGATAGAGGGAGCGGTGGAGCGCGAGTGAGTCGCGGAGAGACAGGGAGAGAGGGGGAACAGGCTAGAGGGTGGCGAAGGTGCTCCAGCACTCCGCAGCATCTAAGCCACGGGGAAGACGAGCGTCCAGGGGTGGTGACCTACAGTTAGCTGCTCGTCCATTCCCTCTTCGTCTTCGTTGCGTCGTAATTCCCTCCCGTTAGCCACCGCAAGAGTATCCCTCGAGCTTTTTGAAGAAGGATATTTTTGAAAAACCGTGTTCCACGATTTGACCAACCGACGAAAACGTTTCTATCGAGGACCGACGGAGAAGGAGAAGGAAAGAAAGAAAGAGGAAGAAAGAGAAAGAGAGAAATCCACCCGGTTCCGTGGTGTACCTGTCGATGCGCTTCCGTGGCAATCGGAACGATCGATCCTCCCGAACACAGACGCGCATTTCCGGGGATCGTCGTTCCGGCGTGGTTTAATTAGAGGAGCGTGCGCGACCGAGCGACCAGCCGGCACTGGCTGCGTGCGTGCGGCTCCTCTCTTTCGATCTAGACCAGCCGATCCCGTCGCTGATCCCGTGACCTTGTGACACCGCGACACGACAAGCGTAACCCAAGCCCGTGTGCTACGGAAGGAGGGATGCGGAAGATGAGGCTGAAGCGTTGAGACAACACACCCTCCGTCTCGGGCCCGGCGTGCGTGTACCCGTCACTCCTCCCGGCCTCATCCTCCTCGGCTTGTGCATTCCGTCGTTTTCCTCCGAATAAAATTACTCTTTCGAGAAGAAGTCAAATATTTCGAAAGTGGTTCGACCCGTTCTCCAGAGGGTTCGCAAGAATTCGTCGACTAAAGTGACTAGTGGAGAGTTCGAGGAGAAACGATTCAAAGTGCCAAATACCTAGTTACCTACCTAAAAACCCCGAGCAAGGGAGAAAAGGACAGTCGCGCAAAAGGAGACGGAGTGCCGTTGAACAAAGTACGATCGAAGGATACCAAGGGAAGGCGGGTTCTAGGTCATAAACAAGGAGACGAGAAGACGTCTAGGTGGCGATTGCAAGAGGCGGTTTACGTTAACTCAGCTTCGAAGGATCAAAGACGCGGCAAAAGCATGAGCGAGGGTACGCCGAAGTCCCAGGGCAAAACTCTGCCCGATGGCTCGCCAGCTCGTATGGAAGCCGGTATGCTTGTATCCACTTTCGCTAAACTATTTCCAATAAACTTTAAAGTCACTTAGTTTCCTGGTAGAATGTAAGTCTGGTTTTCTCGATTTGTAATTGACAAGGGACACAGATCATTTATACCTTGCTTGGCATGACTTGTATGGTAGATAGTTTCTCCCCCGTGACTCGCTCTGGGATTCATCCTTCAACTACGTTAACATTAATGTCACGTGTATCAGATACCATCGAAGTATTCCAATATGCTTCGAATACTTGAAGAGTATTACTTTTATCGACATTATTTATCGATTTCTTGATATATCGATGACTGTAATAAATACTCGTTTCAAATGTTTCACGTTTCAAACCTGAACTATCTCTTTAAAAGAACGATTTCCGCTAACCAATGAAAAATTCTCGTTCGTTCTTCTTCAATTTCTAGTCTCTTGCGACTCGTAAAAGCTACATGATAGCGAAATATTCGCGAACCGTCCGCGTTCTTTGACCAGTAAAACGTGAAACGTGAAACGTAGCCGAAGAACGACAATCAAAGGGTAAAGGTCCGCCGAGTGGACGTTTCAATTTCTATTCGAGGTTCCACTAAAATTCCGAGATTCAGATCTTTCTTTCCTTCTCTGTGGGACACGTTCAAACTTTTCAGTTCGATCCTCTGGGCAATCTTCTGTCCAGAGTCCGGAAAAAAACCAAAGAAAAGGATGACTTTGACGCTGACGACAACGTTAGGTTGGAACTCGTTGACCGATATCGCGATTTACGATTCTATCAGCTTCTTGAGACCTTCTGAAAATTTATGATCGCTTATCTCAGCAATATTCGATTTGTTCGATGTATGTTTTTTAAAGTTTGAAAAAGGGCTTAACAGATCTTTTCTTAAAGTTGTTTGAAATGTGTGGACGTATCTCTTAAATAATATTGGACGTAGTGAAATAAAAAACACTGAACGTTTCGTAATAAAATAAGCAAAATGTCTTTTGGGAGTCGAAACACTAAAATAGTATAAGAGGCGTATTCGTAAAAATAGCAATAGCAAACTGTGAGAAGTAAATTTGCTTGTGAAGGGAAGATGACGTTATTGCGCTACGACGAAAATATTTTATTTGCAAAATTGGAAGAAAACGAGTATGGGGCAAATTAAAAAGAAAAGAGTTTCTTATAGGAACTATTTGCTTGTTAATTTTAAATTATTAAAAATATCAAACCTGCGGTGCAAAGGAGGCTATCACTCGAACAATTAAAATATCTTTCTGCTGTATCAATACCAAGGCTCTAGGCCTGAAAAGAAAACGTACCTACGGTGATAAAAGTAGCACTATACTAGAACCAAGAGTGTTCCATTTACCGCATCAAATATTTATCGCCATTTCTAAGTATACCATTCTTCGGAAGCGTCAAAGTGTGTGTGCATCGCTCCGCTCCATCCGGAAAGTCCATTCATAAATACCAAAAGCATCACTGCAATATGAAAGAACATATTCCACCATGACACGGAATACCGTAGTACTTACCATAAATGTTTTACTCGCGACGAACATGAATCTTGAAAGCACCTGGACCGATCACGAGATAAAAATTTCACTATCCGTATAATTGGAAAACATTTGAAAGAATCGTTCTTCATCGTTGTGAAAAATTCGAAAGTTCCTTCTATAAATAATTTAATAAAACCTCGTACATAATAACGCATTCAGCGAACATGCTTGGGATATCGTGTGGCTTCGTGAAAACGGACGAAACTACGTGTCTAGAGAAAATTTTCGAGATTACAGCGAATCTGGGAGAAGAATTTCGTTTTCAAGAACGTTCCCGTATCTTTAGTCCTCGTATATGCGCGACAAGCAAGTTTCTTCGAAGACACGAGCTCGACAATATGGAAGCGACGTTATAAGGAAAATTTCAGTTTTCCATTGCGATCGTGTACAGCTAGTGTAACGCGTCGAGTTTGAAGTACACAAAGAAATTTCGCGAGGAAAGTTTGAAAGTGGTAAGAAATTGGCTTTTGTACGCTAGTGGCTGTTCCACGGAACTGGGACAACGATTTCGGTTGAAGAAGCTATGACCGACTCTTTTCCCTTAATATCGCAAAAGTCTTCCGAGACCCGCAGGATCTCTCTGCTCGTTCCAATGAATTCCAACATTGAAACTCTTCGAGATGCGATGGCACTCTGGGTACAATTTCAGCCTTCACTTGTTATCTGAAAACTCGTCTCCCCGGATCATAGCAGGGCGTTCTCTAGATTACACTGAAAATTGGATGATATCCTTTTTCTTCTTCTTCTTCTTCTTCTTCGAAAAGGTTCCATTTTACTGTATCTTCGCGCAACGTGGAGAATAAGTCGTCTCGGACGTGAGAGACAGGCGCGCTACCATTTTGTCATATAAAAATGTGACACAAAGGTAAAGAGAGACATTTTTCGGTTAAGTAGTATGAAATGGCATTGTGATGGAAATGCGAAATTTAACGGTACCGTGGTACCCGATCAGGCGCAAGAGAATATATCTCTTGGTGGAAAAGATATACCTCTGATGGCGTGGAGGGTGGAAAGTATTATTTTGGAATGTAAAAGATCCTTTTTCTTTCAAATATATGGAAATTTCTATATCGGTGTATAAATATAAAATATGACGAGAGGAGTACTTTGTTTTACAAAATTGATCCAATAGCAGCACCTTTCCCGAAAAGCACGATATTTCTTAATTTAATTTTCTTCGAAGAACATTTCAACACTCAGGAAAATTCTCCTTTCGCACGGAATAAAGTTCCATCTTAACGCTGAGAGTAACGTAACAACCGCAAAAGTTTCGCATCGCGGTGCAGGTAGTGGAAGTTCGAGAGCAACTCAGAAAGTGAACTTGCGAACCGAACTTGATGATGCTAAATGATCCCTTCCTTCTATCTCGAGCCGCTGTCCTAATTCTACCGGTCTCAAAATCCTTGAAAATTGGCCAATCTCGTTGCTTCTTTCTCTCTGTTCACCTTCTATTCACTTAACACTTTGGAACGGAATTAGCGCCACTCCTGATCCACGCTAGTTTTACAGATGGCATCGCTTCCTCTTCGACGAACATTTTAAACAACTTTCGATATAAAGCCGTATTTTTAATGTCCTAGGATTTAACATTGCTCTCGTAAAAAGTCTTAAACTCTTGAGTCTTATTATATTTTAATGTTTAACTTAGACTCGACATTATTCTAAAAGATATCAGGAAATCTGGTAGATCTTAAAAAATGGAATATTCAAGGAATATTCTAAAGATGCAGGCAACGCCTTTGGTATTCTCACGATCGAGTCCTGAAATTTCGGGTCAGTTGTTCCGCTAGCCCGCTGCGTCGCCTAAACTCGCATTAACATATTACGTGTACGGAAACCAGGATGCGGCCATGCAGTATAAATACGCGCAAGAAAGTATCCGGTTGTTTGCGCTAATGCAGTCGCATATACCCCAGCGTCTACGTGAATGGCAACGCAATGATCACGTTTAAGATGCCAGTGAGATCCTCGAATTATGTTACCGGCATGAATTACACCTACAGTTTGTCTCAGTTTCTTGACGAACGAATTGCATTGTACTTAACGTTTCATCGTTGCTTGCATAAGAACGTAATTATTCCCCGAAAACCTGCAATGAAAAGAATTTTTGAAAATATTCAATGATTTCTCTATTCATCTCTCTCCCCTACTTGCCAAACTTTAACAGAGAGAGAAAGAAAGAGAGTAAGTGAGAATGACATAAAGTTAGCAAATATTTTTTTTTATATTTTGTTATGGTAGTACTTCGTTCTTTCAAAAATTGGTTCACGCTCGAAAATATTCTGATATTTCAGACGTAAAGGCGTGATCGACTGGTCTTCGAAAATTCCAAACGGTACAAAAGGTAACGACGTGCTGCGCCGGAAACCGATCAAGCGATTCGATGACGCGAGCGAAATCGTATCGCGGCGACAACCACAAATGGCCGCAGATATTTGCGGCTTCCGTTTTGCACGAGCGTCCATTAATTTAACGAGGTTGACGCTCGATCAATTGTGTATTTCAAGCGAAAAAATTATAGTGCGGCGCGTACGTGATGGCTCTTTCGAATTAGGAGAAACGAAATTTGCTAACGAATAGACTCGATTGGCGTTACAATCGTTGTTTCGGTCCGAGATCTGCGTTAGACAATCTTCTCGAGTAAATTAATTAGAAATAATAGCCATGTAATTGCGACTAAAGAATTACTATACGAGGAGAAGACAAAGGAGCTCGAAAGGAAACGAGAAAAGAAGGTTTAAGTGAAAGGGCCTCGTATGTGGTCAGACATTCTACTTCCCTATGATTAGACAATAGATTTATATTTATAGGAACTTGTATACTATTTAAACGCCGATATCTTTTAACAACGTTTCATTGGTAACAAAATTCACGCTTGCAAGCGTCTATTCACATCTTTAAATAATCAAAAAAGAGTATAATTAATAAGAAAAAACGTAACTAATGTTTTATTCAAGCGTTACTACTCTCGACTGTATAAAAAATTTGCGAGAACCCTGTATCGCATTCGACACGTTTCTCACGTACAATCTTTTATTCGAAAAATTGCTAAAAGTAAAAAAAGGTTCACCTATTTTCGCAACACGCTATGCCTCTCTTTCAAAAATCGTACCATATCCTCGAACAAACAAAACGTTAAAAAGCTGTATTCTCGGGGGCGAATAGAAATCGTTTAACAATACCCGTGACGAAGCTGGACGTTCAATGAAATATTCGTCCTTGCTGAGGGAAAACCGATGCGAATTGAATGCCACGAAACGGAATAACACGAGAAAGAGAGACATATATATATATATATATATATACCGCGAGGTAATTCGTTCGGGAGTAGAGCAAACGAAAGCTAACCGGAAATGTGTTGGTGTTTCGCGATATAAGAAGAAGGAACATTATCGGATGCTGCGACAGAGAGAGAAAGAGAGAGCAGAGAGCAGAGAGCTGTCTGGAAACTGGATGAAATTTAAATAATCGACAATTAGGAACGAACAGAGCGTGAATTTCCTCGGAGATACGGTCTGTCGCGTTGACGTGTAAAAATACGACGTCTGAAATCGAAATTGTCAAAGGTTGTTTTTTCGGCGGTCGTCGATGCGCGAATAATCACACAACTTGATTTCACCAATTATGGTCGACATTTGGATGATGAATTATGGATTCGATGAATTTTAGAATTTCTTAAACTACATTTCCTATCGGCAATTTAATTTGGAAGACGATCCTTTCTACCTATCTGTCGATAGTTCGATGAAATAAAAAGGCTTGTCACAAAGGTAGAATAGTTAGAACTATTGCTTTCCATCAACTAGGTCATGGTTCGAGTCCCACAGAGTCAGTCCAATCTTTCGCAATATTTTTCAACGCATTTTTCGGGTCCATCGATTTATGGACGTTCCACGCAACTAAAAATATGAAATAAAAAATGTAAAAAGATTCTGTCACAGAAAAAGTATATCGCGTATAAAATTAGAATTACTCTCCATTCTGAAATGAGAGAAAGTCTCGACTGTTACTCCCTGAACGAAGAAGACAAGAAGAAGAAGGAAAGAAAGGGGATGGTTGGTTACTAGCTCGGCTATACACATGGGAATGCTACATAATTCAGGACAAAATACAATTTACTAGAAAGGATTGCGGTATGTCTTTAACAAGAAGAGAAAAATTCATGAAAGTCAAGAAGAAAGAAGAAGAAACGTCGTGAAAAATCTGTGTATCGCAAATGGACTGGAAACTGTGCCAGAAAATGAAACAATAGAAGGGAATCCCAAGTCTACAGGAAATATAACATAGAAATGGCAGGGAAAATGCGTTGAAAATAATATGAAAAAAATGTCACTCGAGAAATAATAGAATCTTCCAAATATCTTCCATCGCGCATCTCCAAATAAAAGGCGCTATAAAAAAACGCGATATAGCAAGCGTAATAAAAAAAAGAATCGGCTACTTTCGGAAGAAACGTCGTGTCCGCTGGCGCGGAAACACGCCGAGAAAGGGTGTCGAATATTCATAGTGGAATATGCAAATTTCGGGGACGCTCGAATGTTCCACGCTGTTGAAGATCTACCACTTGGTTGGCCTACAATTCGAAAGTGGAGCATCGTCGGTGTTGGACCCCCCGAAGGGCTGTGCTCTCCGCGCGAATATCGCGACGTCCATGGCGAAATTTACGAGCAGAGTCGTCGGGAACCGAGCAGATTCGCGAGACGTCCACCGCTCGTGAAATTTACGCGCGCGATCCTATGGACCTCGGTAAATCGTCGAAATTGCGGATGGAAAAACATTCCAGCCGGAAGAGTTTATTTCACGGTGAATTTATGCGACGCGAATATGGAGCGCGCGCTCTCTCGCGTCGCCCAATTCATTTATGTGCCACACATTGATCTTCTTCGTTGCTTTTAACGATCTAAAACTATTCCACGCTACATAACGCGAGATATGAATTCGTTAGAGAATAGCCAACGATATTCGCTGGAAGAAGGAAGCGAGATGTCGTGACCTTACGTTTAAAGTATAAGCATCGAAATTCAAATTCAACTTGGAAACAAATTCTCAGCGGATAAATATTTAGCAGCTACAGAGGCGAGCTAAAAGGAGAGATGATTAAAACGCAGACACAACTGGAAGCAAAGCAATCTGCAGATGTTATTTAAAAGAGTGGATTAAGTAAGTGGCCTGTAGAAGGAAAAATGCAGGCTGCTTCTTTCTCATAGAATTCATATCTGTTATTTTGTATGATTTATAGCCTGGCCGAGATGGCAGGCAAGATGAACAGTATTAGCCTTAATCTATGGTCGGTTTGTTGCGGCCAGAAGGAAACCCGAACGAGTTAAGGAAGGATAAAAAGACGAATGACAAAGTTTCAGGAACAAAGAACATTTAAACTCGCCGTAGCTGTGTATCGAGTAGCTTGCAAGGAAGATTTCTCGGATCTGAAAATCTCTATTTTCCGAGAGTTCGGCAAGAAGATAAGGAAAAATAATCCTCTTTCTCTTTCCTTCAACAAAATTCCCTTTAACAAGGTGAAGTTATTCCTCGAAGACTTTAGTTTCCTGCTTCTTCTCGAATTTATCATTCCTCTCGAAATGAATATATATGGAAATATATTTTTGACTTTTCATTCGAGCGAAATCGCATCGAATCGAGAAGCTCCACAATGCAAACAACGATAATATTAATCGTTCGAGCGAATAGGCAAAGTCACTTAGAGCCTCGCGGAACTAGTAATCGTAGTTGGTTTATCCGAGCTTTCCTTCCAGCGAAACAGTTCGTCGTAACAACATCTCGCAGGCTTCGTGTGAACTCACCGTAAGAACAAACAAAAGGTATAGGCAAGCAAACCGACCTTTTCCATCCGATTCCCTGCTGTTGCCAGCAAACTACGGTACACGATATTTCTATCTCGCACATAAAACATTTCCGACTTGGCCCTAAACAACGAGTCAAGTTCGTAACATCCATCGAATAGTTTTCAAAACGTTACCAATTGTATTTCCTTCGAGAAACATGAGAAATCTAAGGAAATCTGGAAATTTGTTAACTGATTCCGAATCTCGACACAAACGAGGTTCACGAACAAGTCACGCTGCCAGCCCACGCGTAATGAAATTTTCTCCGTTGAACAGGTTCTCGAGGAAGTTCGCCAGAGAGATCAGAAATTAATTTGATCAGCGGCAGAAGCAACGGTTGGCCATTTGTCGTCGTTTCATCGAAGCTAACGAAATTAGGAACGACGCGAGACAAGCGTGCTCTTACTTGAGCTGCTCGTCCGCGCCCTGGTGAATTCGCGTTGACAAATTAATTCGTTTACCCGTCAGGCAAACGTGCTCAGTCTGTTCGGGCCAGGGGCCACGCTGCTTCAGTTGCCTTTTAACGTTTAAATCGCGAATTTCTGCCCCGATTAATCGCAACGAAGCAGGTTCACTTTGGCAGTTTGTTTTTATGAAACATTTATTAACCAAGCCTTGAAGCTGCGATGAAACGAGCTCGTTTGGGTGTTGTGGCCAACCAGCACTTTGTTGATCCAATCGAATTTGCCTAGCGCTCGAGTGGCTGATCGATCCCAGTAAAAAGGATATCGCGAACTTTGCAGAATTCTTGGACAAGGACGAGCACAGTTTCGGTAGACTGGAAGATTTTTCACTCTGTCGAATATTCGCATCTTTTTTCTCGTTTCCATCGGTTAGTCGGCGAATTCGATTTTTTCAAAACGCTAATACGATAATATAAAAATTACTATACGTAAATAAGAAAGTAAATTTACATCGAAGATACTTGGACATTCTACTCCAATGTTAATTGTTATTATTTATTACAATATAATACAGAAGGAACTGTGGTATGATATAGCTGTGTTCTCATTTGTCACGAAACCGTGCAAGACGGAAGAAGATAGATTGGCATAGCTTAGCCGTTTCGACGAGTAGTCGATGTAAGCCAACGCTTTGTTGATTCAACTGAATCTCCTCTCGGTCGAGTAGCCGGTCGATCCACGACGAAAACGTGTGCTGGGCCTCGTGCGCGTTTAAACGAGATTAGGACAAGGGCAAGCGGAGGGTTAAGTAGTTTCCATTGTAAGGATGCTCACGACGTGACGACGTTTCTTGCTATCTCGAGCTTACCACACTTCTGCACACATCCAGACAGCTCACGGCCACGCTTTACGTTTAACTCAACGGGATCCCGACACGGTAAACGTTATTTCCTCGAAAAATATAATAACGTTACTTTAGAGCATAGAATCTGAAACAACTAGAACAGATAAAATTTGGAATATTTTTTTGATACGTCTGATTCGACGTATTTAGCAAGTGGAATTTTCTAAGTCGCCGTTGCTTCCTCCTAAACGAATTAGGGACCGTCATCGGAATCATATTTCTCACTTTTGATTTCAGATTTTTAACGCTCCTGTTGTTGCGACGTTCCATATCTTCGACAATCCATTCGGAGCAACTTCACATTTCTTTGCCCATGTGTAAACTGTTTAACAAAATACTAAGTTGCGAACAATTTTTAAATTACCCTTTAGATAAAAAAATTCTTCATTCAATTAGTAGTCACTTTTTCCTAAACAAGAAAGTAAGAATCACACAATGACACAAAGCTTTCACAAAAGTTAGAAATTTCAAACATTGGACGAGTTTTGTCGAAACATGAACGTCAAAGTTTCCACGAGATCAAACCACCATTCTGCCCACCATTGCTCTCAGCAACACCGTCGATCACGATCACGCAGGATCGCATAAATCAGCCCAGTGCCAATAACCAGCACCTGACTGCCGTCGTAATAAAATCGAATGCCGAATACTATCGTCGCGACGCCGTGCCGCCTCGGTCCCACGCCGCCGCGCCGCCGCGCGATTTATCGTGATTCAGCGAGCAGAGAAATTGGGACACAGACCAACCGGGACACGCCCGACATTGTTACCATTTGCTTTTATGCTCGTACGCACACAGCTTGGTTATCAAGCCCGCGATCATCAACCATTCTCCACTATTGCCTGCTGATTTTTCCTACATTTCCCTCTTCGACTAGCTTTCAAAGCGTTTTCCAGCTTTGTAGAATATCTGAGCTCGAATTGTCACAAGAAATTTGCATAGATATAGAAAGAATAATTAGCACGAACATAGAAAATTTAAAGAAAAAGATGGTGAGACCCATTTGACAGATTTATGGATGCTGGATTTTTTATTCTATCTTGTTACGAGCGAATCAAAATCGCGTAAAAATTCATCGAATCGTACATCACTGTGCCAATTAAGAAGATAACGTAAGAATGCACTGAGAAGAGAGGCGAAACGATCGTTCGTTAGTCCCAGCTTTCAGACCTCATTCGGGTCACGGAGTATCCGGTTCGAGCCGATTCGATTTAACCGGGCATACGTAAGTAAGTAATTACGCGGCCGAGCGCGCGAATTCCACGCACGTTCGCAGAACCACAGGATACCAATTAAATGGCGCGGCTCATATAAATCTGACCAATTGCCTGCCATCGAATATTCAAAATTTATTTCCATAAATGTCACATCGCGAAAAGTTAGGTCTTCCATCATCGCCGGATCTAAGCCAAAATATTCGGCGAATGAATGTAAAATGCGAGTTTAATCGCTCACGATTCAGCCAATAATTCTTCAAGTTGGCCGAAAAGGACGCGGTGCTTAATTCTCGTGGCGAATTCGCTAAGAGAATTGTGAGCGAGCGACCTGGCTGACAAACGTTGGCAAATGTTCTCGCCAGCTGAAATTCTCGAATTCCAACCCTTGCTGCACTTTTCATCCTTATCGTTCGCGTTCCAATTGCGCGATCTCGTATCTGGCTCGAATCTTTCGAAGAATCGTTTCCGTCCCCTGACCCCATGTTCCGGTTTAGTTGAATCTCCGTCATTTCTCCTCGGCTACACCGCTTTTATTCTACGACGAATATTCTACTGCGGTTACCCAATGAAATTCGAATCTTCCGTAACTTTACGATTATTAGACGAGCGTAATCTTGGACGTAGAATAGATGGTAGTTGTTCCAGAACTAGAAATTGATAATCATGTGGAAATTTACCGGCGCAAGTTGCCAGTGGTCCATATCGAGGATGTTTGAAACTATTCCAGCCGAAAATCCGCGTTTGAATAGTCAAATACTTTGTTCTCGCTGCTCGCAGTACACGCGTGATATCCACGCCAGAGAAGGTTACTGCATACTTCTGAGACTTTGTAACTCTCTGTCCCAAAGTAACTAGATATAGAGCGCAGATATTTATCTCAAACGCGATCAAACATAAAAATATACCATTAGCACAAACGTACAGTATATGATTATATGTACTTGATAATTTTGTTTATTAAATGCCTGTATCATAAGAAGAACCATCTTTGTCTTTTCAAACTTTCTTGCTTAATTTCAACGATGTAAGAAACACGTTTGAACAGGTGTAGATATCGGGAAATTTTCGTCGTCTCGAGCAAAATCGATTAAGAGTTCGGGAGGTAAGACGTGTCGGTGAATTAATCGCGTTTGATACCCACCTGCACGAGTTCAGCCACTTAGGGTAACTCATCCGCACGTATCCGAGCGTTTACGTGTACACCAACGTTGTTACGCGGTTACGTAAGCCGCTACGAGAAACGTCAATGAATCTTCGAAGAAACGGTTTCGACGTCTCAATTTATACGGCAGAAATTTCATAAATTTCGAATCTATCGATAAATCAGATTCGATGCCGTTAATTTCATCAGATATCCCAATGGAAGAAACGTTAACACCGATCATCGGGTAATTTCACGTGTTCTCGTCCAATTCCAAATTAAATAGCCAATCCAAATAGCCCGATAATAAAATCCAACGGCTACGATATATATATCAGCGCATATTTATCGCGTGAATGTAATTAGCGTTTACGATGATTGAAGCGACGGAATTTCCAGTGAAACGGCGCCGAACCAACGAGAACTTGTATATTTTACTGACGTGTTAAATAATCGTCCGACCGTTCGACGTAAATTGACCAGGATTGATATTAAACATAGACCGCAACAATTGCGCAACCGATACTCTATTCCCATCGAATCTACGTTCTAATTAATTCACTCTGTCCCTTGGTTTCGTTAGGGTATTCTCGTATTTACCTGTTCTCGCTGTCGATATTGGCATGCATCGCAATTACCCTGGCCTCCCACGCTTTGCGAAACTGCTATCGGCCGTGCGCGTTGCTTTTAACGGTGTTTCCAGTCGCCACCACCACCACCACCACCACCACCAACAAGGAACGCATAATGGAAGGAGCAAACACGATTAAAATAATTAGGGATGCATGGAACTCGATGTAGTTTGTCGGCCGGAAACTCGACTAAACGCGAGCCTCGATTAAACGGCTGCCGCGATTCCTCCTCGACGAGAATCGAAAGTGTCTTTGGATGTTATTACGATACGATGTTAATTTGTTTACACCGTTTCCTTCGTTACGCACGATTTTGATAGAAAATTTTTCCTTTTAGTTGTTCGTGCCTGTTGCGACTAAACGGCAACCGGTCAGGTCAAACCGATCGGTCGATATCGCGTACATCGAATGACTTAACGCTCAAGGTGGAGGAGGTTTAATAGATCGAATGTTAGAGTAATCTAGCACTGTATTTACACTTGTTGTATAAACGTTGTATAAACACGGCGATGGTAGGATCTTGTTGGGAGTGAAGTATTTCACCCGCACGGTACGATGTCTGATGATGAACTGTCGTCCTACGTTGCTGATTCTCCCTATCAGCCGTTAGGTTTCGTCTGTCCATCGTGTCCTTCCGACTGGTCCTTTTCCGGGGATTTTTTAGCTGACCTCGAAGTCATTAGGATTACAGCTCGGGGAGGACATGTAATTCGGAATTTCCTAAAGAAGGGAATGGGCCTTGGGAAGGCAATGGGGATATGTCCGTGCCATAAACGGACGGCCACTCAAAATTCCGAAAAATGCCATTTGTATTGTCGCAATCGATACGCGCTCTCTTGGATGCTTCGTTATCTTTTAGCGAAACAGTTTTACTTTTATTAAGAACGATTGCGATTGACAAACTTACGTACGTAGCTGTACGAAGAACAATCGCACAGCAAAAGTTTTGCGAACAATACGTGCTGTGTTCGATTTCAAGTGCTTTGCAAGTTAGGGTTGCAGTGTTCCGTGCTAAGTTAAGGTGCACCGGACGAGGAATGACTGAATTTCGAGTAACCGCAAGACGCAATCGCCAGCATCCGCGAGATTGTTCCTCCAGTGTGCAGCTGAATCAACCGATGCTTCTATGTTGACCACCAACTCGATTAATTTCGAATCTTTATATTTATATTTATATATATCTGTCGTATCGATCAATCGGGAAACTAAAGAACGAAAAGTAAGAAAAGAAATGAATGGCGATTCTCAGAAAAGAGATCGGAGAATTCGAAAACACGAGTTACAAAATTGGAACGTCGACATGTCGTTGGAGATGTTGAAAAGAATCAGGGAACGGAATCTAAGGGAGGAAGAACATCCAATGAAGAAACACGAAAGCCAAACGACAAAGCGAAGAATTGGAAAAGCAAATCGACTTGTGCTTGAAGCGACGTACGAAGAGCTTTTCTAGAAAGTCGACCGTAACCGCATTCTTCGATGTACTTCATCACGTGTCCCTGTGTCCTGTTTTGGCCGGCGAAACTGCTCTTCCCACACAAAGAAGCGCGCGGATTAAAGTAGCCGAATCAGCATTGGCCTTTCCCACCGACGTTCCCTTCCAATCTGCCGCCAATTCCTTCGATTTCTTTTATCCCCTTGTTATTCGGCCAAAAATATCTCTGCGGAGAATCGTCGCTTTTTCGTATAAAATAATAAAGCAACAGAGCAACCATCGCTTCGATATGAAAGAAGCTACTAAATCAGCGAAATATCGATGAACTATTGGCAGGATCGAGTAATTCTTCGCTTGACAATTCATTTAAACTTTCAATTAAACGAATTTCATCGGCCATCTCGATGCAATTACCGATTTCTAGATATAGACGGAGGCAGAACGCGGTTTCACAAAGGAACAGAGAGACAAATCAGCAAGTTAATATCGACTGGCCTAGTTTTTAGATTGTTCGGACGCAACCTGTCTGTTACTTCGGGAAGCTTGTTTCGAATATCGAGCCTTCCCTAATTGCTCTATGCTCGTCGACCTCGAGATTTCCTCGCCAATCCCATTATCATATCGATCGAAGGGTCCTCGTTGAAATTTTCCTCTCTCCACGACTTACGTTTTGTCGAAAAATACGAACGTAAGTATCCAACGACGATCGTCTCGTGGAAAAACGGGGGAGCAATTCTTTTTCGTAGCTTCGTTTGGATGCTCGACGCTTCGATGGCCGTTCGCGAGCGCAACTTATCCTGTTTTCTCATAACATTTCCCCCAGGCAACGAGAAGGAGGAGAAAATACGCGTCGGAAATAGGGATGTACGGTCTGTTTCCCTTCGGTAGCTTCTGTTCGCGCAAAGAAAGTTTCGAGTTCACTTTGCGTCGTAAATCGATATCGTTCCGGTCGATCACACGTCACCGAATAAAAATTCTTTAAGAGAGAGGATCCTAGTTCCGCGACTTCTTTTCCAAGCGACACAGTTTCGACAGAATAGCCACCGTTGTTTTCCGTTCCGGTTTCGAAGTAACGATCAAAGAAATTTTGCAGTTCTGTAAGAGAAATGTAATTGGGAACAAGTAAATGGCCTAGATTTTCCTGGACAACTAACAATTTCCATGTACCTAATCCTCTGTCCGAGATTTCTCTTGATGAACTCAACTCTATGGTTCTACGTAAAACCGTAGAAAATTCTCTAAATCGTAAATTTCCGTGTGCAACCTCCTAGCTAAAGGTTTTATCTTAGGAATACAATTTTCCAGAAGTATAAAACTTGCTCACTATATACCATTTCCATCTTAAAACTATCGCCAGCCAACGCAAATATTTTACGTAAGACTACAGTCTATGGAGACGGAGAGATCGTGCGAGAAGATCGAAATCACGGTTCCCCATGTTTTAGTTCTTCGTGAAACGATACAGCCAAGACTAAGTTAAATAAATCGAGAGCGAGACGTTCGTTGGAACGTTGGATGAACGAAACGAACGTTCGCGGAATTCACGACCAGAGACCAGATTGAAACGTGAGAGTAATTCGTTATTGCGGGTAGAAATACGTTTCTGCGGAAGTGGAGGACGTCGATTCGACGTGGAAGAACGTCGTGACGCCTCCGCAGACTCTGCTTGCCTCCCTTGCCGCATCCGATCGATCGACGTATCAATCCGTACACGATGAGACAATTTTTCCATACAAATTTATAAATATATACGTATGTGTCTCTTGGAATAAGACAAACTTCTTTCGTTCTCTTCTTTCTTTCATTCTTAGGTGGAGATTAATTTATGAAACACACAGAGATGGTTTTAAATTGAAAGTTTACGACATAGCGATCGATAGGTTTACTCGTACCACTAGCATGTACCACTGGCAGACTTATATTCCGCACGTACGTTTCAACCATAACGTGGATCCACGACGACTAAACGATATTTCCCGGGTATCTTACGTGTTCGTGTATTCGTTTTCCGTTATCGTACGATTTTCTGTCTGCGACACGGTAACACGAGAAACGTTTTACAGTTTCGTGTAACGATAAAGCGACTCTCTGTTACTTGGGATTTTCTGGAAATGGCTGTTACGCCGCACAGATACGAATGTTTAATGCAGCTTATGATCGTGGAGCTTTAGGAAACTTGTATTTCTTCTCCGTTTATGTTTCTTATTTTTATATGATGATACAAGTGTAATTGTCGTACTTATTTATTTCAGGAAACAACAAAGAGACAAACTTGACAATAATTCAACGTGGCATCGAGTATCGCTGAAATATTTTAATGATTTTTATAGTTTTACTTTGTTCGATGTGAAAAGCTAAAATTGGATCCAAGTTACGGGTTTCGTAGATTTTCCGGCTTACACGTCAAGCCAGAAACAAATGGAAGTTTGTTTTCTATTCGTTTGCTATTAATCGTTGCGCGGTAGAAAGGAAAAGCTCGGATTTCGATCGAAATTCAATTTGTGATTGCGGCGGCGCGTTCGAGAGGAACAAACAGAAAAAATAACGGGGGAAAAAAACATATAGCAGTGAAAAAGTCAATCTCCAGATACAGACTAAGTGGGAATCTGTCAGTTTGCTTCCCTCTCGACGCCTATTAAAACTTTTTAACTGAAGCGTTCTTGCTCTCACCCTGCTATTTCTATTAAAACTTTCTCCACTTTCTATTGCACAGATATTCAGATCAACAGGCAAACAAGCTTCGAGACGATTTAACTATTAACTTTACTCTATCGCTATTGTTTCCTCCATAATACGTTTGTTGCAGTACGAGAGATCGTTCGCGCCAACTATCACTCCACTAGCACGAACTGTATACAGACGAGTTTAATACAGTTGAGCATTTTTGAAATATAAAAACGGCTCGGAGAAAGTCAAAATAGGTGCACAGACGACTTAAAGAAGAAATACGTGTTTATTTGGCAAAATTCCATTACAGACTGACCGATAGAAAAATATGTTGTTGGTCTGGGTAAACGTTCGTATTTCCTGACTTGGTATTTTCTCGAAATAAAGAGGGTGGAGAGAATAAGTAATCGATGAAGGCATGTTCCGAGGAAGCAGAAAGTCTAGCCCCTGAAGCGACTGTGCGCGTGTCCGACTAACAATAATAAATAAAGCGTGGTGAGTTCGAGGAAAGGTAGAAAAGGCACGCTAATTCCGAAAAATACGCTTTGTTAGATTTTCCTCGGTTATACACGGTCGTCGATCACTTAAGCTATTTCTAAAGACACGGTAGGTTTATCATCTTATCGTTGCGCTGCAACGTCGTTTATATTCCAGTCTTCATTCTTCCGGGGAAATCTTTTTTAAATCGTCTGCCTTTTCTTCTTCGATACAAATCGTCAAATAAACTAGGTGGAAATCTATTACTATATTTTTAATATTTAAATGTGTCTTATATTCTGATATCAAGCAACGTTGATCGACTACCAGACATTTCTTTCACACTTCGCCGTGATAAACCATGGGAGAATTACAGAATGTTTTTCTGTTTTCAGGTGATGGCGGCGGCACCGGCGGAGATGGCGACTCCATGGTGGGCGGCGGTAATTCCGAGAAGAAGACGGAATACGAGACGAATCTCTTCCTCTATAGCGTAAGCAAATACATTGCACTTCGATGCAGTAGCATTTCTACCATCGACGACGTTAAGCTTCTACATTAAAATCGCGACCATATAAACCGATGCTTGAAATTCAATTGAAATTGCTTTACAAGGCACGATCTAAGAAATGCTTGCATAGTTTTAAGTCCGAAATGATAGCGGAAATGGCAAAACGCGAAGTATCGAGAGTTGAATTTGTAATTGAAATTGGTTACGCGAACAATAGCGATGGTAGTTGAACAGATAAGAAAACTGGGACGACGAAGGTTCCGACTATCTTCTCTCGAAAGAAGAGTCCTTCGTTAAAACGCAAAGGAAGGAGGGAAAGAGAGAGAGAGAGCGGGAGGGTTGGATTCACTGGAGTGTGCAATTCGCTTAATTGTCGTTCAACGACCAAGCAACCCACGAATGGATTCCTCCGCGGTGGCGCATCTTGTTTTATTCTTCGAAACATTGTCCTTCGTCGGCGGTTTTTCTTTTTCTTTTGTTCGTTCCCCCTCTGACGAGCCCCTTTCCCTCCTGAGTGTCTCGAGCTTCTTTTTCTTACCGTAATTTCTATTCCCGCGAGCGGTGTCACGCTCACTTTAGTTTCCTTGCTAAATTCTCGCTTCTGTCGAATTATTTTCTTGCCTTTTACCAGGCAAAAAGACGATGGTGAATTTTCCCATAAGAAAGCGGAAAAGATCGTTGATTTTCAGCATCGATATATCGAATCGACTGTAACACGCTGAAGTCCTCGATACTACGTATTTCAAGCAGACTCCTCGTCGCTTTTTCGTTTCGCTTCTTGGATAAAGCAGGGGTAGAAGAAGGGAGCGAAGGGAAGACGAGAAGCAGCAACGAGAGAGAGATACAGAGGAAATCAGCAACGATAAGGCTGGTCTGGTCGCAGATAATTTCGACCCATAGAGTGAGAGAAAGAGAAAGAGAACTATTGCAGCAAGAAGAGAAACGGATAATTGGATATTCAGGAATCGAGGTCGAAGCCAAACCGCGCGTGAGTTTCAGTCTATGAGAAGACTACGATACGGCCAAAGGGAACACGTTAATTAACCGACTATAGACGACGAGTGCCACGCGTTTCCATCCTCCGCTGCGTCATTCCGGATCTACCTTTTCTCCCTTCCGTTTTCTTGCTGCATCTCCGCCTGTCAGAATGCGCTCGTTACGTAACATTGCACCTGGATTCTTGGTCGGTTCAAGGATTGCGCTTGAAAGCGATCCAACCGCGTTGCCGTTTAAACGAAAGGCTCGTCGAGCGCATTCTTTTGGCATTTCGAATGCTTCAGCGATTGCGACTAATATTATTGGGATTTAATGGTTTTCTTCGACCCTTTTGAATTTGTAAAAAGATGACAATAAAACGCTTTGAGAGGGCGAATCTTTGATTATTTATAATTGGAAATGAAGAAATCTCTCGTTAATTCTGTTGACTTGAAATTTTATATCGTTCAACATTGTGCCGTAAAAGATCTCATCCATAAATTCAAAAGGTCGATACGTCGTTAATTCAGAGAGAGATCCTCCGTTTTGTTTCCTACAAATGTGTGCTATTAGTCTTCCATCGATATTTAGATTTGTCCCCCATCTTGCCGATTATCGATTCCTTGCGGGCTAACAATTAATTAATGGTATCGCTTAGATAGGATGCTAATTGGATTAGAAACAGGTGAGAAACTTAGTCGAAACTCGCTAGACTTTGACGCAAACATAAATCGAATCCTACAGCGCCTTATCGCGTTCCCGCTCGATGAGCTTCTCTGGTTAGACTGGTAACACCGTGTCGATGCCGAAAGCGACTTTTCGCCGTAAAGCAGCTCGTTGAAATTCACCAAACGGATCAGGAGAACCGCGTGGAAATTAGAAGCAACATTTTGCAAAACTTTCCCGAAAGAAACAATTTTCGTCCGAGAAGTTTCTTCCGAGCGGATGCTTACTTTGAAGTTGTTCGTTGAAGTAACACGTCAATTTTTCATTGTTTATACTCGCTTTAGCAAGAGCTTTTTGTTCCTCGGGAACTAATTATTCTTTGCTGAAAATTCAGGAGAATTCCCGAGGAATTTCAATGAAAGTTCCTCTGTGATTACAAAGCGTTTAACGACAAGATTCCTACGAAATAAAAATTCGTGTAATACTGAGTAAATTGCATTTTATAGGAAATATTTTCCGACGGTTGACCTAGCGGATTTTTCTTTTTGCCAATGAATTAAGTCTCATTGATCAATTAATTAAACACGTTGAGTGATTAATCCACAAACAGTATCATCGCCTGTCCAATTAAAACGACCGTTCGGTATATTTATCGATATTTTTCCGTCTGGACGCGATGAAATTTCCTCCCAGTATCGCCTTTCCTCTGTCGCACTGAATATTTATAATCCAGCATCTTCTTTTAACCGCTCCTCGACCTGTTTTCTTGCTAATGAAGACAAACCAGACGACGTGATAACGAATGTTGGAGACTTTCACTCTTTCGAAACTTTAATAACTTCGAAAGTTTTAAAACTGTACGACTTCATAAAGCTAAAAGCTTCCTTTTCTAGTTACGGACATATTTAGAAACGCAAAAGCCAATGTATTACAATTTATCAATTTATAGAATTATATAACGCTTATAATGAAACTTAACGTCATAAGTAGAATAGATAGTACGCGCTCAACCAATTGCCTGAAAGCAAACTGTTCGATTCTTCAAATTACCATTGTAAAGTATGAACCTTCATGAAACAAAGTAGTAGAAAAGTACGTGCCTGATCAGACCGACTCAAATATATCAGCCAGCTTTCTTCTCGTTCCTTAATATCTTTTTAACTCTAAATTAGAATCATAGATCTAAGCTGAATCGTTATTTATTTTTGAAGTAGAAGCTACGCTTTAATTAACGCTTTATATTTTATATGGCAGGGATCGTAAATGAATTTATTACGTAAGATATTGTAGAGTATAAATTAAAATGGGCTCACCTTCGTGTTGGAAATATTAGAGATAATGTTCTGTCTGAATCTCATAGCCTGTTACGGCCAGCTTATGTTTCCAAGAAATTGGGCTGCCTGTGTATCAGGTGGAAACAGTTTCAAAGCGATCCAATTAACCAAATGTTTCACGCTAGCCTGACCATCATCAGGGCTTTTAATATGCTTGAACTTAAGCTGTTCAAATTGTGCACTCTCCCCTAGATATTATAACGCACTTTCTGAAAATCTGACCACTTTTATATCATTTTTCTAAATTTGACGTCGATAAGGAACAAGATGCTATAAACCGATTTTCTTCCTTTCAGGAAGAGATGGAAGTCCGCCCTCGAATCTCTACGCTGCTCACCCGCCTGTCGGATTACAGCAACACGATTCCAGCTGCAACCGATCCGGATGCCAAACCTTCGCCTGTTCAAAGTGGAGCACGAATGGGTACCTTGATCGGTGTCTTTCTGCCCTGCATCCAAAATATCTTCGGTGTTATTCTCTTCATTCGTTTGACTTGGGTCGTTGGGACGGCTGGCGCCATTCAAGGTTTTTTCATCGTACTATGTTGTTGCTGTGTGGTGGGTATCGATAGAACGGCGACGAAGCTTCGTTTAATTATATACGACGTTTATATTTCTCTGTCCACGTAGACAATGCTGACGGCCATCAGTATGAGTGCCATCGCAACCAATGGTGTGGTACCAGCCGGAGGCTCCTACTTCATGATATCCAGAAGTTTAGGGCCAGAATTTGGTGGTGCTGTGGGAATGCTCTTCTACACGGGTACCACCTTGGCTGCTGCCATGTACATTATCGGCGCTGTTGAAATTGTCTTGGTAAATTTATAATCCTTCCCTTTGGGATTCAGAAATTCTCACCACGAAAGAGTGTTAATTGATCGTGTTGGGAACTTCTCGAAATGCAAACGATTAATAGCTTTCCTCTAGCGACGACAAAATAGGATTCCGTTCCACGTTATCGCTTTCTCACACTCTTTAATCAAAAATCTCTCTACCAACTGAAAGTAAACTCTTCGTCTGTCGTAGACTTACATGGCGCCGTCGCTCAGTATATTCGGTGACTTCACTAAAGACCCAAGCATCATGTATAACAACTTTCGAGTATACGGGACGTGTCTACTTATGGTAATGGGCACCATCGTGTTCATCGGCGTCAAGTTCGTCAACAAGTTCGCCACAGTCGCCCTAGCCTGCGTTATCCTCTCCATCGTGGCCGTCTATGTCGGCTTATTCTACAACATCTACGGCAACGAGTCCCTCAAGTACATAGACATACAATTAATCCTCGTTGCACCAAATTCTCTTTCAAACAACTTCACCAACATTCTTGTCTGTTTTCCAGGATGTGTATTCTTGGCAAGAGGTTGTTAAAGGATATCAATGTACTGACCGACTGCAATAAAAACGTCAGCGGAGTTCTTCATCAAATTTACTGTGGAAACAGCACTACCAAGTGTGATCCTTACTATGTGGAAAATAATGTGACTATCGTGAATGGGATTCGCGGACTGGCCAGTGGTGTATTCTTAGGTAGGCACCTTCGAACATGATCTTCCAGTGACTTGAAAATGGTGGATTATATTAAGCATATTGGTTTTATGACGTTTAGAGAACATATGGAACAGTTTCCAAGACGAAGGCCAACTAATCGCCTATGGAAAAGATCCCAAGGACATGGACCAAATGGCTACGTCTTCGTACAACCAGATCCAGGTCGATCTCACCACTACCTTTACCATTCTCATCGGTATTTTCTTCCCTTCGGTCACAGGCAAGTTGTAACAAAGTTTTCTATTGTTTCTAGGAATCTCGCAACATCGAAGATTGAAAACCAACGTGACTCAAGCGTTTAGTCACTGTTATATGTTGTTCACAGGAATCATGGCTGGCTCCAACAGATCGGGTGACCTCGCAGACGCTCAGAAATCTATTCCCATCGGCACTATTTGCGCCATTTTGACAACCTCGACAGTGTACCTGTCCAGTGTCTTGCTCTTCGCCGGTACAGTGGATAATCTTCTACTTCGAGACAAGTTTGGTCAAAGTATCGGTGGCAAACTGGTGGTAGCGAACATGGCCTGGCCCAATCAGTGGGTAATCTTGATCGGCTCCTTCTTATCCACCCTCGGTGCTGGTCTCCAATCTTTAACAGGTGCTCCGCGATTGCTTCAAGCCATCGCCAAGGACAGTATCATTCCTTTCTTGACTCCCTTCGCCACCAGCTCGAGTCGCGGCGAACCTACGAGAGCTCTGCTATTGACGGTCATCATCTGTCAGTGTGGCATTCTCCTTGGCAATGTCGACTACTTGGCTCCCTTGCTATCCATGTTCTTCCTAATGTGTTACGGCTTCGTGAATCTGGCCTGCGCCCTACAGACTCTTCTCAGAACACCGAACTGGAGACCAAGATTTAAATACTACCACTGGAGTCTTTCATTCCTCGGTCTGTCCCTCTGTATCGCCATCATGTTCATGACCAGCTGGTATTATGCTCTATTGGCCATGGGAATGGCTGGGTGCATTTACAAATACATCGAATACTGTGGCGCTGAAAAGGAATGGGGTGACGGGATCCGTGGTCTGGCTCTATCCGCCGCTCGTTATTCTCTTTTAAGATTAGAAGAAGGACCACCTCACACGAAGAACTGGCGGCCACAGATTCTCATCTTGGCCAAACTGACGGACGATCTGGTGCCCAAGTATCGCAAGTTATTCGCGTTTGCCAGTCAGCTGAAGGCTGGTAAAGGTCTCACGATCTGCGTCAGCTGCATTGGCGGAGATTACATTCAAAACACTGGCAGGATTTTGGCTGCAAAGGTGAATCTGCGCAAAACGATGGGAGAGGAGAAGGTGAAAGGATTCGTAGACGTATTGGTTGTCAGGGACGTCGTCGATGGACTTAGTTCTTTGATCCAAACGACTGGATTGGGTGGAATGAAGCCTAATACCGTGATTCTTGGCTGGCCCTATCGCTGGAAGCAGTCGCAGGAGGAAAGGAATTGGAGGGGATTCTTGCAGACCGTCAGGGCAGTCGCGGCAGCCAGGATGGCTCTTTTGGTGCCTAAAGGAATTAACTTCTTCCCTGACTCGACGGAGAAAGTGGTGGGAAATATCGATGTCTGGTGGATCGTTCACGATGGTGGTCTTTTGATGTTGTTACCATTCCTGCTGAAGCAACATCGCACATGGAAGAATTGCAAAATGAGGATTTTCACCGTAGCACAAATGGAGGATAATTCTATCCAGATGAAGAAAGACTTGAAGAAGTTCCTATACGACTTGAGGATCGAAGCTGAGGTGGAGATCGTTGAAATGGTGAGTCGTGTATCTTACTTCTTCTTAATACTCTTTTGATTAATCGTCGATAGAAAGTTCGATGGAACAAAGTTGTCTAAGTCCGTCGTTCGAAAGAACCAAATGCGGAAACGAATATGGCGATTCTAATTCATTGTGCGCGACTAATTGTTTTTATTATTCATTTAATGAATTTAATACTCATAGATGGATTCCGACATATCCGCGTACACGTATGAGCGAACCTTGATGATGGAGCAGAGGAACCAGATGCTGCGGGAGTTGCGGCTGAACAAGAAGGAGTCCCTAGGAGTGGTAAGTGACGAGATCGCGAAACCGATGAACAACCATAAGCAAAAAAAAAGCAATGTGTATATGTAGTATAAGATCTGCCTATATGTGTATATATATATTACGATTACTGATCGGTATGTGTCTGTTTGTTGCGTGCTCGTCACGGATAAGGTGCAGACATTGGTGGACTTCAACGAGGTACCCGCTGAAGAAAATTTACCTCTGGTTTGTCAGAAAATTCCCGGAGTTCCTTCGTCTGTTTATCCCCTTTATATTTGTGTCTACTATGACCAAGACACACACGAGTGTCATCCACGAATCCTCGTTCTTTCCAACTCTCGTAACAAAAAAGAAAATCACATTTCACTTTTGATCGATTTCATTCGCATTGACCAACTTACACATGTACATACGCCATACATACAAAAGCGATAATATAACGTTCGACTCGAATTAACTCACTTCCATATCGAGAAAATGAACTCTTGGAGGTGACGTAGGAATCGGCGCTCCAGAATATACACGATTCCTCGCCGGTTAATCGATCGAATTATAATATTATATCTGCCTGTCTATCTCTTTTTCTCTGACTCGCAACGTTTTGATTTGGAATACTGCTGCAATGGATCCCTCCACCAGTTTGCTTTCTTGCTTCTCATGACTACGTTTTACAACCGTCTCCGGGCCTCCTGAGAACCTCCAAATGTTTCAGCTTTTGATTGGCACGTTCATAGCCCAGAATGCTTCCATTTAGCAATCGTTCATTTAGTCAGATCATTATAGAGTGCTTTGATGCTAGAGTTAGTCGTCTTTTCCGACACACTTTGACTGTCTCCTGCTACTCGGGACATAGTAGTTGGTCGCAGATTCGTTGATACTTGACTAACGTGATACAGGTACAGGCGATCGTGGACCATCACCACAATGTTGACGTGAAGATTGCCACCAAGGTGAGATTCCAGGAGCCTGGAAGCCAAAATCCAAACGCGGTGGACGAGGCGCAGGAGAAACTGGTGGAAGAGACGGAGGCGAGTAAAGAGGGAGAGCCAGGAGAAGTTAACGAAGCCGGAGATGAAGCCAAGGAGGTTAACGAAGAGGAAGCGAAATTAATTGGTGGATCGCCGAAACAGGAGAACAAGGATAACACGGAAAATACGGAGAAAGAAGCGAAAGAAAACGAGGAGAAGAAAACTGATAGCCCGGAGTCTAAGAAACCTGCAATTACACCGTAAGTATTCGTTAAATCTAATTGATAGAGATTCTCTGTTGAAAAAATGGTTGATGATAACTTCAGGGACGAGGGCAACGTAAGACGTATGCACACTTCCATCAAACTGAACGAGGTGATCGTAAAGAAGAGCAAAAACGCTCAGTTAGTCATCCTGAATCTTCCTGGACCACCAAGGGACACCTCAGTGGAACGTGAATCAAACTGTATCCTTTCTATATTTGACACTGGAATAACAGATGCTTCTTGCCTCTGTTCCTGCTCTTCCTTTTTTTCTTTTAATTTCCTTAATGAACGCACCATAGACATGGAATTCCTAGAGGTTCTTACCGAAGGCCTGGAGAGGGTGCTGATGGTGCGTGGTGGCGGACGAGAGGTGATCACCATCTACTCGTGAACTAGACCGGCTGCAATCGAAGTAATCGCCTCGCGACAGCGGAAATCTAGTTTACTTCTGAAAGACCTAAACGACTTCACCCTACGGAACACGTTGCTCTTGTGCCATTGTCTGAGCAGTTACTTGCGTTGCGCGTTGTGAACACACATTCGTACACACACACACACACACAGTAATAACCCGGCTAATCGGATGAAAAGTACTGGATACAGATCAACGACGCTGTTTCCGCGGATACTAAACCGGACACCAACGTACCCGCTTCGAGAACGTTAGTCATTATACGGTAAAGAAAAGAAAAGAAACTGACCCTCGACGAGAAGGCCAAAAGTGACATGCCAAAGGATAAGATAATTTCCTTCGAATGAATTTCACGCGTAAACTAGGAAACGTAGGATCTATCTTATTTTACACTCGTTCCTTTTCTCGATGAGGCTAGAGACTTTAAAATACAAAAAGTGGTTTTTATCCGTGTCACACGTGTTACACGTGCGACCACACAACAGACAGTTAGCACAGAGGGCTGCACATAGAGCATACTTCGACCTTGTCATTATACAATCGGATTCTCAAAACAGTGTTTCAGAGAGGAAAGATAGAAAAACAAAGCGGAGCGTATTTTTACGTCGCTAAGACAACGTTTCGATCTTTAATCGACGGAAACCAAGGAAATCGAAAGGGAAATACGGAAGGTCGAATCAAAGAAGAGACCGATACGTCTCGAGAATAAAGAAACAAAAGTATAATTCACTACGATACGACTCCGACGATTATATTCCCATTTGAAACTGAAATCAAAATTTTTGGTCCGAGGCTAAGATCGAAGCATCTACGAAAACCACTGCCAGAATACTTTCTAAATGCTTCGCGTTTAACCAAAGACGCGAGAGGCTCATTTTTCTACACGCATTGTCGTTATAGAGAGTATAATAGGTATGTATAATTCTACTGCTTATAGATGAATTTAGGGTAGCCTAGGATAGCGCGGTGAAGTACGCTGACGAGCAGTGGCGCCTGCGTTTGCGCGAATATCCGCGCGCATTTTGCGCCTACGTGGCGAAAGTTAGGACGAACGTTGCCAGCGTTGAACGATTTTATGCGGACGCAGAACTGAAAATGTATCTGTGACACAGGGAATGTGGCAAGTCCATATCTTAATTCATGAAATAAATATTATTGAAATTAACCACACTATTGCCAAAGTAGTAGAAATCTTTTGACGTATAAAGAAAAGTACGTCACTGCCAGAGAAAAAAAAGAATATTCTCCAAACTGTTATTTAAGATTGTGTACAAGGATCAATGGTAACGAGATCGATGCAGAAAAAGAAGTTCGGACTTTCGGTGTGTTAGAAACAAAGTATATTGCTAAGGTATTCTTGAAATTACTAATTTATATCACTTAACATCGATACGACGTCAGGATTCTAATAGCAATACGAGTTCACAGTTTACTTAAAATTACGAATCCGTATTACCACATCGCTATGAAACATAGATCTACTTACGATTAAAAAATTCTAACGCTGAATGTCCTAAGGAAAGTATATATATACTTATATATATATACATTATATATATCTATATATAATATATATATATATCGCGAAATCTTTTTCGAGTTACTAATTCGCATTCTTCGTATCGATATTAACACGAGGAATTAGCAATAGTAGAACTATCCATAGAGTTGAAGTTTCTTAATGTACTACAAAAAAAAAAAATATATATATATATATACCGCGAAAGTCTTAAAACATACTAATCTATCATAGATGATCGATGTAACATCAGTGATTGATCGATAGCACTAGAATCCAAACTTTAAATGATAAAACGGATCTATTAAATGCATCGGTAAACCTAAAACGTTAGCAATAAATTGCTAGCACAAGTACGCACAGAGTATCAATGTGAAGAAGAAAATCTCTCTTTTCATTCATCGTTTTATATATAGTACATATATATACATATATATGGATGTATATATATATATGTATATATATGTATATATTTCACTATACTAAATCTGAAAACTGTTCGGCGATTCGACATTGCGTCCCCATAAAAGTTCAAACCGTAGCGTTTACTTCCAACTAGCGCCGCGAACGACAAACGGAGGAAACACGGCGAGTATTCACGCATCTCCTACCTACAGGACTGAAATTCGTTCTTTCCATTGTACTTCTCGACCTCTTGCGCGTTGAAATCTTCGTCTAGGTTCACGTTTACACTGTCCAAGGCCTACCGGTTCGATTCACGGCTCTAGTACGTCTATGTAAGTAAGTAAAGGGAGTGCATTCGTGCGTACGCGTCTTACGCGTGTAACCATCACGGTGATAACCTTAAAAAGAAGAACGCGTTCACGGTATCGCCTGCATAGAGTCACAGAATGAACGAACGGTGAATGCCAAAAATAAATGAGTCACATTTTTCGCGAGCATCTTTAACCGACTTTCATCAAAGGATAGCGTGTAGCGTTGTAATCTATCGCATTTAAGTGTCGTGTGCATGTCACATTTCATACGCGGCGCGAAATTCTGCCGTATCTCATTTTTAGATAGGCACTATCTATGTATATGTATATATATACATATATATATATATATACACATGAATATAAATATACTTATATGTACATGACGTATAGTTTATCTACAAAATAAAAGAAAGAAAAAGTTGACGAACAAAAATCTTTTAAAAAAGAGTGAAGTAATCATGTTAGAGTGTGCAACTTTTACTATGCTCGTCAATACACACTATGTCTACTTAATTGAAAGCCGCAGACGAATCGCGGTTCCGGATGATGTTTATCGAAACAAGAGAGTCGAGCACTTGACGAACCTTCATAATCACTTACAGTCGGCTAGGACACAATGCATGGAAGTTATACGGTTCTTTTCTTCGTTCGTTACGTTTGACGCTGTACAAGTATTTTAAAGAATGAATTGACGATTTTCGTATTCATGTAATCGAATAATGAGGAATATGATAGCGTCCTACGAGTTTTTATTTCATTAATGTGAACGACATACGTAATCTCACTGGTTGAATGTTGCAGCCTACTGCATCGATCTGATAATCCATAAAATCGTATTCACCAGCGAATGAATTTATTGTTAGAATGGGACCGAAATGACCGAGATTTTTTTTATTGTCCATTCTTAAGCCTGAACTAGTTTTCGAAACATTTTGTGTACAGACTCAAATATAAATTCGTCGAAAGAAACATAAAGATTAAAAAAAAAAAAATGGAACAAACGAAATTACCAGGCCTATATCTAATGTGTAAAAGATTTAGAGAACCGAATTAGATACGTTAATTGTACGAGAGCGTCACGTATAAAAATGAAATACGTTTCTTTATCTACCTCATCGTCAACATACGTTAAATCAAGCGAGACAGAAAAGAAGAAGCAGTTCCAAGAACCAATAGGACTGTTTCCAATTGCAATGAAGAAAAGAAAGAAAAAGTGGATAGTCCATAGCCGATGGACGAGAAAAGACGGCGAAGGTTCGTGAAACGCTCCCTCTGTCTCTATGTATCGTCCACGATGTTGCGACATGTACTTTCTAATTTTAATACGTTACTCACTTGTCGATTACCATATATTTTATGTGTACTTGCCTATCTGATAGGCATCGGCACTGCATAGTTTATACGAGACGTGTTGACTATGAGAAAAGTTTATCGCGAGAGTAGAGAATGGAAGTCAAAGAAAGATAATAAAAGTGAAAGAGAAGGAGAATTATAAGAAAGAAAAAGGGAGATAAACGGTAAACGTGTTGTACATAAATAGGGGTAGACTTAAGGAAAAAGAGAAAGCGAAAAGTGAAAAAGTGATTGGTATGGATCTAAGAGACATGGTTCAAATAGAAATAGAAAGAAAACAAGAGAGAAGAGAAACATCTTTTTCATAGATCAAACAGTATTGCAGTGTATTCTGCTGTCGCTTTAATATTTTACTATGTTGTATTTACTGGAAAATGCACAATTGACCATATGGACACGGACATACATATGTACACGTTACGTAAGCATAAGAAGAGAAAGAAAATATTAAGGAAGGAAGAATATATATATTATATATATGGAAAAGAAGTATATGGATATATATATAAACCTGCGAGCTTGGCATTTGTCGGAGATTTATCGTGTGTCGTTGTAGCGATGCGGTTCGTTGTGAACGGGCCCCGCGTCTGGTTTAAATCACCTCTAGGCTGTGAGATGCGAGCTAAGCAGCAGAGAAACTTGCTCGAGACCTCAATCATATGTGTCAAATCAAGCGTCAGATACTATATACATACGTATATACTTTTAAATCTTAATATCTCGTTTAAAAAAAGAGGAAAAAAGAAAAAAAATACACCGAATCTAGCCCTCTTAAAAAAATAAAAGAAACCAAAATCTACTCTCGCTCGTGGCGACATCACTTAGTTTTTTCTCCTCACATACACAACATACACAACATACACACACATGCGTATACACATACATACACAAATTTAGAGTTCGAGTTACAAGAAGCGAAAAAAACAAACATTAAGGAAAAGAGAAAAAAAATGTATACAAGCGTAAGAGAGGAACTGCGTGCTTCCGGTACACGAAGCGGAAGTTACACGTTAGCCGTTGAAGAGCAAATGACAAAGGAAAGAGAAAATATGGAAGAGGGAAAGAGAGTGCGAGATGGTGCATTATAAAATGAATATATGTATATATAGATATGCACATATACAGATTCTATACATATGTGTATATATGTATATATGTATATAGGAAAGAAATATAAGATATATTTGTAGATACGAACACTTTAGCCATCTGATTAGCATATGTAATAGAGTCAATACTGTGAAAAAAAATACCTATAACTTTACCCCCTATACCCTTTTAGATTATAGACGACGATGAGTACTTGTAATTAACTTATGGAAGATGAAATATAATGAATGAAGAAACTATATCTGCGATCAGATCGATTCAATAAATAAACGACATACACCTATTCAGTGTTTACTATCTTTCTTGCATAAATCATTTTCCGAATCATTCCTTTCTTTATTTTTGAAAACTTAAATTCTCTATGAGATAAAATATGTCTATTATTATCTGTTCTTGGTTTCTGAAAGATGTAAATCTCTTAATTTTTAAATACCAACTACAAACTAAAGCTTTCGATACATTAAAATATAGTGCAACGTGTTTCTTGTTTTAAATCCTCGAAATATTCTTAAACGGTGAGCTTTTTTATGTATAGTTGAGTAAAGTTTTACAACATATTTATTTTTCTTTTCTTATCTTTCTTAACTAGTAACTTTGTACGCTTCTGTCACTATATCGCATTTAGTGATTTTCCAAGTTCTTTACCTATCTAGTGACATTTCACGTTGTAGCGATCATTGCCCTAGTGACATTGAATTTACGCATTGGAGATTGTGCTTTAGCAAAGGTGTATAAACGATCGATATGCCTATCTATCTTTGAACTATGTAATCGTACAGGCCATACGTGTTTATAGATGTTTCAATGGTTGACAGCTGTCAATAGCACATAGGTTGGTAGTGAGTCACGACATTGGCAGTGGAACTAGGTGAAGACTACTCACCTCGACAGGTGACTAATACCTTAAGAATTGCTCTTTGTTTCCTATTGAAGTTGTGTTATCATCTTATTGCGCACGCACTTGCTCGTAGTTAATAGCGGTTCATGCCTTGTGACTTTCCCTTAGACAAACTTAATCAAGCACTCGCTTTTTGGCCTCCAAATATCGTGCTGGTCCAACATAGGTATCGCACATCATCACCTACTCTTTTGTTCAAATGTCCAGGTATTTTTTGTAAGAGCCCTTTTTTAATTCTTTTTGCGCAGTTTTTTATAATCGCTTATCATCATCAAGTCAAGTTCAATTCTGTTACTTTATTTTCCAGCGATATAACCGGCATGGCATCCAGCTCCGTCAGCCAGGAGGATTTTGACAATGACTTCGAGTTAACATCCAGGAGGTCTAGGATCAGAACTGCAAGGGCACGAGTCGTTCCACCCAGGGCAGGAGACTCATCTTCCATAAACTTTCAAAGTAACGATATATGTTCATTGTTTTGTTACTTTGTGCTCTACGATGCTTTATATTCAATTGCCTTTGTTCGTAGAGGGTGCACAGAATGTAGAAGAATCTCAAGGTGTGTGCGACACGAGTTCGAACAGTGTGCTTCCACCTGAACATGAGAATCAACAGAATAAACCAATAATGAGGAAGCAGGACAAACGAGTAACTGGCCGGTAAGTAAATAAAAGCGTCGTCGTTTAAATAAGGTATTCGTGGGAAGAAGTTTTCGCTAAGTACAAGTGTCTTCTGAATATGACTAAGTAGATCCAGCATAGAGTTTGCGCGGTTTGTTAACAATTTCTGGATCTGGTTCTAGTGTCTTTAGTGTCGTATCCTGTTTGCACAGGCCAACGCACATAAACAAGGGAAAGCAGCAACGCGATCGACGGAAGCTTCGAGAGAAGAGGAGAAGTACCGGAGTAGTACATTTGCCGTCAACGGAGGTTTGTCACTGTTTCCAGTCACGTTAAGGACCCAAAATCTTAATGACTTCTCGCGGCAATATCCCGGATTTTAAAATAAGGATTTCTCTTGCACCTATACTCATTTGATAAAAATCTTTTAGTCATTTCTGTATCTTGCATGACAAATTTAGAGCTGTTTTACTTATATTCGTTACAAAGGATCCTTTGATCAATTATTTTGAATCGATACCTGAGATGAATATTTTAGTTCGTTTGCAAAAGAATTTATTTTCCAAACGTATATTTGGTGTTCTCGATTTCTGTGGGAAATGTCTTGCGCGAATGTATTTTTCTAGAAGATCATATTAGACACACACGGAATGTATGACAAAGTAGTATTGCACTTAGAAACTGCTTACCGCGTTCTTCTAGCGTTAATCGCGTTTGGCCGCGAGCGTTAACGGATATTGGTAAAAGTTTTGTGTGCAAACCCGTTCATACTCCGCAATGTAATTTCGTTAGCCACTTAATTCTACAGAGTACAGGAGGTAGTACAGGAGAAGATGAAGAAGATCTTAGTGGCACTTGTCTTGAAACTAAACACAACACACACCACAATGAGTTCCTAGATCATGAACTCATAGAAGTAAGTGCGTGTGATTTTCACTTCTTAAAAAAGATATTTCGTTACTTATTTCGAACACGGTCAAAAGTCGATCGTATGTAAACAGGACTACCTATGTATGTCAAACTACGCATGTTTCAGGAACGGACAGCAAAAATGTTTACTCAAAGGCGAAACAAAAGGTATAAAACACTGAGATATCTTATTACGGTAGTAAACTATATATAGTGCTTTAGTGAAATTTAGTAGTCATTTGTAATAAACTGCAACTGCTTTTTAGGCATTACCGTACTTCCTACAGGTCATGTATAAATAGGCACAGTTGGTAAGTGCTACTGTACGTGACTATGTACAATTAGGCACGACCTGTACGAAGTACGGTAGAGCTAGTAGATTCTTTTAAAAACGAGCCTGCGTATTGTAACGAGTACCGTAAGTCCTTTGTACACCTTTTTTACAACGATCTAGAAATAATAAGAATCGCGTAATGTCTCATTGATCTCATACTAATCGTATTTCATGTTACACTAAAGCGTCAACTAATTAACTCTAAAACAGTACAAATATAGGGTAAACGAGATATATAATTGTCATCAAACATTACGATATTAAGGGTCGTGCCTAATATAATATCATAGACAGTCCGATACCGTGTATAACCATGTACGTTCACTAATATATCAAAATTACGCATTTAATTTTAGCCACTCCGATTTGGAAGCAGATGACGAGGAATTTGATTCCTTGAATCAGTCTGACAGTGTCAATCAATCAGATCATGGAAATCACGAGCCACAAGCTTCCGTAAACACCGTCAATCAACCAAGACTGTCTACGCCAACAGGAGATAATCCACACGAAGTATTTTTTTTTTTTATTGGAATATTTCATCTAACAAATAAAACGAAACAACTCACAAACTCGTACAATATTCTGTTTAAAACTTTCAGTTGATAGAACGAGCGCAAGAAGAAAATAGAAGGTTGCTGTCCCTCCTGGAGGATCGGGATCACAAGATAATGGCCCTTGAAGCTCGGCTGCTTCAACAGCAGCACGAAATGACCATAGAAAGGGAACGGCTTCGTGAGGAGAATGCCGCGTTAATTCGTGCTATGGCAGCCCTGGCGAGTAATTAACTCTCCTATTCGCGAAACAGTCCGATCTATCAATTCTATAGCCGATTCTCAAGAACTTGCGGATCACCAATTAAGAAAGGCTATATATATATGTATATGTGTATATGTATATATGTAATATATACACATATACATATACATATATGCCGATAGCTTGTAAGTAATTGTGAATTTACTTGTTAATAATAGCTGAGAAGATTGCGAAGCGATTTTAAAAAGAGAAACGATTATCTGTTACTGATTTACGCTATTAAAGAATCAGGGTAAGTTACGCAGTATAAACATAAAATCGCAGTATAAACTATAATCATTCTTGCAACAAGCAATAGATCGTCGAGTACGAA
Organism: Bombus pyrosoma; assembly: GCF_014825855.1. Classification (NCBI taxonomy): domain Eukaryota; kingdom Metazoa; phylum Arthropoda; class Insecta; order Hymenoptera; family Apidae; genus Bombus; species Bombus pyrosoma. The sequence goes on from NC_057774.1 coordinate 4,005,019, forward strand.
CAAGTAATTACATTTATCCGCTTCACTGGTAGTGCTTCATTTACGGGAATTTTTCTTTCGTAGCGGCAAGAGACAAGCTATTATTTTGCGCGTTCGCATAGAATCGATATCTAATCTTGAACGATAAGATCGAGCAAATATGTTTTTTCGCGATGTAACAACCCAACGGAATAAAAGGTGCTCCGATTTGTTATGTCATTGATTTTAAAGCAGAGAATGTGCAAAGTAAATATTGGAAAGTTTATGTCTGAAAATACCTAAGACTCTTAGAGTATCGTTTTTGCGTAGTATTTATTATAACTTGAATTATACGTTGTCTGTTTTATACTCGAATGGATCTATTGGTAACGTAATTACTCCATGTAAGACTTTTTACCTATGAAAAATGTTTGCTTCGTCGCGCAATTATATTGGCGTAACGGTAGTACAAGGGCGTAATACAAACCTCTATAAAATTAGGCGCGATCTGTGCAGAACGTGTAAATAAAACAGCACAAAGCTGACAATTCCTTATCGATTACCTATGCATTTAATTCGGAGAAACGATAGGTTTTTCGCATTTCCAGCCACCGATAGAACGAAACATAACGAACAGGGGTATGAAAAAACGAAGAAGCAGCAAACAAGTTCAGTATGACCCCTAAAATTGCTATTGCTATTGCTATTATTATTAGCTATACCGTTACAACCTAATATTTACATACCTACAGCGAAACGTAACTATATAATATTTAGAAAGCAGGAGACTGAGAATGCGAGTACATTGTGCATGTGAGCGAACAGAATCGAGAGAAAGTAATAAGATCGAATTTGTATTTACGCACTTCATCGTGTGCACAATCATATTTTTCTCTGTCAAGACGCCGACCGAATAACAAGGAAAAAAACAACACGAAGAGAACGTGTTTGCTTATTAAGTTTATCGTGCACATTTTTCAATTTATTTCTGTAGTCGATTGGAATATTATTTCAATTCCTTCTTGAAAATGCATGTAGAGAAGAATACTCGGTCTAAGAAGATTTAACCGATTCCATCGCGAGAATTTGGAAACTTTATTATATTCGAAATTCGATATTTTCTGTCTAAATAAACATTTTCTTAATAACTGTATCTTTTATATCACATCTGTCCACTATAGATAGAATCCTGCTGCTCTTCCATTCTTTTGTTATTCCATTGTTAATGTAGTAAAAGAATATCTCGATAAAGCGTGCGGTTTATACTTTTATTCATAAAATAACTAAATTTTGATATGATACAATAGTTGTCCTCGCGTATCCACAATTACTTTACGCTATATTTATATAACTGTACATTGAAAAACAAAAAAGGTATCCGATCGTACGGCGACGTTTTCGCAAAAAAATTGTCAACTCGGTGCAGCATCTACTAAACCATCCCAAGAAATGTGTGTACGCGAACCTTAATACGTTTATACTGATGCAGAAGGACACGAGCAATAAAAGGGTAAATCGATCTACGATAAATCGTAATTGTTAAGGACTTGGTTCTCGTGCAAAGTAGAACTGGATAAGCAAGGGTCCAAATTATGAGCGGCAAGATGGTGTTAGGAACTTGTTCGACCGCCTGACATTAGTTACTACTAGTAGTTTTATCTTCCAAGCTATTTTAATTGCGATAGAGTGGTGTAATGTGACAAGGCCGTCTAGCAACCTTACGACTCTGCTTTTACCAGTTCCAGTACAAAATTGCATCGAGCATTATTTTTATCACCACACGACAACTACTATTTAGCAACAAAGCTATTTATCGTAAATCGACATACATTTTATTGTCAAAGTTCTTCCACAACCTAGTAAACATTACATATGTATCGTACATTCTCATGACGCAACAGGTACTACGGCCGTAGCTTTCTGCTTCTCTCTTTCTACCGAATAGAACTCTCTTTTTATTTATTACATGACGTTGATCGGTCTCTCTCTCTCTCTCTCTCCCTTCGTGATCACTCGTGTGTCTTTGCTCGGTGAATATTTACAATATTATTCGCTAATGCTTTTTACAAGTTCTACATGAAGCCTAACGGCGCCCAACTATTATAGGAGATGCGAACAGAAATTGTTCCCTTCGAATGTGACATCGTTCTTCGCGATCTACAAGAAACGGAAAAAAAGGAAAAGAAGAAGGAAAGAATACAAGGCGACATTTCTTTGATATGTACCGTTTCCTCGAGAGAATTTAAAGGAACTTGCTCTGCCTCGTTATGCTATACATACACACACACATATACATATATAATATATCGATATAACGTGAACATATATGTATGACGCGAACCTATATAGTTTACTTTTCACGCACAGCAGGTCTCTTTTTCTCTTGTCGAGCTTTTATTGTCAACAGTTTGAGTCTCTCTAACGTAGAAAGGCATATCGGTTAAGCGACTTTTTTTTGAACAGCTGCTCGGTTTGATTTAACAGCGGCGATTGTCGTGTCGTACAGTTATTTTGTACACGTTTCGTATATTTTATTTCTTTACGTTTAATCAACGTCCTATGTAGGCCGTTGCTCGAGGTATTTCGAGGATTAAAGCGAACTGCGCGCACGATTGTTTTAGTTTCCCGGTGATTACGCCGAATGATCGATATTTACTCTCGCCGATTCTTGAGAAGGAAATGAGGATCGCCCGTTGCGATTTAAGACAGAAGCGATTAGAAGTTAAGATATACACGCGTTTCGAACGACGCGTGCCACGCGAGGAAATACGCTTTTCCTTTCTCATAATACTTTTACCGCTAACACAGACCAAGTTCTTAGTCGAGAAATTTCGCTTCGTGCGGCACAATTCGCCTGGGACTGCACGCACATCGATATCGAACAATCTTCGAATACAACGATCCTGTCCGATTAAAATGAAATACGATTGCTTGAACCGTCGTGCTTCACCGCCAACGACATCCGTTTAATACATTTTTAACTTCTGTCGTTATTTAGATTAGCGATTCGTTGGAAATGTTCGTGTCGCGCAACAAGTAATTCGACGAATCTGGACGAAAGAGCAAAACGGAGGAATTTTCGAGCGATACATATTATTTGAATTCGATGTTTGTTCGGCGAACAGAACGGTCTAAAGTATCTTCGACCCGCACATCGTCGTGCGTTAACAATTACTTGTTATGTACAAAATCGAGAAATGCTAATAATTTTGGTTACTACGTAAAACTTCAACTGGAAAGTCGAAACTCGTCGGATCCGAACTAAAAATCCGTGTGTGGCATCTTAATTACGCTTTTAAAATCGCATGTTTGTCCCTCGAGTTGTCGACGTCGTTCTTATATTATCTTAATTAGTTGGCGGGGGATATTTGAACTTTCTCCCTCTCTCTCTCGCTCTCTCTATCGCACCTTACATATCATCAACATCATCATTATCATAATTATCATCAGTTATATCCCAACAAACGACTAGATCACGATGGTTGGATCTCAACCAGATCCTTAAATGCTACGGAGCTCGTGGTTAAGCTAATTTCGGTTAACGATATATTATTTTATCAAATATAAACCACTTCGCTATCGAATAAAGTAATATTACGAATACAGAGATACAAATAGGCAAAAGGCAAAAACGCAAACATAGTTATTATTGATCTCAATTGACGTACATTCATCCCACCTTTTGAACTGTTCGTTTACGCACGCGCGTCTGTCTCTCCATGGCAAAGAGATAATTCCGCAAGATAGCCCGGACGCAATAGCTCGATGCTTCTTCGATAGAATTGAACGCAACACACCCGAAAAGAGAAGGATCGCGGCCAATTAAATTAAACGAGAATACTTCACATTTAAAAAAAAAAAAGAAAAAGAAACAAAAAGATAAAATCGGTTTCATAAATTACAAACGCGTAGATTTTTCCAAGAAAAGTGGAATATCGTGTATCATCGTGTTAAAATCAAATGTACATACTCTCGCTACTGCAATCGACTACGCAAGAAACAAAAAAATATTCGCGACGATTTCCTCCGACGAACGCGCTTCTTACCACGTATATATTTTGTACCAATAAAAACTACGGAACACTGTCGCGTAAGTACAACGTCTCTTTTCTCACGACGCGACGATTGCACAAAGCTTCCGTAACTAGCGCCGCGTCCAAACGTCCCTCTATACTTTTCTCTTCTTTCACGCATAAATAACTCACAACGCGGACGAGCTCGCGTCGTTGACAAACGTATACGGTAAGAAACTCGTTCATTAGACGTACACAAAGTTGGTCCTCCGGTTTCAGAATGGGGGGCGACGCGTACACGACGCCGCCAATCTTTTTACTTTTGTTTCGTATCTTCCTTCGCCATTCGAAAGTCAACAACGCGTTCTCTCTCTCTCTCTCTCTTTCTTTCTCTCTCTCTCTCTCTGTTTTAGAACCACTTCATTTTCCAGCAAATAAGTTACTCGATAATAGACATAAAGTGTCTCTCTGTAAATCAGCCTTTCCCGTTTCTAGGGCCGATCGCCAAGGCACGTGTAGCAAGGTATGCTATCCGAGTTCTTCGCACGTGTGTGTGAAACAGGAAGAACGATGACTCCGGTTCGTTTAACGGATATACGTGTACGATATGTGTAGAGTGTGTCTTTCGACCGCGTCCTTGGGTGCGAAACGTCAAGACAGCCTCGCAATCCGCGCGTGGGCTCTTTTTTTCTTTCTCCGCTGGGACCCGATCGTTACACCAGAGAATCTCGGGTGATGCTCGCCTGATGATTTCGCTCGGTTCAGACGCTGCAACCGGAAGTAACTTCTTCGCTGTTCTGTTGGTGAGACCAACGACACTGGTGACAACTCTTCGGTTCTTCCGGGGCTGCAGCCACTCCACCGGACGCCCTTAAACCCTGTTCGAGCTCCAACAATTGTCCCATAAAGTTCAGATTAGGGCTAATGATAGGTCGCGCGTTCTTCACAAGCTTGTACGCCTCCACCATAGACAAACCCTTGTGCCGCATTATGTACGCGATGGCGATCGTAGCACTGCGCGACACTCCCGCTTGACAGTGCACTAACACGCTGCTTCCGGCCTTCCGGGCTTCCTCTGTAAGGGAGAAATAAAGGTACGGTTACTCTCAAGTATTTTTCCAGGGTTGCAAGGTCGTTCGTAATAATTAGATCGGATAAGGAAGTATTAAAATGTAATTCGAATTGGCTGCTACGTTGTTGCAGCGCGTTTCAAACGTACGGCGCCGTCTGGACGAAAATGCTCTCGCGTTACTTTTCACGTGCCTTCGTAAATCGTGAAACACACCATGTGTCAGTAATTTTATTTCCTTTCGTACGTAATGAACAACATTTAGATGTTGGAAAGCTGTTAAAATTCTCTGCTAGTTAGTCTTCCTCTCTACTTTTGCTAAATCAACAAACTTGCACAACTAGTGAAACGATTCAACGAAAGATGGAGTGGCGACGCTCAACGACAATAGGGCGATTCTACTCTGATCCTACTTGTTTCGAGAAAGAGAAACGGGCCCAGAATCCGAGGGTCATCGACGCGCGCCAGTCTACGTCATTCGGAATTTCTAGAAGGCGGTTTACGAGCGGAGAGCAATGGTCCATCGGAGGCCGCGTCGAACGACTCGGGGATCGCCTCGTTGTAAAACATCCGAACAAAACCAGCCGTGTAACCCAAACAGGCGATTTGGTTACGTAATGCGGGCAACGCTATCGTATCGCCAATGAGTCATGGCGACGCGCGCCCGTATCTTACGTGACGTACTAGTCGATGTTGCTGCCATCGGTTGGAGGGAAGAAGAGAGAGCATGAGAGTTGCCACAAGTGCACGTGCGCAAGCACGAGGATTTCGCGACATCTATACGGAAGAACGGTCTCGTGGCATTTAATCTTTCTCCTTTTCAAAGAATTCTTAGCAGATTTCCATTTACCGGACAGATACTTTACACACAGAAACTCGATCAGAGTTAAAAGGCTACGCGAAATGTAATCAGATCGATTCCAGCCAAATAGTAAGCAAGTAGAATATGAAGTAAACGAACGTTGAGAATTATTGCGTTCCAAATATCATCGTTATGAGCTAACGGGTTCGTGACACGAATGGGGCTAGCTGTTAGTACCGATATTCTATCCGAATAGAGTGTTCGTGAAACGCATAAGACATATTCTATGTAGAATTGTCACGATCGTTCTCGTGGCTAAACCAATAATTCGTAGATCAGGAAAATAAAATTCCACCTATCGTTGGAACAAATTACCGGAGACAAGCGACAAGGTATATCAGCAAGTAGGTGTCGTTTTGAGAAACACCCGAAAAACGTTCCCCAAGGCCGCGATTAATCGCTAATCCAGACCTCTAAACGGCGATAAGCAGCGCGACTAATCTTATCTGGATACGCATGGAGGGTCGCGTAACAGAAGTAGTTTAGGCAAGCGTTAGTGGAGACACGGGGGTGCATCGGCCCCTAAACGTTACGGATGTGTGCTCGTGTGCGCCTGCAGCGTGTAGACCGTAGACTCGCGGCTGGCATCTGCTATGAGTCACGGCTGACGAATGGTCGAACAGAGACGGAGAAAGCGGCAGAAAATCGGTGTGGCAGAGTGGGGGATTGCGAGAAGGGAGAGTTATAGATAAAGGGAGAAAAACGAGAGTCCGGAAGAAAGGAGAAAGGAGGGAGGAGACCGAAAAGTGGAAGATCTCGGAGACGTACAGATCTCGAAGAAAAAACAAAAGGGCTAAAGTCGTTGAAGGGAGTTTAGGTAAAAAAGGAGGGGGTGAAAATTAGTTGGAAAACGGAGAGGGAACCGTATTTTGGTAACAGAAGGCGCGTGTGTACATACTGACGAAAAGCCACGACACCTGCCGCGATGTCGAGAATGATACCAGGTTCCGGGAAATCCGGCGTTCTTGTTGCCTTCGCTCTATTTGCTTTCTCCCCTAAAACGACCCGGCTATAATTAACGGCGGAGGTATCGCGTTCTGCGAACGGCTAAATTGTGCGTGTTTTCTGCGCAATCCTATGCGATCAAATGTTAGGAAGTTCTAGTTAAACGTACGCAACGAATTTAAAGCGTAACGATTTTAATGCTTTTCGTTACACCGGTAATCTTATTTCATTGTTTATCGTCAATTTTTCTTCTTCAAAAGATCTACAGTCCGCTTGTAATCGATTGGTCCGCGCAACAACGCCGGCCATCGTCCCCGCCATAATTCGTAACCGCTTCTATCTACTTTTCTATGCTGCGCACTTAAAAATCATGAAATGACAAACGAATTTCGAAGAGAGCAAGAGACAAAAAGGACAAACCAATCACACCGTTGGACGTTAAATTAATTAAAAAGCATCTGCAATGAACGCAAGTTCTTAAAGCCTTCGTAGATTCACGTAGGCCAAAGAACACGCCTGTCCAAGCCACGAAGGCAAAATTTCCAACGGAGCACGTCATCGTGTCACGCTCGTTTTTCCCTCGTCAGAACGGCGCAGTTTGGTGTAACGGAAACAGGGTGTAACCAGCCGTTTCCGGTGGACCATTCACCGTGTGCGAAGACTAGAAGACGAAAGGCTTCCATTCATGAAACCATGAGTCACTGGTGCGCGCGCGTGTGCAAGCGCTCCAACGAATGCACACCCGTGAATCCCCTTCATGGTGCCCCAGTGTCGGCCTTTCGTCTCCCGTGTGTTTATTGCACCACATTCTGCTCCATGCGCGTGAACGTGATGAGGAGCGCGCGCGTTTGTGTATGCGTGTATGTGTATGTGTGTCAGCGCGCGCGCGTCAGAGCTCGCAAAGAGGGTCCTACCGAATGCGCAACTGGTGGAATGCTGTACCTGGCCAACCGACCGACACTGTAGGGACTGTTGCGTGAAACGAAGGGCACCTTGGTGCGTTGACCGTTAAGCCGCCTCTTCGACGATGGAGGACAAACAAAGCTGCGTTGATTCGAACCCTTACTCGAATCGATTTCGATTCATTTCCAACGTTTGGCAATTTGTCACGCGTTAACGAATCGTCGATGGATAGCTAACGTCGATTAGAATATTGGGGAGAAGCAGAGGTGGTACCGATGTTGTCGAATATGAAGTTAAATCCGAGCTAGATTAGGATTTTCGATACAGCGAATAATTAATAAGCTTAAATAGTAAGCGTATAATTGCAGGCAACGGGCAGGACAATGCTCAATTTTATGGCTTCTTGCACGTTCTAATTACGTTATTGCGACTACAATCTTAATTTATTCTTTGGCTTGAGTAGGGGCTGCGGAGCAAGCGGCGTTATGCGATATTTCGTTCGGTTGAGTTTGCTCTACGATTCGAAATACGTAGCCAGGTTAGATAGAAAGTTTAACTGGTGGCCGTTCACAAAGGATCACAGCCCTTGGTTCACAACGGCCATGAGGGGAAATAAAATCCGGACCAGTAGAAGGTTCTTCTCCTCGTTTGCCACGATCCAAAAAGGTCGCTCTATCGTTCAACATTTTGTCATCTGAACCATCGATTTCTACCTGTTTTAAGCGTATTTGCTCTATACCCTCTAGTCTCACGACCTGCTTGAACAACGAAGAATACGTACTATCGTCTCTTTGAAATTACTATATCTTTCGAAGCTACTCCTACCGATAGATCCAGACTGGATTGGCGTAGATACAAATGGTAACGACGATCATTGGCCGAGGACACACCCAGTCAGCCGAAAGAATTACTCATCGACAGAATCCAACATCTCTTTGTGAACGCCCTGCTCGTCGTCGCTCTGTTCGACTCTCACGGTGAATTAAACGCAGCTTCCTCGAATGTTGCGTTCCAACGAGCCGACATATCGCATCGCCGATGCAATTAGACCAATTTACCCTAACCGGCGATCCTCGTATTTTCGTTGAATCACACGCAACAGGTTCGAGAGCGTCAATGGAGCTGCCACGTTCATTCGTCCAATGTCAACACGCGGTTGCAAACTACTTGTGCGTCACCTATACGAATGGTGCTCCGGTTTAATGAATAGAGGCTCGTTTCATTGATCGCGTAGCTGAATCAACAAACTTTTTTTCCATCCATATATCGTGAATGTAAAGGAAACGTTCCAACAGCTCGCAGGTTTTCAAAAGATCGTCGTACCATCGTTGTTGGTAAACCGACTTACTACGAGCAGCAATACTCGTCACACGGTACGTGAGTGCTCCAAGAATGTTGATTCCATGGAGGCGGGGTACACCGTTACTCGAGGAGTCCACTCGGAACGTTTCCTCTAATAGGCATCCCCGAGCCATTAGAAAGCAATAGGACTCGATCAAACGAGAAACGTTCTCAGAATTATCTAGAATCTGTTCGTTCGTACACCCGTTTCATCGTTGTTATCTAAAATCCAGCGCGCCGCTATTATCGACAGTAGGTAAAGTCCGGCTGTTTCCTCCGTAAACCCTGTCGAATCGAGAGTGGACACTCACCGATGAAGTCGAACGCCTCTTCGAAGTACTGTTTAAGGTTCTGATGGCCGGAATCCGAGGCAGGGATTTGTCTGTACGTGATACCCCTCTCCTCGTGATATCCAGGTAGCTGTGAAGTGACATTGAGCACCCTGGTGGCGCCTAATGCGCGAAGGAGTTGTAAATCGGCCGCATCCCGGCCATTTCCAAGGTAGAGGAATGGGAGAACCCTGGAGGCTGGATGACTATCGATATCCGCCGGTTGGGGAGTCGGTGGTCCGGATAGACTTAATACCGGACAGCCTGGTCCTGGACTGGAACAACCGGCGACCGTTGATGGGCCAGCTGCGACAGTTGGTAGAAGCGTGTCCTCGCAGAGATCCCTGTGCCGCCTATGGAACTCCTTGTGTCCACCTGAAAGTAATCAAAAGGGGTCCGTGTCAGAATGGAGCAGCTTTTGATTTTTAGGCGCGGAGGGTTGGCTGGAAGCCTAACGAGACATCAGGGGCGTGGGAACTGGTCTCGAGGGAAGCATCGAGTTACTTTAAAAATACCGATACAGCGACCAGGAGCAGATGGTGCTCGTTCGATCCTGTGATCTTTGTCTATAGTTTGGTTACGTATCCTATTTATGGCATTTAACTCTCTGTGTGCAAGCATACTTCTTCGCGCTCTACAAACCCTCCTCGTTTACGTCCAAGTCTCATCCTTTTAACGTTGTTCAGAAAATCCTGGGAAACATCAGAGATGTTACGTGTCCTACAATCGCGTTTTTCCTTCGTTTGCTCGTCGGTACAACGCAGTGGTTCAGTCGTGCCGAATCGTATCCTAGAACTGTGTACACAGCGATTTCTCGAGAAACGCGACGAGCTAATAAACGGTTCTCGTAGCAGGTTCGCCATACTTCCGTGTACTGTATCTAAACCTGTACCCTGGTTCGCCGCTAACGACGAGAACATCGAGGAACTCTCTCGGGTGCCTCGAGGGCATTTCTCGATAAATTTAGCACGTTTTCAAAAGCCTAAGAAAGAATCTAGTATCTCGTAATCCGGCATGGTTCGTGTGGTTCTGGAAGCCCTATCGAAGTTGCATTATGAATCTCGGATCTTGAGAGTCTTCCAGTCTTAAGAAACGCAGGCTCGAACGATGTACTGGGGTGCTAAAGAGATTCTGAATACCTAATATACCCAGGAAGTTATTAAACGCGACAGATTTCTCTAGAATTTTCTTCGAAATGCCTTTACGCACGATTCCTGTCCTATTTATCATTTACCGATTTACTGTAGGAAACTTCGGGGATCCGTCCGTAGAATCTAGCAGGCCCTGAGTCGATTAACGCGAAGTATCCTGCTGAGCGACGCGTCTGGAAAGCGGAGTAGACGGACGTCGAAATGCAGAGGAGGAAATGAGATAGGAAAGAGGAACCGCGAATAAACGGCTGGGGTAAAAATAAAGGAACGTCGGACGCAGAACATCGAAGGGGGAGAAGGAAGAAATGTGGGCTAAAAGTGTCTTCCTCTCCTGACCTGCAGCTCGCAAGGCCTGGCCTGGCTCAACGATGAGTCACTCTTTTCGCCCCCTGCCGTCGCGCCGCCACGGCCGCCAACCCCGTGTGGCGGCTACTGTTGTCGCGGCCGATGATTATTCCGCAGTCGCCGCAACGAAACTTCCTTCTGCGAAGGGGAAGAACGGGGACAGGAGATCGTACAGCGGAGAGGTCCCTCCCGCTTCCGGATTTAATTTAATTTATCACGTTAATTCCTACTTTCTCTTTGCATTTATTACTTTAGACATTGCACGGTATTCGTGCGAGCGTTGTTCGATGTTGACCGATCGAATTCGGCGGTGACTCGCGTCGCTGGAAGATCGTTCGATCGACAACAACGCGCGTTACAAGCGCGAAATTCCATTTGACATTAAAATGAGAGGATTAAGGTTCAGAGATGCGAACGATGCGTTATCGACACGCCTGGCGTATAAGTAGACGTAATGCAATTCCGTGACCTAGTCTTAAGGCTGTCTGCCGGAAATCGTAAATATAGCGTTGGACACGTCCGACGAACACGTATCGACGACACGCGTGTACAACATGTGTGTCTATTCACGAATGGAACGATATCGTTTTATCGCTGATTTTTCAACGATTTCCCTGCGACGATTCGAAACACGCGTAACGGTTTTCGGTTCTACATAGACGGCTATGTAAACGCGGCGAAACTCGTTATACGATCCACATATTCTTAACAAAGTGGCACAACCGCGCCGCCTATCAATACCCACAGGGATATCCTACGCCGAGGACTGGTTTTCAAAGGAAATCGCAACTTTGAGCACGATCTATCGCGACGCGGTCACGTTATATGGTTAAAACATACGCCGTGCTACGTGACACAGCGCGTGACGTCACAGGTTCGTGTTTTACCATCACGATATCCGATTACCGCGCGCTCCTGCCAAACACCAAATTACAACAGTAATTACCCCTAATAGGTCGCGATTATTAAGAAAAGGAGTACGCGTATTTCTTCGCAGGGCATTGGCCTGATTTCCAAGCGTTGGCTGGCGAACGCGTGATCTTAAGCGCTGACGCGTGTTTCTCGTTTTAGTTTAAGATACAGCAGCGTCTCGTTAAATGGCCAGGGGCGGCATCCTATCTGGCCAATTGTCAGGGGTGGTGTATTTCTAGGAAATCTCCTTTTTTACGTCGAGCATCGGCCAGATAGCGATACCTGACGTACTTGTTGATTTTAGATTTGCTACACCGAGACTGTATCGCTGCACGAAATCAGTCTCGGAAATTGCCGCAAGTAACAGTTGGCGATTTTAGTCTGAAGTTACTTTGAGAACAAAATCTAACGCGTTGATTATAAACGTGGTCATTTGATATTCTGTGGAGCGAAATGGATAGCGATAGTGTCTAAAAAAAAAAAGTTGGATGACTAATAGGATATCAAGCAACTGTCAGGAAATGGTGGTAACGAAGAAATCGATGGCAATTTTCGACGAGTTCGAAAGATAAGGCTAACGGTAAAGGTCAATATAGTAATAGGGGAGTGATATTTTTGTGCCACCTGCGAAACGAGAGCATTGAACCTCGAGTACAAGTTGATTGTTATAATGACCTAAATGAGGTGACCCACATTCCATCGCGACGATGCCGTGCACTCCACTGTCCACCATGTACATACATTCTATGGGACACCGATCTTTCCCTTCTTACATCCTGCTTTCCTCTCCGATCGTTCGTATTCAACGATACAATTAATTCAGAAACTTTAACTTCCTTGTTAATTGTTTCTTAGATTCGTGTTGTAGTCCACAAGATATCGTGTACTGTACAAAACGGAGCAGATTTTTACAACGTATCGACGATATACTTTGTCATTTTGTCCCATTGTACATTGAATTAGTAAATAATTCTGTCACGAACAAACGCGCAACGTGTATCTACGATGTGATTCGACTTGAAAACGTAAGTACGTACGTTCAATTTACAAACGCGTGGAAACGTTTCAATGCGACGCCTCGGAGGAATCTGTAAATTCCACCGTACCAAAGATTAACACGAAACGAGTCATCGAGCACGCATTACACCTAAATCTAAGATACCAAGGCCTGAGTCATCCGCGTAAGAGATTGTATTTACCCGCGTGCCACGTTCGACTTTGTATTCTCCCGCCGCTGTGGACGTTTCAGAAATACCATCGACCATAGTAGTCGGATGACGTTGAGAACTAAATGTCTAAACGAAACATGGATAACAAATAAAATATGAGCGTGATTAATCATCCTACTAGTAGCATTAATTTGATTAATCAGCGACGGTTCCGACAATCTGACCATAAATATCGCTTGCTTTCATCTTTGAAAAATTTTCGTAACGAACGAGACGCTCGATCGTCAGACCTGATATTTGTTTTCCCTCTTTACCGAAGAAGACTACTTGTAAATAAAAAATACGCTCCTTTCCGCCAGAGATTTTTCGAATTATCTCGATGTACCATGCGCAAGGATCGTGTTATTCTTTCAACAGAATTGAAGCCGTGCAACAAGAACGGAATAAACTATGAGTCAAATTTGTTAGACTGGTTAGAAGGGAAACGAATCAACCGACAGATACATCGGAATGGTCCAGTCAAATAACGAGACACATCGGTCTAGTCCGCGGGGCATACATCGAGGAACATAGTCCGTGAGCTTACGCTTAGTGAGCCTGGAATGATTCACATTAACAAAAACCTTGGAAAGACAAACGCAAAGAGAGAGATTCTTATTCTTACCCCATGGTTCGAGATTCTCCAGAGGAACTAGCCTCAAAACGAGACACGGCGCTTCCTTCTTCATTCTTATTCTTGTATTACGTGAGATTTCCTCCACGATTCTCGGGACGATTCTCACCTCCTCACCATTTGACACATACGCGTACGACAAGAAAGAACAAGAGTCCCAGTATTCGATCACGCTCGAAATCTTCGGCGTTGCGTTACACAAAACAACGATTACGAGAGAGTGTCCCTCTCGTTTGACGATCGTCAACCGTCTAATCCGTGTTATTACGATGGTATCAAGCTTGAACTACTTGAATATTCCTCACTGGTAGCACGACACCACGAGAAAAGCGTGTTTACGCGTTCGCGGTGAAATAGGAAAAGATACGTGGCAAAAGCGGCGATTGCCCTTTTGCTTGTTGGCGGGAGACTGCTTTGGCTAAGCGGCACGAGAGAGTTTACATGAGGCTCGACTGGATGAGTCATCCGGCATGGCGCTGATTGGCCGACCGCTTCGTGACGTACGCGATTCGCGGACGAAGGCACACGAACGTAGTCGAGTACGAACCGCTGTCTGTGTATCATACGGTCGTCCTTGTTCACCACGCGGTGAACGGATCGCCGCGTCCTTTTCCACGTTCTTCCTAGTTTCTCGCAGGGCTTCGTGCATTTTGTAGCGGCACGCAACTCCGCGGCGTCCTATGACGACCTTGTCGCGCGACTTGCTCGTAAATACATAACGTAACGCGACTTAATTGCCGAAGCGTCGATAAATCGGCGCCGTTGCACTCTACGAATGGAAGAAAGATCCAAAGTACCAAAGATCGGGATAAGAATCTCCGTGAATTCCTATCGGTCCTACCTGACGGTCACATTCTAGCATCTTTTTATCGATATCGAGTCTAAGAGCGTCGGCGCTGTTCGTGCTTTAGAATAAGAGGCGACAGAAGAGATGTAATTCAAAAATAAAACCCGATTTGAATAGAATTGAATAGAATTGAATTTTCACGACGCTCGTCAAGATCGGACGTCGTGATTCCGACGGATTTGCCTTTACAATCACCCTCCTTTCTTTCCATGGTAAAAAAACCAAACCTCCTCCCTCCGTGGCCTAACCCGTATAATTAGAATTCGTAGACGCTTTATGAAAATCAAATTTCTAACTAGCGTCCAGGGTTATTTATAAGGAGCACGGGTCGCCAGTGAATATTGGACGGTCGAAGAAAGTCGAACGCCACGAGGAGGGCCCCTCGAACAAAAGATCAAAGGTTGACTTATGCCGCGAAGCAAAAATAAATCGAGGCATTATGCGTCTTTCGAACACTATGATTCACGGGATCTGCAATCGCTGGTACACACATCGACGAATACTCTTACGCAATTTTCACCCAGCAAAAGCTCTCTCGTCTAATTTTATCGCTTATCGTGATCCCTTGTTTAGTATGCACTTGTGAAATTCTCTCGCTCGTGTCTTACCCGACGCCGATCGCGACCAACTCGCGCCAGAAAACCGAAAACGCAAATTATAAATACACCGTCGAACGCCGATCTTCGATTTTTCGCACCCTGAAACCTATCTACGTGTCATCGAACGAACATAGAACCTGTTAATGCACCTGCTTCTTTAAATTTGCTTAGACAAGATTTCATTTCGGAAGAATGCGTTATCGAGGAAGGAATAACGTTTGCTCTGTCTGTGGTTTTCCTTCTTATCTTATATTTGCGAATATACGAGAACAGGACTTTCCTGTTTCTTGGAACGATCGCGCCATCGCATTGTCCGATTTTGGAAAATCCGTCTTCGTAAATGAGAAGAGACTATTACGAGGCTGCTTGATTTATCAAGATGTCTCGTCTGTTGCAGTCATATTACGAAGAAACGTTCGACACACGTAATAATTTCTCCGTATCAAGAGCGTAGCTTCGATATAACGTCATTGTTTTATTATTATTATTAAATATTGTACAAGGAAACGTGAGGATGTTTTAAGCGCAAGCAATGTTTCTGTTAAGTCACATACGCTTATCGATCTTTCAAGGATGGTTGAGGATGGTTGAAGTTGCAAATATAATTGTATCGTCTCTCTGTGCTTGAATCCTTTATAGCCTCTATCCTTCGTTGAGCCAAAAAAGACCACAAACATATCGTAAAATCCCAAATTCCAAGCTGACTCGTCACAACACCAGCATGTTTTTTTCTAATCAAAAATCGCGAGGCCGTCGATCCTAGAACGCCTTGCGAGTGATTCAATTGACCACGCGAGATGGAAATCCCTTCAAGGCCAATGACTAACGTTTACAGCGAAACGCTCGCGATCCGTCGTAGTCGTCTCCGTGAAGGCCATAAACGGTGCAACGATTATCATTGTGACGGCACTTTCCACCAGAGGATGTGGCGATGAGAGTCATCGTGTCCAACAGGTGCTTACCTCTAAATCCAGACCGTGATGTCAGTTGCTCGGTGACGACGAAAAATTCCGGCGAACAACGCTAAACCGCGATCGAGATACGCGTCGTTCCATCACGATGCTTCCGTTTAAGATTCCTCTAGTGAATTAGTCAGCTCGACCGAATCGAATTAATCACAAACAGAGTTGGAGATCATCCTCCAGAAAAATATTCCGGATAATCTGGGTGGGAATTGTGAACGTGATCCATGGTTTTAAATGATTCCAACGTAGATGTAAGACGAGGCGTCAGAATGACGTATCTCGATGATATGGGGATGGCTAGAGGTTATCTGGACGATTTGATCTAAGAAGGATCGTGTTTGACCTTCTTACGTCATTTAGTAGTTTACATTATAGAAGATACAGGATATATATTGGGTGTGTATGTTTGTTCTATCTTTGGCATCTCAATTTCTTTATGATAGATACGCGACCTTCACGGCAGATCTAATCAAAACTATATTAGGTGAGTCATCGCTTCTTCATATATATTGGCCATAATTTCTTGCACCAACGCATTGCACGGTACGTTTTGACTTCTTCAGTTGTAGAAGTTTAGCAAACTCTACAAGTTTGACTTGGTCGCTCTAGATTAAGATAAGATTGGATGTTTTCAACGATCAAAGACAATGTTTTGTTATTTCGTTTCAATCGGGATTAATTTGAGGAGAATAATTGCGTAGCAGATATCGCAAGAGGCATCACAGCTGCGACATATGCAAATCGATAATCGCAACCGATGACAGCGAATACGAACGAATACGTCCCGTGAATTTTTAACGCCGGATTAATCACCATAGGCGTGTTTATTGCGCGCATTCCAGCTGGATTTGATCGCGATCGGGACCACGAGCGAACAAGATCGAGGCATTCCCCTCAACGCGACACGACGTGAATCAAATGGTAAACAGACGCGAGATACATACATCGTTCGCAATAGTCTGCTTGGTGGTACGCGATCCGCCATGATTCACCGTGGCGCTCGGTCTATTGGGAATAAAGTTCATCGATATAATGCTCTGGCGATCCGGCTAAATAGGGATAATGCATCCTCCGATAAATATCGGTGGAAACTTTTCGCGAGTAGCATCGTAAATTCTTTGCATGTCGATCTAAAATAGCTTGTGGTGATTTAAATAATTTTTCTTGACAGTCAGACTTCTCAGATAATTCTGTACCTAATACAATATACGTATGCATTAATGAACCATACGTTGTTACGACGAATCTAATTGAGTGGAAACATTCAGAAACTTAAAAACTCAAAGAATCGAAGATTTCAGAATGAAAAATCTCGATGATTGAAGAATTGGATACTTGTAAGACAAAGATTTGAGGTTTTAAAGGAAAAAATATAATACGTCATCTTGTTACCAAAATCGGTAAAATGCGAAGGCTTAGTCCACGGTACGACGTAGAACCGTTCCTGCTATCGAGACGCAAAAGTTGATATCGATGCTCGATGTGGTTAGCTATGAGTCACGCGGCCAGAGCGCCTAGGCAGTTCTCAACGACCCTGAATTACGTCGGCGATCCACGCGCGCTTTTGTTTACCGGCTTTCAAGCTAGCTAACTTCTTTGTGATTCAGATAGAAGAACTTACGAGAGATTCGCATAAGTCAGAGCGAGTCGTCGCGCCGTCCAATTCACGGAAACTCCGTTGGTTACTCGCTGCGTTTCGCAAAAACATCCCACACATCTCACACATGATACAAAATAGCAGAAAATGTTAATTGAGACAACATGTAAACATGTTTACTGTTTGTTGTTGATCGATACTTGCAAATGAATAATTCTAGTCTATAGCTTTTTGAAGATGATCGATGACAATCGTTATTCTTATTCTCGGTAGTTACACGATTAGAATTGCAAAGTTACAGAATGACCGATTGATAGAGCCAAGATGATCTTAATTCGCAATTTATCGACGACGTTTGCGTGTCTCAAGAATAACACAGAATAAAGCAGCAGATAGATCTGCAAGGATGCACCTTGATGTGTCTGTTATTGAGATTCCAAATTAACGTATCGCGTCACGAGGAGACGTTGTGGTTCACATGGTTCGTTGTTTTACGTATTCGGATACGTAGAAGAGACTCTCTTCGATCTTATTAGACGCTCGAAGGAGCGAAGGGAAGCGTGCCAGAAGGCAGATCCCGGACACTCTACGTCGACAGTTTTTCGCAGGCGATTAACAGTTTCATTTACATGCGGCCACTATGTAAATCTGTCTAGTTACGACGCTTTATGGCACGCGCGACGATAATTCGAAACTGGTTGGCACCGTGGCTGTGCCGTTTCCTGTCAAACTGTTATTTTCAATCGGACTTTATGTCCCGTGCACGGACAACAACTTTGCTATTTCTGACCGAGCCAATTGTAACCGTTGGCTGGCTATTAATAAAATATTCGTCAAACGGCAAGAACGTAGGAAAATGCAAATCGAGCACAATATTTTGATATATCCTACTTTTTCCTCTCTATCGATATGACTTTATTGCATCGTGTTCGAACTATCGCAAAGCCGATAGCGTTCGAAGAAATTTTATAAAATATCGATATCAATAGCTAGCCTAGGCGCCGATATTTCCTCGTTTATCTGTGTCATTAGTCATGACCGAGTTTTTCATTTTTTCCTCTCCCTTTCTTCCTTTTTTTTTTTTTTTGCTTCTCTGCCTTTAACTGAAGTAGTGAAGTTGTCCTATGAAAGGACAGTTTATTATTCCACGATAAAAGTTGTTTGTACATGATACCCGTGATAATACGGATCGTCTATTAATCTTCGATTAATCTCCGTTCAATATTATGACTCACTAACTGTAAGCGAGAAAAATGGGAAACGAACGACTCGATCGTCTGACTCACGCATCTTCGCGGATTGCTCTATTTCACTTTGATCTATCATCAAACGATTACATTCGTCCAGCTAAAAGCTTTCTTCTAATTAAGAAAACAAACGCTCGGACGAATATCTGTTTCAAAACAAGACTGGAAAATACCATTTTCGTGGTGTTGCGCCAGCAAATCGCTAATTCATAATTAGACCGCGGACGTTTCTACTATATCAATTCCCATAAACATCCGCGATCTATTCATGGAACGCCAATACACTGAAACGAACTATTTCGCCCTCTTTCGAAGTCGTAACTTAATAGAGCGCATTATACGTGTTCAATCATCACGAAAAAGCGTTACGAAGCATTGGAGCAAATCACAATCATCGCACAGCCCCTAAAACAAATCACGACACCCTTCGAGTTGTCGCTGGAAGCGACGCGACACCAACCCGAGGGTGGATCTCCCGCCAGCCACAGGTGTCGTATACACCGTGTCCTCGACAGACATTCTCCATTAATTCCGGCGAATCGAAGGGGTTGCGAATCGTCGGGCGAATACCATAAACCCTATGCTGGGTTCGTTTGGTCGTTCTGGCCCGAGGCCACAGTTTACAGAGCGGGAAAACAGAGACAACGGTACACGCGTAATGCCGCGGTTAACGCATTGTCGCTTCCCAATGGATGAGGAGCGGGATCCAGCCACCTGCCACAAGGCTGGTGGATCGTACGTCCTGGGAATTCGCGTAGCTGGAACATGCACGCACGGAACGCGTCACGAAGGATTCCGGTGTGAATGAATCACTTAACGAGAAACACGTGCCGAGCATACGTAATGTTTCTCTTCGCGGCGCTTGCGATGTTTGCCGGAAAGATGACGGGTTGATGGATGGACGATGGCAAGACACTTAATGCCTTTTTCTTTCTCCAAGGAATTTCTGATTGCGAACTGAGTTTAGAGAGTCAGCGGGAAAGAAGTTTTACCTTTCCGCTATGGTACTGTAGGAACTAAAGATCTTCTCGGTACGTATATCATAGTTTTCGTTGATAGGAAAAAGAAACAGAATGGTTTCCTCGCTATTTCAGTCAATCTATTCGAAAAATGTAGAATTCTTTCGGGATATTTAAACACAAAGATAAGTGTTTCAACTGACAGACAGATCCATTAAACAATTTGCAAGACACGTCGTAGAACCGTGTTACTGCATCGTGAACGTAAACGTGAGTCATCCAGCCGATCGCTTAACACAGCGAATGTTTCTCTCGAACAACGATCCCTCTGTAACGAAACGAAACGAAACGACTGTAGGATCCCCTCGAGAACGACATCGATGCCATCGACAAATTAAAAAACACCTCCGAAGAATCAAACATCGGTCGCTCGTCGTAGCCCATCGATCATTCGGAAGAATTGCCTAAAATTAAATATC
This sequence comes from Bombus pyrosoma, assembly GCF_014825855.1. Classification (NCBI taxonomy): domain Eukaryota; kingdom Metazoa; phylum Arthropoda; class Insecta; order Hymenoptera; family Apidae; genus Bombus; species Bombus pyrosoma. Next base: position 4,025,382 of record NC_057774.1, read on the forward strand.
GTGAGTTTGTCGATTTCTAACGAATCCACTCTGTCAGTCATCACGTTCACGAAATTTCTCACGAAACCTTTCTTGGAAGAAAACTACTTTTCCAACTGTCTTTTAACAAGTTTGACATACGTCATGAAACAAGATATCACTTTAATCTCGATCATCTTTGGAATTACATCGAACTAGAGGAGGGTGAAATATGTGCTGGATATTAAGTTCACCCTTCTCTCTGCTTACTTTTTCTTCGTTCTTTCGTTCGAACGAACATTTAATTCGTTTCAGAGCGACGATGGCCGGATAAAGGACTCGAGGTGGGGTGAAAATGACGAGGGATAACGAGGGAGACGCAGAAGAGAATGGAACGGTATGAGCTGGCAGCGAGCATCGGTTGTGAGTCAGTCCAACATTTTCTCAACGACACTTGGCTCCCCTACGAACGTTTTTTTTTGGGAAACCCTTTTCTCCTTCGATGCACTGATTTTCGTCCACCGACGCGCACGCGTTGCATTCGTTCTATAATACCTAGCCGTTTGAACATCGATAAAGAACTACGAGTAGAGATTGTCAAGATGATTTCATGCACTTCAGACATTTATTCCTTTTATCGAATAGAAGCATGTATAGCTTGATGCACCTCCTATTGTTCTAAATTTAACTATTATACTATAGTTTAATCCGATAGTAACTTCTATGACAGCACGTAAAAATCGTGTCGAGCTATTGTTACGTACAACTATCTAGAGACCAGACTCTTTTTGTCAATAAACATTATCGATCAGCGGTAAAAGCGCTAATTATGACGTGGTACTATTAAGCAACGTCTAAAGATCGATGTCTCGTATAGTTCTTATATTTTCCTTCAGTCTTCACCGTGCTTCCATTTTCCAGGTACATTTGATACAGAACACGAGGAAGGTAAAGTATAAAACAAGAAAGAAAGAATGTACGAGTAAATAAAAATAGAACACAGGACACCTGCTCTCTTTCTATAAAAAACCAACGATCTATTGAAACAATTTGTAGTCGTTAGGGAATTATCGGGGAATAGAGCGTGTCTGACGTTCGGTCAGACAGGTGTGTGACAAAAAACAATTAGTATTCACCCGGTTTTTGGCTATTCCCCAGTTAGAATACCTAGATGAATCGTCGATTTATCGAGGATTTTATCGCCACGCTTATCATTCTGGTGGCCAGTCCGATATGTTTAGTCACTCCGATTTGAGTGGAAAGAAGGAGAAACTCGTGGCTCGATAAGGATAGATCGAGCGTATCGACGATAAAAAGGAAAGATAACGCCCGATACGAGGCATTTCACTTCGAGAAAATCTTGTTAAATTTCCGAGAATCGAATTGAACGCAAGACTCGATAATCGGTCGATCGCCATTCATCGAAGAAAAAGCGTTATCGGGATGAGGAATGAGATTGGAGATGAAATTTGCGTAAAAGATCGATAGATGACTGACGTTGCTGATAAACGGCTGGTAAATGATCATAATCACGCGCTAATAAACGAATATATATGTAAAAATTGTCTCGATCGACTCGTAAAGACAAAATTTCCTCTTTCCCATGCTCGCCGAAAATGACAAAGGTAAACGATTCGAATAAGAAGCTCGGTGTTCACCAAACATCTAATCCGATAATCCGGAAAAAAATGTAGGAAAAAAGTACATTAGATGCATGAACCGTCCGTTGGACGATATATACGTATTTGGGCGCATAATCGTATGCGGATCAATGACAGGATTCAGAAGCCGTGAACGCTTAGGGGGACGGACGGCGGATTTGGTGATTTATTCGAGTGGTCCATGCTGTCTGAGCTCGTGCCACGAATAGCCCACAGAATCATACCGGGCGATGTGAGTCAGCGGCGGATCGTAGTAGGAAACGGCTACGTTTTCGAAGGACGTTTTAAGACCGACGTTCCCGCATTCTTTCCGCGTGCACGCACAGGCTCTGATTCATTTCGCGCTAATAACCCCGCGACCCTGATTTCATTAGCGTCTGCAAGCTCCTGCGATATCTGGCAGTCCCTCCTTCTCGAGAAGATCTACGCATGAATCTTCACGTTGTTGGGTTTGTTGATTTTTGGGTTGAACGCGTCGTAAATAAATTTACAGACCGCAATGATTTTTCGTACGGCACTTTGATCTAATCGTACAGAATATTGGCCTTGTGATTTTATTGCGATGATTTTGTACCGAGTTGGTGCTCGTTGCATTCTTGAGATTGCGTTGCATGAATATTTATTTGTTGTATGGATGTTCGTTTATTTAGTTGGTCGTTCTATTCGCGTCGAGCGAAGTCATTGCTCGTGAGCGAAATATTATTGGCTGCGAAACGTAGAAAAACGCGCAGCACTAATTCCTGTTCTTCTTTCTTCGTCTGGTCGTTTCAATTTAACCTTCGCGACCGAGAATGATACTCGCGAAACTTACAATACAGATTACTAAATGAGTCAGGTATTTGTTTGATTTTTGAAACTTTGTCGGGAAGTTGCGTTGTTCCTGCCACCGTCTGTATTTGCTTTTCGCGAGAACGATGAAGCAATGTTCGTAACAAATGAGTAATGGGTACGCAATCGTCGAAACTAGAGATTTTACATTAACTGCGTTGTTCTAATTAAAAATAGGCCATGAGCGACATTGTGGTGCGCGTTCCTCGAGAAGGTCTCTCGAGTAACTGCTGAGGAACGTCTCTAGGAAATGAAACACTAACGCTATTCTTCGGAATTTGCATGAAACGGCTGCTTTTGCATTCTTTCAAGCGTCGCAACGTCGTAACGAGAAACACGCGTGACTCTCAATTACGCCACGCTGTTTATGGTGGTATTTGAGTCACTAATGTGACTTCGACTGAATCTCGATTGCATAATTGATCTGGCTTTTGTTTCAACGCCAACGGGAACGAACGAATGCAAACAGGAAACCTGCAGCACGGCTCATGAATAAAAATTTGTATTTTTCGTTTTATTAGTTGGCATCGTCGCTCCCTCGTCGGCGATTCTAAAGAAGAAACTTCCATCTTCTAGAATAGCTGCCCTGCCATAGAATTTAATGAAACTGGCGCAACGTTATGCACCGTATGCCATGAAGAAGGAAATCATGGATCGTTACGAAGGAAAAGAATGCGTTTCAATTGACAATTCCGAGTTCACGGTGCGCCCTTTTATTTAACTCGCTCGTTTGTCAAACAGCCTTCTGTGGAGAGTACCCGTATGGAACGACGACACAGCGAGAAGCAATCGATATTTCCAAGCGACTTACGAGCAAACTAATTGCGTCAATTTACATTAATTTCAGCCACGCTCCCGTCGAACGTCATCCCGCAGCGAATTACTTGTACTTTCAATTAGCTTTCGGCCGAGTACGAACAGTGACTCACGATTTTATTGCGAAGTCTACACCTTGGCATCGATAATGACACCATTCTCGACAAGCGATGCTTCGAGATACGCTAGGATGAGAAAGGAATCCCACAAATTCCTTTTTCTTTTCCATTTTCCCTCCTAAAGCGTTATCTTTTTCACAATTGTTAACGCTTACTCGCCCCAATGGCAGAGGTTCCTAAGGTTCCGAGAAGGCTATCTACAGCGATTCGAAGAATTCCTCGTTATCCTGTCCTCGATAGCCCGTAAAACGACCTTTAAAAGTTTATCTCGCCTTCAAATTCTTATTAATACCGCAGCTGCTGCTACCAGAGTGGTTGGCTGGTGCTTATCGTTCGAAGACGGTCCCAATTACGCCTGAAATTCCCCACAGGGGAAGAAAAAGGGACACGGTACAAGCGGGCCGTTGTCGCGAGACGACTTCACGGAAGTCCCCTTTGCCATGCTTGATTTATGTGCGCTTGCACCCGTGCGCAACTGATTGCTACCTGCGCGCTTGCTTATTTGCAGATCGGCTCGGTCGTGTACCCGTATGCACCGGCACAATCGATATCGGTCGTCTGAATACGAAGCTACTATTCTTACCGACGTGTACGACTTTTCCTAGAAATGCGATTTAGTCGAAGTCGTACACTTGTAAAAATGTTTTCGAACATTGTATATATTGTCCTTTGTTCGAACATAAACATTTTATTGCTACACAGAATTTACGATCATCTACGATTTCCGTATTGGAGTATTGTGCTCGTAATGGTCTATGGTTAATTTCTTTATGGTCCAACAATCGTACCAGTCGATTAACGTGACTTACAGTTAGATGATACCACGGTATTTGGCATACCGCACTCTTGAACGTCACACAACGATATAGCATTGCTCGCTTTTGACCGAACCTCTTTGTCCACTTTGACCGGCAGTTTTATTGGAAAGCATAAGAGCAACAACAATTTCACAACGATAGTTTTCGGTCTGTCTGAGACCCATTAATACGTAGGATTAGACACGGATTATTAGCTTTCAACGTGTATTTTGTAGCTCTTATTGCCTGCCACTTGTTCGCGAGACTAAGAAACAATAATTACATTTACGTTAGGTACGCGTAAGTAACAAGTCAACTAGCTAATGTTACTAAACTTACTACATTATACTTTCGAAATAGTTGATTAAATAGTGTGCGATAAATTATCACGTAAAATCGTAGAAAATTCACGAGTTTTCCGCCACGACGAACGTAAATCTCCAGAGGCTGTACCGCGATTAATTTCGAGACGCGTTTCGAAGGGGGCGTCATTATGTCTCGCATATATTATTCACGCACTGAACAGTTTACCGGCACAATGCGTCGTAAAACAGCGTGACTAAGTACGATCTATGGGGACTGCATGGCGTGCACCTTGTGGAAATTCTAAACAGAAAGTCTACCTACATTTTTCCCGTGATTCAAGATCGAAGTAAACTTCGATGGCAGACGAGTTAATCGAAACGGGATAAAATTAGAATCCAGAACTTGTAAACGATGTGTCATAATTTTACAGAGGCCAAAGTATACGTTTGTATAGTTTCGGATCTAGAAGTGTTCGATTTATTAGATCGTCCGAAAAGTTTCTTTCGTTTTAGAAGGAAATAATGGATGCACCACATTTCTCGTTTTATATTATTTTATCGAATTACGTATGATCCATTTTGTCCCATCAAGATAAAGATCACAATGTTCGACAGATTAGGTTTCATGTTTGTGTAAAGATGTATCGTTGTAAAAAACGTGTCTGTAAAGGAAAAACGCTTTTCGGGCAACCTGATACATTCGTATCACATATTAAACGTCGTTAAATTTATACGTAGGTTCAAATACCAAACACTGTTGGTAGGATCGTTGTTTAAGGCCGGAGACGAGTTGAAAGAAGATCGGTTCGATGTCAAGCGAGGGACTGGCGAGAAAATCGAATCGATCGTAAAATCTCTGCCTACGTGTAAGGACATGACGCGTTGCATCGCCGCTGTGGCAATCCCGATGATTTCTAAGCAACGCGCATCAAGATGCTTTTCTCAATATCGTTGGATAATTTGACTTTCTCACAGTTGTAAATTTCTACAAAAATTCTAGTTCCGATATTTCGATTCTCCTGCCGTAAGTGTCATAATCCTTTCTCTTCTAATTCTTTTTTCAGCGGGTATTTTAAAACTGTACTTTGATGCAAATACAGTTTGTTTTCGTTGCGATTGAGCCTTAAACCATGCCACGAGCGTAATACATCGTTACGAAACAACAGGTCAATCTATCTGCACAAGGAAAAATCTAAATGACATCGTATTGGATAGGTCAATTTCATCGGCGACGTTCGGTTCGAAGCGTGGCGCGTTCTCTCCGTGGTAAATGAGAGTTTTAGAAATTGTTAAGCGATATAAACGATACGATCGGGCGACGAGCACACGCTATTTATCCGCGAATGAAATGAAAGCAGTCGTTAAACGGGGAAATAGAACGGGGTATTAAAGCGAGACATAAAGTAACGCCCAAAGTGAGAACCAAAGTAATTTACGCCTGATGGTTAAGTAACCTTCGGGCTCGTAAGATCTGATTGTCTGAACGAGAATCAACGATCGTCAGGCATCTCGATTCCGTCGTAAAATCTCTGCCCACGGTTCTAGAGGTCAGCCTCGTTATGCTTGCTCATGTGAAAATCTAAACGAGACTTCTGTTACACAACCGATTGCGGTTACGATACAATCCCTTCCTTCTTCCGTCCATTTAAATTTATTAGCGTCTCTTCTATCTCAATTATTCGGGTTGCTTTCTTCATCGACCGTTCATCGAGTTCGGACGAGTGGGTTCGACCGCGATTCCACGGCAATTTAGTCAGCAGATTTCGTTTCAGCTTTTCAAATTTCGTCGGAGTTCGAGCGAACCAAGTTGTACCGCGGCTATTTCTCCCAACCGTCTAATTATATTCCGCTTAAATTCTTCAACATCGACACCTCCAATTACGTTGGAAATCTTACAAGTCGTTGTGGCCACCGACCAAGACCAGGAAGAAGCCAAACACGGTGTTGCTCGAGCCTGAGGGCAAGGATCCACGATCCTGGATACCATAACAGAGAGGCCGCGCCGCGTAGACAAGCCTGTAACGTATTACACACGATGTGGAAATCGGGTAGGTACGCGGTGGAGCGGCGTGGCCGAGCGAGAGGTGAGGCGAGGCGAAGGTGTGAAGGCCATGCGAGGAAAGCAACCCGCATTGTGACCGCCCTTTCCCTCCTCCGGACCCCTTTGCTCGTTTCTCGTGCAGGTCTGCCAATGAACGGCATTCCAACGGCATCTCGGCTCGTTCATTGTCGATCTCCCCCTTCTCAGACACTTTCGATCAATCCGGTCTTCTCCTAAACGCGGCACAACTCCAGCTCGCTACCTGTCGTCACCTTGCACCTGGACAATCGGAATCAACTTTCCTCCAACCTTGTGATTTCCATTCTTCTTTTCTTATTTCTCTTACATTTACTTCGTTCGCTTCGTCTTATTCTTTTATTCTTTCCATTATACCCACTGTGTTTTCTTTCATCTATTTCTCCCCTGTCGTATTCCATGCAACTCGTAATTTCCTAGTTCTCTTCGACTATGATCTACCTTAAATTTATTTTTCTATTGTACTACGCGTCGCGCGCATTGTTTCGTTGCGATCGTTTACAATTATACGGCCAGCAAAGATCTTTCCACGGATCTATCTTCCTTTCCGTATTTCTCGATCACGGATCCGCACTTACCCGAGCTGTTCTCCATCTCTCAGGCAATTTCACGGCACTTTGCCTCTTTTACCCGCGGCAATGACTCACAATGCTCGTTTTTAACAATGAAAGGATTAACTGCATCAGCAACATACAATGCTTATTGAAACCGAGCGTTCATAACGCTATCGTTACTACTTGATCTTTCGGGACTCTATTCTTTAAATTTCATCAATTTGCCAACCTATCGTTCGCGGATCTCCACATTGTACGTAACGTAAAAGTTTCTCGAGAGTTTTCATCGAATCTTGCACAAAATATCATCGATCCAATCGACACATATCTTTTACAATCTTCTCGTTTGTATCTTTCTTCTGTTTTTCTTTTTCTTAAAGCTGCGCGACAAAGCGCGAGCAATTAATTTCTTTCATCGAACACTTTTTGCTTTGAGCGTTTTTATCACGACAAACCTGATATTTCTAGCACGATACCGGCAGTCTGAGGTTGTCATTAAACGGGTTAAGAGGCGAGTACCGCTTTTTGGCGCCCGAAGTCATCGCGGCGCTGATTGTTCACGGTTCACGATCGAGTGAAATTGTTCGTTCGAGCATGGATGACTTCACAAAGAAAGAACGAAGTGGACGACAGTGAGTCACCTCGAATGTACTCATTTATTGACACGGAGGACGATTGAACGTAGGTACACTGTCTGCTATTACTAAAAAAAGACCCATCGAAGAGAATATCGTTCGTGTCGATACTCGCGTCTTTACAATGATATCATCTTTCCAAAATCGTCGACAATCGTATGATAAAGAGCTCCTTTCGATTCTCGTCGCATAACAATCGCCTGCCTGATACTAACACGGACTGAACTACTAGTTGACTCATAGATCGATTTCAAAAAGCTTTTGTGCATTTAACGTCGTTCTTCCATTTAAATCTTTCACTTAATAGGTTGCCAGAAACACGCGGGCATTGTAACAATTCCGCGTAAACAACTTTGAAAACCAAGATACGTTTACTCCGTTTCCTGGAAAAACCGTTAAACGGACTTCGCGATATCCTCGAGTCACGCGATTAATGAGAATATTGACCTTGTACAATAGCATGTAATTTAGTAGCGATATTTTTAGTTTCTATATTTTTAGTTTATATAAGAAAACGCGATCGATCGTTATTCCGTTCCGTATAAAATAATTGTAATAAAATAATGACGTGGTCGAATGAAAGCACCGTTAAGTAACACGAATATGATTACAACTTAGTCAAATTTTCATTTTCTAATAAAAAGCGTCCGTCCTCGAGAAAGAAGAAGAAAAGGAAAAGAAAAAAAAATCGCGAGAGACAAAGGTGCGTCAGAGTCTCGAGTCTGGAGGATACCGAGCGGATGGTCGCGAAATAAAACGCGGTTCGTCGACCCTGTGCACCAGCTGACGACGTTCGAGCGTCGGCAACGGTCCGTTGTTCGTGCCGGCTCCTTTCATCCGCTTGATCTCAGCACCGATGATTCATTCCCCATTCCCAAAGCGGCCGAATAGGAGACGAAGGACGACCGCGACGAGGACGCGTGTGCAACTTGTTCGCCATGTTTCTTTTTGCCTTCGTGTCTCCTCTCCCCCTTCTTCAGCCCCTGTTGGCCACGTTTCTCACGTCCTTTCATTCTTTCGGATCGGAGACAACGCGTGAAAGAACGAAAGTGGAAGCCAGCATCCCGGGGGCTCGTTTAATCCACGGAAACGATACACGCGAAGGGAAGGTCGAAGAAGAGACGAGACAGTCTTTGGGGAACGGTGTCTGACCGGCTTTTATTTGGCAGCACCGAGACGATGACCTCACTGCTCATTAATGCTCGCCAAGCTGGCTAAATCGGGCGTCGCTGACGAATCTGGCACGGTGTCCGCAACGTTCCGACACCTTGTGAAAAATGTGCCTCGTTTCTCGCGGGACGCTTTCGGAGTTTCGTCTCTGCCGGTCACCGGCTCCCGACCGAATTAGTATCACGTTTGTTTCCCTGAACGGGAAATCGTTGCCATCCATTGATCGCTGATTTTCCTATTATATATGTACATATAAATACGCTTGGCTTTTACATCGAATAAATATCTTATCCATTCATCCACTGACTCGATTAACTCCGTTCCACATACTCGTCTATCTTTTACTTCTACCTATGTAGATCGTCGCTTCCTTTAACGAATACGATCTATCGTTAAACCTGATTCATGCTGGCGTTCATCGATCTATGTAGCTCAGCAGCTAGTGCCAAATGGTTATCAATTAGAGAGACGACGGGACGAGAGGAGAACACGTGTGGCGAGTACAATAAGCTGGCAGAATTCAGCGACGAGTACTCACGAGTGCCAGCTTCCCTAGGAAAGTGCACGATTTGACACGTGACGCTGACAGCCGCGCTGTTCGCTAGTGACAGCGCGTTGGAAAGCGTCCTGCGTGTGGTTCTCCTCTTTCTCTTTCTTAGCCGAGCGATTTTCGTGAAACAGCAGGTCGATCGAAGGCGACCGCCACTTCGCTTCTCGACGTTTTCGTTCTGCTCTAGTTCCCTTACTTTCACCTAGGCATCAATTAAAAAGCTGCACGCCGATTTCTGTCGTCGTCGCTGCGCCGGTATCTAGCGTGAAATCGATGCGACGATTTATCGGTGATAACGGTCCAACCATAGAAACCAAATCTCGAAGAGTTGAAAGAGACCAGATGTTTCGAGGAATCGCTTCGATTCGAGAAACGTTGACGGAGAAAGAGCGAAAGTCCAAATTTCCGATCTGTCGCTTAAAGAGAGTTCGAAGATTCCAATTTCTGAGTCTTAGGAGTCGAAGGTTTGAAGAGCGATGCTCGAAACGTCATACAAGTAATAAGAGTTTTCTAAAGATTGCCGGACGATGAATTTAACGATTCCCGAGGGAATCTGTTCTCGTTGGACGCGGATGGTCCCGGACCAGGAATCGAGGTGGTCGATCGTTCGAGGGAGAAGCAAGTGGATCGAGCCGCGACGACGAGGTTGGGTGAGTCAGAGAGAAAGTAAGAGTCGAGGCAACTTCGTGATTCGATGGTTTGACTTGACGGGCTTGGGAGAACAGGCCACGGATTAGAAACGCGATTCCACGCGGGGCCATCGCCCGCTGGCTGCGACTGCCAATCATTGTTTCGCGCAAGTCTCGCGCCATAAATTCGAGGAAACTCCGTGACACGCGATCGAGTTTTCGTAATCGCGTTCAACGCATTCCTCTCGGTTTGCAAATTCCAACAAATAATTCTAGCTTTGTTAGATATTGCTTTAGATTTGTACCTGGCAATCTCAACATTTTCAAATTTCTACTATACGCGATCGTAGCTTTATCGAACGTCAGATCGGCGATCGTTGTAATGTGATTGAAACTTTCTCGATCCACTTTGCAAGGACTAACATTCCTCGCGAGGTTTTATCATATCGGAAAAATCCAGTTCGATCAATGCGGAAACGAAACTTTTAGCGATACTTCTGGCAGAGTGAAAGGATGCGAAAAACTGCGCAGAAAATGTGGGATTCGTCACACAGTAAGGGAAAGGAAATGAATGAGAGATGCATAGTAATTTCGTAGTGAGAAAGCGTGGCTGTCTCTCCTTTTTCACCGCGAACAATGTAATTTCGACATCGTCGCTTTGAGACATTCTGAAAGAACAAAAAAAAAAAAAAAAAGAGAGAGAAAAAACTATCTTTTCTCAGAAAAATATGGAACATTCGATGTGGTCAAGAGTTAAACAGCGTACAGTTGGCTGAAGCGTAATTGCGTATCGCATCGTATCACGCACGAATATCGAACGGTGCGTCACGCTCTGCTATATTTTTTTCTAGATATATCGCGAGGGAACGGGGATCGGGCCGGAAAAATAATCGGACGCACCCGTTTCACGAAGATGTTTGCTAATCTGAGTGATTCTGTCAATGCGAAAATAAACGCGATCAACACTAACCCACTAATAATCGTATCCTTATCACCGTGACTGATGGGGAAAATGTAATAATAACGGAGGAGGTTGGTTATTAATCAAATTCATAAGACGTGGGATGCTTAGCCAGAAAGATTTTAACGAGAAACGTAAAGAGAAGCTTCTTTAATTTAATCCTCGATAGTCGATAATATTAGCACAATTTTGAAGTGGCAGCGGTGGCTTGCACGAACGATTCTAAAATATAGCAACGCAATTTTCAAGCGACGTTGTCGAGGATGAAAGCGATCGAACAGAATAAGATTCGAGATAAAATTTTTTCATCGAAGGATTTCGAGAATTTTTCGACCCACGACGCGGACACGTAACGAAATACGCGCATTATTCGCATCCTCCTCGACACCGGAGCCAGGGAACGATCCGATGGCGCCACGCGTTCGCATCTCCACACGCCGCGAATTACCGAACGATGCGTCACACTAGCTTCTGCTTTTCTCGACAATGCGATGCCTCGAAACGAGACGTGACGAGAGACGACGACGAAAGATCGAGAATTGTACGTTTTAATCGACGTCTGGATAGGATTGATTAATCGAAACGAGAAGAAGAAGAAGAAATAGAATTAAAGGAAGCGTCAAATAACGCACGAAGACGATGAAAGAAAAGAGACAATGAAAATTCTTTCCTTTTTGAGAAATGCTTCTTGTTGAATCTGTTATCGGAATTATTGTCGAAATGGTTGAGAACCATTGTTGCCACCAGGTGGAAGAGGATACAGCTGAAATCCGCGACGATGAATAAACACGCCGCTTTCGAAAGCTGGCTCTATACCGAGGATGTTGAAGATTTCGTAGCTCGATAAAGCCTCGAACGAACAACGACCGTGAAGGAAAGAAAAGCGATGCGACCATGGCGTAATTCATAATTGAAAGGGAGATTGGTCCAAGATTCAACGGAACGCAACATAGCAAGCAATAGTTACGAAACATTGGAAGAAGAATGATTTAAGAGAAAGAAGAGTAAGTTTTATCCCTGTCGCTGATTTCTCAACGATCTATGCTCTTATCTTATTTTAGTTTTAGACATTCATTTTAGTTTAAAACAAACTTTATCGATGACAATCGCGTCATCGTAAGTAACCTGGAATTTCTTAACCGAACACTGTTCATACCGTGACAAACGCTCGAATCCACTTAAAGTCTAGCGCCATCGACGGCAATTTTTTTGTCAGACATCGCGTCATACGTTCAGCGATGAACAATATTTTGTTTAAACGCCGCGGCGTCAGATTAGCGTCTGTTTATCTGCGGATCGTGATAACGAATTCCGTGAATAGCGAACCAACGATGGAGTGCGTCATTCTAGTTCGCACGTTGGTTCACGGAACCAAGAAAAAGCGACGAAATCCAGTCATCGATAAGTGGAATCTAAGTATTGCACCATCGATGGATGATTTTAGCGAACAATTATTCCAAATACCGTCATCGTGCGTACTTTTCTCGAAAAGGTTCGAGATTCATGAGTCAACAATAAGACAAAGTCCGAAAACCTGATCCTACTGAGATTCACGAGATTCTTGAACAAAATTATGTTTCAAAATACTATCTTTTAATTTCTATAGCAAATTAGATTTCTCTCAAAATATATTTCGTCGTCGACGCGGAAATTTGTATCGTACAAGTAATACCGCACCCCCGTGATGTTCCTTCTACGAAAAACCGTCCTCTAATCCTATTTCTCGTCGTCCTTCATAAATTAAAGATTTCCACCTACGTAGATATGCCTGCAGGCTCGCCCCTGAGGATTAAGGCTCCGATATAAAAACCTGCGTGTCCCGTTGATGAAGATTCCTCGACATCGTCCAACCGGATACCGTCGAGAAAGAACCGGCAGGACGAACGCTATTTAGTAGGGACTGTCCATTATCCAGGGACCATATGCGCCTGACGATGGTTTGGTTTCACGCGTGAATAGCGCATCAGAGTCGTCGAGCAGTTTATGTTTGCCGGAGCACCCTCGACAACGAGGAAACTGCGGTCACGATCCTAATGTCTTTCGTGGATGGTAAACAGAAGCACAGGGTGAAGGAAAGAGGGAGACAGATACGCTGGACAGAGCTCGGGAAGGCTGTCACGAGCTGAGTGGACGTAGAAACGATGTAAGAAAATATCGAAGGCAATAGATATGGTCGAAGCTGCGTGGCCAGCGTGTGGCTGCTGTTGACGGGAAATACGAAGGAATTGCAAGAAATATTCGATTTGTAATATAATGTTTGTCCACATACTTGTTAAAAACGTTACGGTATCGTATAGGACAATTATCGGCCAAGTCTCGACGTTCGCGTACCAGCTGATTAGAAATTTTAATTAAAAAATTTGTTATCGCTACGGAAACTGGATCTGCCGGAACAGGCAACGACCCACTTACACAACCGGAAAAAGTGACTCAACCAGATCCGAAATTCCATCCCAAACGGTCGCCATCCGCGATAGCCGGCAGGAGGGGCTGGATAGCAAAGGGGTGGATGAAGAGAAACAATGCGTACACGTCATACGCATTCGATGAATAAGCCCGTGAATTAGGTACAAGAGGCGAGGAGGGGAGGGTTTGACAAGGTCGGGAGAAGGTGGTAGAAGTATCAGAGGGAACAGGCCGGTTGCGTACAAGGGGTGGACGCGGCGAAAAAATGGGGCGGGGGGCAAGGCGCGTGTGCACTGGACACGTTAGTCATTGATACACTTTAAACCGAGCTTCTAGCGGGTGACTCACATATAATAATCGTCATCGACAGCTGATCCAGATGCGTCGAGTTCTGTGTTTCTCCCTCGATTGGACGCCGCTTAGCATCGAGGGGTGGTTCACCCCCCTCCCCCCCGAGCCTCTCAGGATGCTGAGCGAGGGATCGAGCAAAGCGCACAAAAGCAAAATATAGCCATTCTGAAGCTCCCCCTCCCCGCTCCCCACCGCCGGATGGCCCGTTCAAAAAGCGATGACTAATTCATTAAAGGCCTGCGTTGCCCAAAAGCGGCGCAGCCTTCACGCTTCCACGCTTTTCCGATTTTCAATTTGGCCCTGCAGCTCCTCGTGGTCGAGTCAGGGCGGGGGGTGAATCCCACGGGCACTGATCGAGCTAATAAGAGCTCTCCCCTTGCCTACCATCTCTGCTCGTCCTTTTTTTCTTCTCTCTCCTTTCCCTCTCCCCCAACCCCATTCTCGTTCGTTACGTACTCGATGATGATTCAACCGGTTGCCGACCGTTTGATGCGACGCTTCTTTGTGACGAACTATCGAGAGTGTATATTTGGACTGCTTTGTTGGACGGCTTGACGAATGATTCGACGAATGGTGAAATTCTGGGGGCGCGTCGAAGTGGGATTTTTTACCGGACTGAAAACCAACGTCGACGAAGGGTGTTTCGATGATTTACTTGATTTAGTGACCGTTTACGTACTTCAATCTACGATCCATTACGTTCGAAACTCTGCATGGGAATTATAATTCTTCTAAAAAGAAACCGATATAAGAAAACATCGATATTTGCGTAATATTAGAAAAAGAAATGACAGCTGGAAGATGAGGCTGTTTTCCACAGGACGGACGATTCATCACGAGTGTCAAACCGCTGAATGGTAGCACGGTGAATGAAAGGTTTCGATGAACCGTCGCGTCGGTCAGGCCAGCTCTCGCTGGACGTAATGCAATTTGCATGAATTACAGCGGCGGCGGTTCTCTTCGGTCGGTTACATGGCCGCGGAACACATACGTGCAAACTCGCCAGTCACACTCTGTTATTCCCTTTGTTCTCGCGCAAAACGAGATCGTGAGAATTAGCAGGATCGTGTACACCACTGTAATGGCCGACTCTCCGCGTATTCATTACCTGCATTCCTCGTTTCTGCTCGTAGAACGCACACCTCCCATTTTTTATCGTTTCTATACGCCGATCGATGTACGTAATAAATCGCTGGTGCTCGCAAAATTGTCATGACACGCGGTGGAACGCATACGTGGAAAGAGCTACTGGAACGCGTTCAGCGATGGTGAATTGGAAATGCTAACTGCTCAGGGCTTTGTGTGTTTTTCTTTTACGATCTGCCTCTAATTTTATGAGTACCGCGCGAGATAGTGCTCGTAAAATGCTTTAAAAGCTCGTTGGAACTTTTGAAATTGCAAGTTTAAGAGAGAATGAATTTAAGAGCTGCCATTTCTTACGCGTACCATCAACCGTATCATCAACTGGTCTAAATTACATTTGAATTGCGTTTGGATCGCGTTTTTACGTATCATGGAAGTAAGATATATTCTTATCGTAGTTTAAAGATTTCAATAGACCTTAACGTTCAATTCCACTTTAATAAACATAATCGATACTATGCCATACGCAGAATCTTTTCGTATTGAGAGCAGCGTCTTTAATAATTTTCTAAAAGAGAAACTCCCAATGATTGTCAGAAGAAACATGAGTATCCGCGCGTGCGTCGTCTCGCGGTATTTCGCTGAATCTGCAAGCAGATTTCGCCAATACGATTTCCATAAATTATTATCGACATCGGTCGATGCATATTTATGCGTGACGTACACATCGTCCTTCCTCTTATCGCGACAGAAGGACGAGCGTATCGCAAATAAAACACTCGATGTTAGAGAGCCCATCGTTCAATCGATTCACGATGATTCACGCGCAACCGCTATCGATAAAATTATTTGCCTCGCGATCGTTTGTTATTCGCGGGTCCCTTGATAACGCAATCGGGAATGTACCTCTTTGCACCGCTTCCGTTTTGAAAAATATTTTTCCATTGACGTTCTTTTCATCCGCATCATTTTCTCTCTTCGAGAGAATCTTTCGTCCCTACGAGAATGAGGCAACGAAAAACCAACGACGTTTCGACTGGGATTATATTTAAACCACGATTATGATAATCGAGCGATTAATCAGCCAAAATGTCCTGGTAAACAAAATTTTCTTGTTGGTATTATTTCATTAAACCTGTGATGGATATGGATATTTATAATCACGGTTTGAACGCGGTATCCTTGAATTTGAAATTCTCCGTTTTCGTTTCTAAACAACATCTTGCTGATATCGTAAACAGAAGATTACAGATTATGATATTTATAGGATGTAAGAAATGTCGAAACCAACGAACAATATTTCTAAAATTGGGACCATCGTTAGCCGATACATGGGATAAAACGATGATAAGATCGAGCCGATGATCGTGAAAGGAGGGTGGCGACGATCGAGAATCGTCAGGCAGAGATCGAATCTCGGCGACTCGCTTCCGTGGGTGGCTCCACGAGGACGTAATTCAACGTTAACGTAGCGGAAGTGGCGATAAAACGGCCGAGCGGTAGATAGTACGCGCTCTCGCAAGAATGAACACGATTACGAAGTCTCAATGAACGGCCACCTCGGTTACGATTGTGTTCCCGCCGGAAACGCAGGAGATAGCGCGAAAACGTCCATTGCTTCGCTGGAAATTGATTTATTTTCGTGGTGAGTGCCACGATCCGAGCAGAGCTACCATTGTGAAACGTAAAAATCTGGTCTCGCGATCAGCATGGCCAGTTCTTCGAGTTTGTCAGAAGATTAACGAGCTTTTGCGCGCCAGATAATTGATTAGGACCTATTTCGCGAATGAAGGTCAGTTTCCAGAGTTAACTGAATATTTAAGCGTGTGATCTAAAAGCTTATCGCAAGAATTTGTCAAAGCGATTATCCCTGTCAATCGTACGAGCGACTATATTTTTCCAATGCGACAATACGTTCCATCGAAGGTAAAATTTATTTCTGACTCTCCTACTATTCGTTTAACTAATCGGCGGTCGAGTATACAACGGAAAACAGCTTCGCGAATTCGCTCGTTCGATTGATAAAGCCGATCAAAAATCAGCCATTACGAAACACTCGCTGGCAAACATCATCATCGGAGCGTGTTATCTCCTCGCTGGCGACTTTCCTCTTCTCTCTACACCCATCTCCCTCGCACATTCGTGCGATTAGCATATTCGGCGAAACGAGGGAACTTGGCGGGTTGGCAGAGCAGCAAGAAAGGGCTGGTTATCGTTGTTTTGGCAAGAGACTCGATACCGTACAACGTTCTCGTCGCGTCGGTCCAATCGCGCTTTTCACTGACGAAAGCATGACTCATCGTGTATATTAACCCCGCGGTATGTTTACGCTGGCTGAAGTGCGCTCGTATGGCCGTATGTCAAAATCACGGTTGCATAACGAGCGTCGCCTCCCCTTCGACCAGCCTCCACCTCCATCCCTCCATCTCGAGTTCCCTTACGGATATTTAGAGGTGATTCAGGCGTGGATTACGAGACTTGGCTGCCACTTTGACCTTAATGTTTAGACCAGAGCTACTCGCCATGGGACACGCTTCAGCTAGTCGAAATAGACCGAAAAGCGAGAGCTTCGTCGAGGATACGTCGCGTGCGCTTTTCTTAGCGGATGTCGTCGTGGCATTGTGCACGAGTAACAATTAAAAATAAGTCGTAATTGGAAATTCGAGTGGGAAAGTTTTGCAATGGTTGGAGATGGAGGTAGACGGTTGGGCGAATGTTTGGGAAGAAAATTTGTTCCCGGCGGAAACGCGAGATCTACGAAGATGATAGATACGCAGATCGTATTAATGTATTTTGTTGCGAAAGATAAATACATTGGTGATGCGACTGGCAGGGTACAACTATTTCAGGATCGCGACAAAGTTCAAGAGTCACGGTTAAACGATCGTAAACTCTAATACCATTTTAAAATACAGCGATTTTTAAAGTGGAATATGTAAAAATGTTGAACCGAGTAACGTTCGACGAGCATCCAAGCTTGAAAACCTTCGAGATCAGATACTTCTTATCTTATCATCAAACAACTGACACGAGGGAAAAGGAAAAGATCCATAATGTATCGTTTAACCTTTAGCCGACTGAAGTAACAGAATGTTCCTAGAAATTCGTAAATTCGAGAAAAAGAATTCGAATTTTATTTACTTGTTCGTTCTAAAAACAAAGATAATCGTCGCGATAGAAAAGGAGGATAGATGGTAATAGGCAAGCTAATCGCATTCACGACGCCGCGTGTAATACACAAGCTGCTTGCATAATTTACGACGAAGACGCACATGCAGCCGCGCGTGCACCGCGTGAACGAGATTCGAATCGCTACGTCCTTATCTGTGGAAGCGATATGGCGCGCGCCTCGCCGCATCGTTCGAGCCTGGTGGCGCTTAGTTCATCGGTGAATTTAGCCGATATTGGTCTCCCCGTCGCGTCTCGTCACCGCGACGTGTCGCTTTTGCGCGACCACGGAACGCGTTTTTTTAAGATGGGACTAGAGCCCAGCTGTTCAAGCGGCTCTACGACTACCATTTTGCGCCACGCTAATAGCATTTAGGTTCTAGATGCCACTTCCTCTTGAGTAATCGTTTTTTGGGACATCGAAATTGAATACATACATCGCATTTTCTAATGTTTTATGCAGTACAGATCGAAAGAAGTAGAGGGTCTCTCGTTATTAATACAAGCGACATAAAATTCTACCAATTTCTCAAACTTCCTATGCGAAGAGGTTTCAAAACGTTTAAAACTCGAACACGATTGGTTCACAAGCAGCACTATCCAGCTGTATTCATAACCTGACGTCTGCGTGGGATCGGTACGTCAATCAGAGAAACATGGAACCTCTGAGTTCGAAATTACAAATCTAGATCTTTTCCTCAATCGTCGATTTTTCCATGCGAGAAAATGTCGTTTTTTAACCCGATTTCGCAAAACGCATCTTCCACTCTTGTGATAAAATTATTTTAATGGAAAAAAAAATCAAGAAGATCGAAAGAACGTAAAAAACGTAATTCTGTTTCGCGAAACACGAACGAAGAAGATCCCAATTTTCTCTTCGACTAGGAATTTCTCGGTAAAATAGACAAACGGTTCGTAGAACGCGGAAGGAGTCCGAGCGTGCGCGTCTTTCTGTTTGTTGTGCTTTCCGCTGCGCGGACGCTTACTTCATCGCTAATTTAACCGGTCACCCTGCTTTCGTCATCCGGCGAAAAAGTCGTAATATCCTTCGCGCTTGAAATTACAGTCGATAACCTTTCCTCGTGGCTCGGTCGCCACAAGCAGATTCGTCTTTCGAATATTTATAATCGCGTCGTATCTCGAGCCTGGTCCGGGACGAAAAATCGGAAAAATCGGAAGAGGGAAGGTTGGAGGAACGAAACGTTGATGAAACAACAATCGTGGCGCGTACAAGGGAACTTCGGTCCGCGGTACGACCGGACGCTCAAACGCTTTTACTGGCAATAAACCGAAAGTGTGACGCAAATCGGAGATAAATTTAAACGACTCCCTGTGACGCGAGCTGCGAATTATTCCCCGGACCGACAGACGAGACACCGGCGAGCACGTGGATTAGGGGCATTTTAGAAAGGTGCCTTCTATTTTTTGCCCCAGCCATTAAGCGTCTTCGCGAGTTTCGTCGGATTTCAGAGAACTCGGCGAGTCTCTTTTTTTTTGTGGAACATCCTGACATTGCTTTCGATACGACGAGATTTTGATTTTAAAGTCGATGGAATTTTTTATTTTACTCTCTTACGTCGTTGATATATTACAGACATGTCGAGTGCCTAGGTTTCCAAGATTCGTAGATTTATTGGGCGTGAAATTCCGGCGATAGAGAATTGCGTACGAAATTGTCAAATTAAGAGTCACGGGTATTGAGCTATCAGCCATTGATAGCGAATAATACTATTATTAATCCGCAGTCAAGGTCACTGCCAATCGCAACAGTAGATAGCCGTATTCGTAAGCATGTTATCAAACGATAGTCGCGCTATGTATTGTATTTTCCAAGCAAATGCTCCATGTATTCGGTGATCGGCCAGGTAAAACGACAATAAAAATATAATAGCTAGGCATCTAATAAATTCTATAGTAAATCCTAGTACACCAATGATCGGGCACATCGTAGCATAAAAAGAAAGCGAAGGTGGAAAAACGATGCATTTTTTTAAGTAATTAAAGCACGATAATACTAAAAAAAATTGCACATTTTAAAGCACGATAAAGCTTTCAAACACTAAAAATGCTGAAATCGGGAAGGTAGTTGGTCAAAGTACGAATGTTCCAAGCCAATCGATCTTTTTAAATTCTATCGAGTCTATTATCATTTCGGTGGGAAAAATTTGCGACGATTGAATAAAAAAGATAGGCAGTTCGCGTTTGTCCCGCAAATATGACCCACTCCGATCATCGATAGATAACAATTAATTAATAACCGTACGATATCTAATAACATTCGGCAATGTTCACCTTGAGAACAATCGGTTATCGCGTATCTGTTTTCGCTCATCAACCGATCAAAATAAGAATAATCTAGCATGATCGAGTTCAAATCTTGCTTTTTATTAACCGCGAGACAGCGCGAATCGTGAAATTTCGTATAAAACCGCGATCTTACGACTTGTTTGACGGCAATACGTATCAACCAACGTTCATCGACCATCCTTTCTCTTTTACGATATAATCTTATCGGTGGATAAATCTCGCGGGTTCAACGAGAATTCTTATCAAAACACGTAGTACATATTCAAAAAAGTGGAATTTTTGCATTTTCTCTCGAGCGAACGTCGTAACGAGTTTCCAAAGAAATTTCTCTGACACAGCACATTTCCCAAGATCGTCCGTTTCTGGAGTAGCGAGGCTCGTTGATATTCCCTCGAGCAGAAAACGAGTCTCGTGATCGACTTCTACGCAAAGAAGTCGAAAGCAGAAGGCCGCGCAAGCGCGTGAGTCACGCGGTTTTTCATAATTCTAAGGCTACGAGTTTTTTCTCATCCGACATTCCGCGTATGCATTCCCGTCTAATGCGCAAATATTCGTCTCATAGGAGCCGGCCACGCTTACCTACGCGCGATCGCCACGGCCTTTCAGTTTTTCCAAGACGATTGATAAACCATTGATAGACTTATGTTCTCTAATCGCTGGAACTATCCTTCCGTCATGGGAAATCGTAAATAACCAACGATCGTCCCATTCGTCAAATTTCCTCTCTTCTCTCTCTCTCTCTCTCTCTCTTTCTTTTTTAATGGATTTTTGAAAATTCCACTCGTGGGTGGAAAAAAAACGTCCTCGAGGATGACGAGTAAAAAACAACACTCCGAAAATATCGGCGGTGACTAAGTGAGGCTTTCGAAAAGATCGCTCGATGTCGAAGGAGCGTATTAAATTCGGTTTTGCCAGGATAGAAGATAGTTGGCGAGAAAAAGAAGACACTTGACGAAGAATGATTGACAGCTGCGATTCAGGGTCACGCAATATTTTGTACTCTCGTAATTTTTTACACTCCGCGTTAATCTTAATTTTCATTTTCTCCCAAAAAAAGAGAGAAGAAAAAAAAAACAGAAAAAAAGGCGAAGACTCGAAAAGAATCTGTTCGAGCCTTGAAAACTCTGCGAATACGCTTCGACATAAAATCCTGAAAAAAAAGTGACAAAAAGACACGAGCTACAGCGTCGAAGGTGAGAAACTTGTTAAGCCTACTGGTGAGCGAGCAGCAGAAAGGAAAAGAGAGAGAAAGAGAAGGCGACGAACAGACAGAATACGCACGACATACGGCGATACACACGAGCCGCGGCAAAAGGTGGGGATCTATTCATAGGAATGACTCATGTCGGAGATGACGCCGCGAATAGTTGGCCAGAATTTGCGCACTACACTATGCCACCGGGCTCCCGTCCCTGATTCCGTTTGCCAAACGCCGAACATCGCGCCATACCAGAGGCGCAGCTCGTGCACGCGTCGTCACACTTTCCTCAACTTTGTTACCGCCACAAGGAGGAATAGCGTGTTCCCTACCACTCGCCATCAACTTCATCGCAATCCCCACTTGTACAGGTTACATCGATGAAGTTGCAAAATTTTGCCGCAACAGTTGGTCCGTTAGCTTTCACACGGCTTCGCGATGTCGTTCCCCTTTTTTCGCAAAATATTTCGAACTCTTGAATGTTCCAGCTGCTGCATACAGTTTGGTGAATTTATTTCATTGTTTCGGGAAAGTGAAATATTCGATATTGAAATATCCAAGCGTTTGTCTATAGAAGGTATAGTAAAGTAGGTGGAATAACAAAGCTTTGATTGTCTGATCGCGTTGAATTTCTTTTTCGCGAATCTAGTGAATCTTTATCGCTGATTTAAAATTTGCACATATTTTTAGTTTGTTCGTTCTAACGATTTAAACACTTCGTCCATTCGTTCGTACAATCGTTTCAATCGTCACGTTTTATGTATTTCGGTTTTAAAGAAGAAAACTCGTTGAAGAAATTTCATTCATTCTTCCTTGAAACTGAATGAATTTGCCAGTAGCCTTCGTACCACTTTCGTGTATTAAATCCCCCTCTATTTTCGCATTTTCCACGCAATCTTCCTCAACCCATCGCACGACCTTCCTGCAGAACTTCGAACTGCGTGCACTGTAATCCAATGCAGCCACGTGCATCGTAATGCACGCGAATAGGAATTAAGTTAACAACGGAATATTCGCCGGCATCTCGAAGCTTCATTTATGACGCGTGTCACTAACGCACGATCCATCCCAATGCAATTGCTAGAATCATGTTTATCGCGTTTCATCACAACGATCTCGTGCGATTCTGCGTCGTTTCTGCAGCCGTTATCGGGATGGCTAGATTCACGATGCGAACACAAGAGATGGAAAAATACGCGCGTTATCAATATCAGATGATCGACTAATTCTTGGCGACAGTTTGCCAGCGATACGATTGTTTCGTACGAAACGCTCGAACTTATTGCGGATGATTCGATCGAACGCGAACGATTCGATTCAATTTAATTGATAGACAGATCTAAGAATAAGGAGAATTTCATGGCATGATAAAACTGCAAAATGCAGCTTGGCGATTGGAGAATGCTTGACCCTGAAGACGCAACCTTTTCGTCAAGTGGACGTGTGACGTAGAGAAGAAAAATAGTTCTAAAAATAGAGATAAGTTTTCAATGGTTTTTTCAATTATCTAATTGCTCTTTTCAAAGGCTTCGGCAGAATTCTGTATTGAAAAAAATTTGTAAAAAGAAATATAAAATAAAGATATGACTTTTGAAAGTACGATGTTGGTAAATCTAAAAGAGAAAGATGAGCAGGAGAAATGGTGCGTACCAGACGAAGAAGGGAGGTTCAACGGCAGAGTCGACGTATACATCGGTAGCCGCACTCCGTAAAACGAGCACGTATCGGCGTATCTGGCCGGAACGAGGCGAGAAAACGCGTTTAGTGGAGTACAGAGTACTGTTACTCGAGCCTCGACAGAGAGGAGCACGAGCCATCGTTGATACGCCATCTTCCCACCCACGTTTCCATCATATTTTCCATTCAGTTTCCCGGTTGATTCACATGTTGCTCTTAATGAAACCAACGAGGCAATTTCAGTTCCCGTCTCTAAATTTTCATTTACGACAACATTTGAATCATTCTGCCTGGAAAAAGGAGTTTGAAATCTTGCTAGGTTAAATTGGAGATTTATATCTTATCTCGTTTACAAGAAATTCGCAAACGTCTAAAATTTTCCATAAGAAAAATAAGAAATTACGCAGCCCTCGATAGAGGTGACGTTTGAGAAATAGTGTGCCGATAAACGTACAAGTTACGCAAGGAATTCTTACGTGTTACGTAACGATGGTAATTGATAAAACACGAACGATTCGTAAGAAAATACATATCTGGCGGGGTAACGAAACTCGTAAATTTTTGGCTCGTGGTTAGCGTAAATAAAGTATCGCGATGATTCGGCATTTCGAGTGAAATATACAAAGGCAAAGGCGCGCAGAAGCGACTTTCGCGACGGTCGCATCATCGTTATTTCCGAAAGTCAGACGTTTCCACGTTATCTTATATAAACAACAAACAACACATATAACGAGAATTGTCATGTATTATTTTTTAACTTAATTAAAACGAAATATATAACGAGAAGTTTAAATCCGTTGCGCTTAATTGATCGTTGGTTACAGAACCAACTGCTTTTTTCGACGAATTAAGAAAGATTCGCCTATGCAAACCGAGTACGCGCGATTAAGATAATAAAAAATAAGAATCACTCACCCAAAAGAAGAGCGGGCTCCCTGTTATCGTCCAGCAACGCAACGAGCACGAGGAACAGCGGATGCTGAACGGGTAGTCGATCCACATCGTCGGTACAATCGTCGTACACGATCACCTCCCTGTAGTGCCTTCTACGCAACAGTTCTTTGCCTTCTCTAGTGTTCGCCAAATCGGCCAGACTCGCTTTACCCAATTGCAATCTTCTCCGGTTGAATCGATCCGAGCAATTCACATTGATGGCGCCCCTTACGTGGTTCACGTTGTACAAAATAAACGGTCGGCAATCGAGCAACACGGAACCACTGGGATCCCGTCCGAGGAGACGATTCGCCAGTTCATCGGCGGTGATGGTCTTAGTCCTCTGGAGTACCAGCTGTCTCTGCAGCGTGTTGTTTTCGGAGCACGGACTCGCTGGGAGGCTGACGGTCTCCACTTTGCAGCGTTTCGACGCGGACAGCTGGTGCTGATGAAAGTGGTGATGATGATGAAGATGATGGTAGTGACGATGAACGTCGGATAAAGGAAGGTCGCAGTCGGTACCGCTGCTTGAGCTACTACAGGCACTGATGCTACTTCCGCTGGCGTTCAAACTACACTCGGTGCCGTCGCTGGCTATGCAACTGTCGACACCGCTGCTGGTCGACGAGCTGGGCGATACCGTGGACGTCGGCGAGGACAGGAACGTAGACGCGCTCGCTGGTGGTCCTGGCTCGCTCAGACTGCGATTCAGAACCAGCTTCAGGTTGTCCCGGGAGCGTCCGGCCGAGACCGGCTCGCAGCACACCAGAGTCGACATCGGTGACAGCGACGATGCCTGCCGATGCTGCTGTTGTTGTTGGAGCGTGTACGTACTCCTGACGTCAGTCGTGGTTATATCGAGACGCGAGCTGGACGCTGCTGCGGATCAGAAGGGTGCTCTCGTCAGATGTTATGCGCTTTCTGACGCGCATTCGATGCTCAGGGAGGTTTATGAAGTTTCGGGAACAAGGTGGGAGTGGAAAATAGGAAATAGCGGTAATTCGGGTTTGTAGATTGGCGGTTTTCTAGAAAATCACAGGCTACAGAGAGGATCTTCGTCCAAGTTAATCTTACGAATGGTGTTTCAGAACACCGACAGAGCCCACTAGGCTTCATTAAACAAACATAAATGTTTTTGTTGCGTCTAAGACAGAGGCAGCAGTTGTCTCTAATCGTATGTTCCATAATAATCTAGCTAATTCGCTCGAATTTGAATCGTTTCCAAAACTCTTGCTTGCGTACGAGGCACGATGAATCAAAGACACAAGCACAATCATATAAATTCGTAGTCTAGTTTCAAGTAACTACTTAGGAGTCTCGTGTTCGCTAGAATTATCGCCGGCAGCCAGGACAGATCTAACGCGTGGGTCAACGATACTCCACGGGACGCGACGCGACTCGACTCGACTCGACTCGGAGAGAACGAAGATGGCGAGAAAGCCAGCGACCTTTAATCTTTCATGGAAAAGCGACAGCCCTCGATCGCGGTCCATGCCACGAATCTCTCGATAGTCGCGTAAGCCATCGTCCAATCAGTGAGTCACTTGTTTCGTTCTATGGCTTATGAAATCTCGTGCTTCCTTATTGCTACGTTTCCATGAAACGAGATAAAGCGTACACACGCCGTGCGCTCGGCATTATATCTGCTCGTTAACTCTGTCAATTTACGAGTGAAACGTTGCGAGGGAAGTTTCACGAGATAGGACGGATTAACGAACCGAGCACCGGGCTCCTGTATAGTTTTCCGTTCTGGTCTTGCGTACGATGCATTTCACGCGTGGACGTAAAGGTTAAAACGACTTCGATTGAGAAACTAGTTTGTTAAAGGAAAACAAGCCGAGGTAGCGTGAAGTGACACTTCAAAAGTGTCCTGGATAGACTCTATGGTCTAAGATAAATTTGGTCTTTAGCAATTTTGTTAAATATCAACGTCAAGAGTAGCAATACGATCACAGCGTTGTACAGACGCGACGATTCTTTTTGGAAGAAGGTAGAAGTAACTGTGACAGAAGACATTTCGGCGCGATATTTAATGGTACTGATCGTGAAAGCGAGTCTTGGCAGCGTGAAACGGTTTAAATTGTTCGTAGAATTATCGGGAGGCTAAGGTAAATACTGGGTTCGATACATCGGTCCGCGACGTTCGACGGTTTTAAATAGCGTTACGGAGCCGATGAGTCAAGCCACCGAAATACCCGTATTTGCGGTCGCTTTACGCAGATCACGTCGACCAAAATATTCCACGGCTTGCACAGGTGCTAAGACACTTATTATGTGATGTAAATGGGAGAACGCGACGCGTCTAGGTGATATATGGTGACGCCGAGCACTCGTATTATGCACCGATTCTCCTCTATCTTCCTTCTTCTTGTCTAATCTCTCTCGTTTTCGCGATAGTTTCGATCAAATATTTAAATAGGTGTCAAGAAATTCTACTTTAGAATATGACTGCTTCTGTTCTGATCGAATTTGCTCGTAATTTCTTTTACGATTCTTACGAAGCCTCGTTCCAATTAGCCAAGTTACCAGCATCGAAGTCTGTTTGAGAGTTTGAGTAACGTGACTTAAAGTGGATACAGGTAACGCAACGTTTAAATATTTTCTTGATACACTCCTTTGTCATCACGTCTTTCAGCAACGTGCCTATAAACGAACGGTAGCTGAAACAACGTCTGTCGTGACACGTGCTTCGCATCAGCCCAACAACCGTAACCGTGTTCTCGAGTCCGCTTAAGCGACACTTAATCCTTTATCAAGCGCGAGTAACTGGCATCGAGGCGAACGATTGACTCGATTAACCTTGGAGGATGTCGTTCATAAGCGAACCTGAAATAATGGCCGCGACTCCGGTTGCATAATAATCGACGCCGCGGCGTGGTTCGTTCGAGAGTGAAAGCACGTTCTCGCCGATGCGAGTCGGCCCGCATTAGAATCGTTGCCGGTTGCTGGTGAGCGCGACACCGTTACAAACCGCTCCGTAATCTACGTACGGTGCAGATAACGCGACGAAACGCAACCACCGGTCTACATTGCTTTTCCTCGCTGCCACGTTGCTCGCTCGTTTCTCGTGTACAACGATAAATCGGGTGAATAAACTCTGCTGGAATGTCAAACAACATTTTTACGTCCGCTGGACGAATTTTTCAAATTCGTAGGTAATTAATTTTTATGCCAGAATCGAGACAGATATTTTTTAAGCGATACTTTATTACTTCAGTTTCAATTGCTCGGGTTATTAAAAATTAGTTAGGTAAATGTGTAATATACTTATTATAATGTACGTAATAAGGTGTTATATAACAAGCAATGTTTCTATACGTTATTAAATTCTACGCGAGACACCATTGACAAATTTACCGAACTTATCGTGCCATTGTCGCGAGAGTGACAGATCGAGCTGTTCTAATTTGGAAGTTGGACGTCGACCAATGGTCCCGAAACGTTACGAAAGACACGCTGCAAGCACCACGCTGGCCCAACTTAGACGTTACGTGATGCCTCCACGATCCTGCAACGCCCTTTTTCGTTTTATCTGCCGCGAAATCGCGAGATCTGTCGGAGTGGCGATTCCGACAACCCGTGGACGTTCTCGACGATGGACGAGCGATGCATAGATATATTTAGAGTTCCGTTGACGTGGATCGAGCGAAAAGCAGCAACGTTTTCGACGTCTGTTTATCGAGCTGTCTTGGCGCGAACGAGAAACGCGTGAAAATCGTTGACGAGCCTTGTTGACTTTGGTCGTTCTTAACGCGATACCGAGAGAACTAGGTGAATTATGGATCTTTATTTTCTGATTTTACGAGAGCAATCGTCGTCTCTGTTATCGCTGTTTTGCAACTTTTCGCCGAGTCTGGTTTGAAATGCGATCAAACTGAATTGCCAGCTTATGTCGGAGATCGACCATTGCAGTTCGAAGCTGTTATTAAATCTCCCTGCCAACAATCGAAACCCCAATCCACGAATTACCAACATACGTCTCAACCACGAACATTCTTTCCAAATTCATTTCTCTCTCTCTCTCTCTCTCTCTCTCTCTCTCTCTCTCTCTATTTATCTATCTATCTAAAGATTCTCTGTGAGTTCTTGAACCAAAACCACCGCTATTGAACGCCTCTAACCAATGCCCGATGACGGAATCGTCAATTTTCGTTCAACAAACGTCGTCAAACACACGCAAACACGGTGAAATTGGGCTGGAAAATCCGTGGACTTCCGCACGAACTCGGCCAGGCATAGGGTTTCGTGTCAATGCCGTGGCAACGGACTCGAACGACACCGTCCGTCGAGGCGACGCACGCCGCGCCGTGCAGGAACGAATCGTAGTGAGTCATCCGACTAATATTAGAAGGTGAGGAAGCTGCTTTGGCCCAGTCCCTCTCGCTCTTTCATTCTTTCTTCTTCCGTTCCGGCGGCTAGCAGCGCCGCCACCGAGTTTCACTCGTCCCGGCCCCGGCGAGTCTTCGGGTTCGTTGTTTGGAATGAGTAAACGCCGTGGAATTCGACGCTTCGAGCGGCGAGCGGCGCGCACAACCTGGGCCCGGGTTCTCTCAGCCTGCGGACAGGTGTAGCGCCAGCACCTGCTGCCTCTGTTCCGCGATTCCTCTCGCTTTGGACCGCTTACACACGATATACCAACTGTCCGAGATTGTTTTCACCGGATGATAAAGAGATTTCCAAACACGATGGTTGAGCAGGTTTTCGAGGAAGTGGATTACTGATTTCTGATTCTTCCGTCGAGTTATCTTGTCTAAGAACGTTGGGACGCTTGCTTCATATTACTTTGGTTTCCTTGTTGCGTTTAGAGCATAGCATAACGACGAAAGTGGTTTCTAGCGACCGTACGCGATCGTTGATTACGTAGATTTAAAGGAAACGGAGTAAACTTGAAATTCTCAGGTGCTAGCTTAAAAATGGTGGAAACGTTTGTCGATATTCCTGATAAATAGATGATAATCGGCTATGGTTTAGGAACCAATCGTTTGCAAATGAGTAGGTTTTCGGGTTAGATGGTTATTACGGATGTGGGGTGTAAGTATTTTGATAGTTGCTCGGTATCTAGAGAGAGAATGAGAGAGAGAGAGAGGCGTTTTTTCAGCCACAGGGTCGATTGAGCAGTCACGAAGTTAACGATCATTGGGAAGGTTTGCCTGCCTGATAATTCAAGTTCGTTATGTCTAATGATGTAATAGTAACGATCGTGTGATTTCGTTCAGGGTTCAACGTGGTTAGCATACTCGGCAATAAAAACTCTTTTCGTCTTGTTAATCATCAACTATATTGACCGATTTAATATATAAAAGACAGACAGACAGACAGACACACAGACACACACACACACACACACACACACACACACACACATACACACACACACACACACGCACGCACACGCGCGCGCGTATGTAATGGAAAACTTTAAGGCAGGATAAAAAAGAAGGTGTTAACAAACATTGGAATTCACATGATTTCGATTGTTTAACAAAGTTATTATTACCCAAGTGAAATCAATTTTCACCGTGTGTAATCCCTGCGTGCATTCCACTTTCGTCATCTATTCCCTTGAAAAGTAGTTTTCAAATTTCTCTAGTCACTCTCTGCTATACGTTTATTTTGCCGCCAGGAAAACGAACGGAAAGAAAATAAACAGAAGAACCGACGCGTTTCGTAATATCGAAGGCGTGAGCGTGTCCTCCTAAGATGTTCCACGGAAGAACAACGGCTCCAAAAGCGTTCGAGGTAACGTAACGCTCCAGAATGATCTCAGCCCAGTCGAGAATGATCTCACTTATCCACGTTCCCGATTACGCTTGCAATTACACCGATCTCCCATCCAGATAAGTATCAGCAACTCCATCCAGTTCAATTAAAGGAAAGACCAGTCGCCGTTCAAGATTCACCAGTCTTTCAGCGAATCGTAACGTCGGCCGCAATCGTTTCAACGACTACCGAACACGCTTGTCGATCAGACGACCGAGAATCAACAGCGGTCAATGATAATAAACAGATGTGCTGGGAATACGTTAAAACGGCACATAGTTGGTTAAAGAAGGGAGGAAAAAATAGGTCCGAACGAAACGTTCCTGCTGGGTTCGTCAGACGCACCTACCTTTCCCGATCGATCGAACCGGTTCGCCTTTACGACGAAACCAACAGCCGCCTCACGAACCGTGCCGGTGACGCACCGTTGTCGTCGTTCGAGGCCTGTTCACCAACCCGTCGTGCACTCTGTATCCCGATAACAGTCGACGATAATCCACGTGCGACCGCATGGAACCACCACTGTCCTCACCGGCGGATTTCGAGGCACAACGTCCTCGAGGACGCGACCGATAACGAGAGGAAAGACTAGGCTGGTACACGGAGAAACAGGACCGAAAAAGAATGGAAAAAAAAGGTTAGGGGGGATTAGGAGAGAGAAAATTAATAAAAGGGAAGAAAGAAGTGACGAAGAAGGAAGGTAAAGTAAGGTGGTAATAGAGGGAGAAAAGAATGGAAACAAGAAAAGAAAAGAAAAAGAAGGAAAGGGAGGAGAAAAGAAGAAATAGGTTATTCTCGGTTACGAGAACGAGGTGTTCAGGAGAGCGTTGGCACGCGGGTGCGACGTCCCCCGTGCCTGGCTCGTTTCGTCAACATTTCCGGTTGCGCTGTGTTACCACGATAGGGGGCCGGAAGTAAACACGATGTTGACCGTGTGATCGACCGAGCGTGCTCGATAGATCCGTTCACGGCGGCCGACGAGCTGAGACTGAACGCCTCGTCCCCACGGAACGCCCGATCGCGATCTACGAGTACTACCAACGCGAGGCCACGGCCCGGCTTGGCCATCGTGTGAGTGCCTTTCTATACGAACTTACTCGTGTGAGTGAGTGAGCGTACGGACCATCGCATCGGGAGGACTTGCCGAGGTACTCGGAGGCGCGCGCGCGCCATCAACATCGAGCAGGTACGTACACTAATGTTCAGCGCAATCGTTCGACCGGATTTTCCAAACTATTCGAAATTTTTTTCAATTTCTTGCTATTCGCCCCGTTTTTTAATTTGTTCGGTCAAGGAAGACCAGCTGGTTTAGTCGTAGTGTTTTGTGCTGCGCAATGAGCTCTTATCTTAGAATTAATTTCGAGACAATTCTTTTAAATATACTTGTCACGTTCCTTCGCACATGACATGTTCAATAAATTTTCGAAGACGTATGTCGACAGATTCCATTTGGCCAGGAAGAAACAATAACTTGGTATTTCGGTAACACGCGCTTGTTAAGTTTCCTGCAACGAAAATGCTCGACGGGGTCAAAGAACCGTCGTTAATCATTTTCCTAACGTTCAAAGCCCGAAGATCGGAAGCTCGACTAATTCCGTCGACGAATCACAGAAAATTGATCATTACTACGACAGTCTGATCATCAATCCTCGTTTTCGTTGCGCGAAAAAAAAAAAAGAAAGTTACCGACAACTTTTGTTCATCCTCCCACGTAGTCCCGATTATATCAGTCTCGTCATAATGCGTGCTGATGTATTTGTTTTGCACACGTGTAACAGAAATTAGTAACTACTTAGCGAGTCTGCTCCACGAACGTATTAATAGATTCATGTATACTTGGTTTCAGATAAAATAAACACTCGAACAGAACGGACACCTTGTCTGTTGGTTAATTCTGTCCAGTCGACTATCGCACGCTTCAACTTTTTTAAACACGACATTCCCGTAAATTTCTTTTATCTACATCACGTTTCACCTTAAAATTTATCACTTCGAACCCACCTTAAAATTATACCTAAAGTCCATGTTTGTAAAACTTTCAATCCTGTACAATTATTTAAAATAAAAGAATACATCCCCGATATTTTAAGTACAATAATTTCTTTCCGATGTCCAACGATCGAACCAGCAAAAGTTCTATCGACGGCGATCGACTCGAAAGCAAAAGTGATTCACCTCGACTAGCACACAATAAGTGAAATCTTTGATTCGCGTTATGTCAGATCAGTAAACGATAAGCATTATCGACGTTACCAAGAATTTCGCGATTTTTTCCAAACGAACCACGATGCTCGTACGGCACTGTAAGGCGAGGCATCCGTGTGTGCATCGAGCGTACGTACAAATGCAGTCACGTACACGTGGAGACACGTACACGTGACTGAGAGCCAGCCAATGAGTCACCTCTCGTTAGTAACACGCGCGCGCGAGTTCGCTGTCGTGAAGCTTCCTTTTTTCTTTTTTTTTTTTTTTTTTTTGAAGGATCAATGACGAATTTTCCATTGATAAGAACGATATCGCGACAATAAACAATAAGTTGATTGATCGTACAATCGTCTCGATTCTAAGAGATATTAACCCCGTCACGTGAAACGTCGGATGTCGATCTGGAATTGGTAAGAATACCATTCTAAGTGTTCCATATCGTACCGATTGTCTACAATTTCTCACAATTTCCGAAATTATGTTTGTGAGATGAACATTTTATTAAAATTTATTTATTAAAATAATTTCCGTTAAACTTTCGAATGAGTACACATTCCGACGTGAAAATCACCGAAGTTCGCACCAAACGACCTCCGCGTAAGTCGACTGGTTGTTTGTGAAAAATCTTCGTGTAAAATCGCGAGTTAATACTCGGATTCGCGAAATACCAGACGATCGAGTTTACAAAAATTCGCTGAGCACGCGTCGACGCTACCCGACAAAAATTATTGCAAGATCGATGTTGTCACCTGCGTTTCTGTCTCGTGCGACGCGGTGAAAGTTCACGCGACGTCCATCCATTCGGACGACTCGAAATCGTCGCGTCCCGAACCAAGCGTCTCTCTCCATTTACTCAACGTGGCGCCGACCAATACGCTATTATTATCGTCCGTGCTGTTTTCTTTTCTGCCTCGTTTCTGCCAATGGCGATTTTTCCGATCGTGGCCATGAATTATTCATCCAACGATCAACCAACGATCAACCAACGATACTTTTTGTCGGTTTGATGATTCTTAAACCGTGACACTTACAATTAGAGTTTATTAGCTCGAGTTAGATGTTGGTGTAATTGACGGTATTTAAAAGACGCAGAAATATATATAGCGATTCTATCTTTAGTTTCTTTTTCAATTGTTTGTATTCCATTTTTGGAATCATAAGCGAGAATTGTAAAGCGACTGTTTAAAAAGAAACTGTTTCTCGTACCATCGTAGAAGGTTGTCTTTGTTTTACGATCGTTTTACGGTTCGCGTGAAAAGCGATTTCTCACGGATCGTACGAGATTGTTCCGATGAATCGAGTCACGGTAATGCGCTAACACGAATTGTTTTTGTTCAGATGAAATTGAGAATCGTTGTCTTGACTCATCGATAACTGGGTTGCCTCAATTTTACAAGAATGTTCTATACTTCGATTAAAAATAACTTCCTTATCTTGCTTTATATATTAATCGTTCTATAATTAGATTAACTAGAAGACTGGTGTAAGTTGAAAAGAACCAGATAATTTCCGAACGAAATCTCGATTTACATTAAGATTCTTTCTTACGGCGCTCTAAATCAGGTTTTGTCGATCTGTTATCGATCGGTGTAAACTTCTTTTCTCGGACCGGTATCGGACGAGAAAAGAACGAAAAATCAGAAAACGGAAATTTCATCAGACATTCGTCACATGGTTCTAATCGATTCGAACAGTGGTGTATCGCTACTGTATTTTCTGTTTAAATTTATCCACCGACCACATCGAATTATCGTTATCAAATTATGGAGTTGTCAAGTTTAATCGATGCGCTTATAAATTCTTGATCAAACCATTCGTTTAGATAAGATTGTCCGTATCGGTGTACTTGTACATAAAATCCTCGTCTATCGAACGAAAGAATCGTTGTACGTGAAAGATAAAAATTTTCGAAATCACATCACGAATTTAGGTAGAGAAAGAGAATCTTAGATTGCGTAGTCGGTTGCGCGAAATGTGCACGTTTGCACGATTGCGTCGAATATCTGTGAAACGAAAAACACGCTGCAGATGAGGAAAAGCAGAAGTAAACGCGAATGACGCGATGCGTCTCTGTCATTTTCACGGTATGACGTTCCTTGGTAACAAATATTCTACAGAATATAATGGTACATGGTGTAATCATTTTCCTATGTACTTGCGCCATTAAAACAATACAAATAACCTATACAAATGTAGAGATAAACGTGTCTCCATAGATCAATCAACCATTCGAACGAAAGTATCCATTTTGATCATAATCGCAAAGCTATATTTTTATCTTGAAATTTTATTTCACGAGTTCTTGCGTCTATCTTTACACCTTTCTTGCCTCGAAATCATTGAAAGCGTTTTGCCCATTTATCAAATTCATTGACAAATCTTCACCTGATCTTAAATCGTCTAATGAAATTGGCGTTAGGCGAATTTCATCGAGATATCCGTATGTATGCGCAGATGTGCAACCCGGTTTCGCCGTGGTCATCTACTCCGCGCCAAAGATAGAGTCTGACATCATACACAGAAGCATCACTCGGGTCGAACGAGCGATAAACATACTTGCACACACGATACCTCTGCACGCGGAAGGTTTACGTTGTCTGTTAGAACTGTCTCAATTGACATCTTCCAATGCACTCTGATGTTTCGTGAGAAATCGTCGAAATAACGAAAATTGGCACTTTACGGGCGAAGATGGCGGAGAATCGTAGAGAAATCGTAGAGATGGTTGGAAAGCAACAAATTTCCATTTATAAGTAGGATATCATGTCGAAAACTCGGCTATGAGATGGTGAAAATTCTAAATGCGTTTTGAAACGAAAGGTATTCGATGAAGGAGGTTTGAAATTTTAATGGATTTTAATGGATTTTGATGGATTGAAACAGAACGATAGATGGATCGATTTCGAATCAAAAGCGCGATCATGTTTCTTCGTTCATCTTGGTTTCACGAATTTCACTTTCGATCGTTCGAACTTATCGAACCGAAACAGAATCGAACACGGTAAATTTAGAAAGACCGTATCTTTGCCACGATTTTGTTTTATTATTTGTCGCCTGCTTAAGCCGTATAGTAGCTCGTAACACTTGCCGCTACTCCGATAACGCACAGAGTATACAGCCTCGATCGCGTGTAAACATGCGTCT
Source organism: Bombus pyrosoma (assembly GCF_014825855.1). NCBI lineage: Eukaryota > Metazoa > Arthropoda > Insecta > Hymenoptera > Apidae > Bombus > Bombus pyrosoma. Next base: position 4,060,674 of record NC_057774.1, read on the forward strand.
TTGTACTATCAACCTGACGTCACCTAGCGTACAGTGTACAGATAATAAAAGAATGGATTTGATGGATGCCTTCACGGCATTACGTTGAATTCTTTTTTTCGTAGATCATCAAACAAAGTGGCTCATGAATTATTTATGCGCCCCACTAAATCAAACAACGTTGACAAATATTGTAACAACGAGGATCCTAAATGCAGTCGACGAATTACAAGATACGACCCACGCAACTTCCTCATTCACACTTCGCTTTCCAACCAATTGCCTTTATCGAATGAGCCAAGCTCGATTATATCAAACTTCATCATCTGTGTCTAAAAAAAAAAAAAAAAAGAAAATAAACGCTAATCGTCCACTGTGATACTAAAGTTAAGAAATTTTTCAAGAATGCAGTTAGTCGGTTTAGCTTTTCACTTGGCTTAACGTTAATATCGCAATGGTTAAAATTCGAGTCGCTTAAAATTCGCTCTAGGAATTCACTCGAATGGCTGAATCGACGGAAAAAGAAAGAAGTGAAGACGTAAAGAATACGAGTTCCAGAAACGCTGATGAAGATCGATGGTCAAGCAACGCGATCGATATGATGAAACGACGAATCGCTTCGTTCTTTTTCTTTCTTCTTTTTCTTTTCTTTTTTTTTTCGACTAAAGAACGTTTACAACCGAGTCATCGATAGTCGAACGACAAGCGGAATGCCGCGAGCGCGAACGTGGTCGATAGAAAGTGGTTCTCGAAGCGGCGCGGCGGAGTGGCGTCACACACAACTTGACTCACCGATTCTGCGTGTCGTAGCTCGACTCGCTTGCCCAACGGTCGACCGCGGTATTTATATTTATGCCGTTGACCAGCCGGCCCGTATACTATTTCCGCGGTAATTACGTATTCGAACCGCGTCCGAGTTTCATTACGCGACAGTCTGATCGACAATTCGCGAATATAGGCTGCGGATATCGATCGATACGGATCGATATGGGTGCAGTGTGCTTACTTAGGACGCGATCGAGGATCGATCACTTTGTTCTTCTTCGTGCTTGATCTCGTGCATTTCAGAAAGCTCAGTCACTTTACGCTTACATGAATGGAGTTGATATTCAGATAAGATTCGAACGGCAACACTCATTCGGTTCTTTGAATATTATCGATAAGCTGATAATCCTTGGGCAATTTCAACATACAATGTAACCATTAAGTGTCACACGAGAAGGAAAAATGCACCATTCGAATGAATCACAAGCTGAATTTCGCACGACATTGTCATGCTTCTAATTAACCCGAGACTGACGTTATCTATTAAAAATCACGCAGGGGTATCCCCGACCCGTAACGAACTTCCTTGTAACTAAATACGAGTTCATCATCTTTCTACGTAATCTTTAAGGCCATATATATTATAATATTAAGGCTATATAGTTGATCTACCTGATAACAATAACTGTCCATTAATAGAAAAGAAATTGAAAATAATTTACGTTCCTATAAATTATACATTTGGTAGAAGAAAAAAAATTCTAGGGAAGCATTTTATCAAATATCCACGAAAGAATTCTATTAATATCAAAATCAGATTTAGCCTCAGATCGAATAAATCTTAAATCCTGAGCAACCGATTTAAAGTATTTTATCGTAAAATAAATAATATTAAGAGATACGCGACGGAAATCCAACTTGATAAAATATCGAAGGAAAAGAAGAAATGTGAAAGTAGCCCGACTCACCGAAGGAGGCGAATTTGAATCTCTTGATCCTCGGCAGCGTCGCAGTAGTGTAACCGCGCGTCAAGGCTGGCATGGTGCTCTCTCTCTTCAACAGCGTGTTTGGACGTGATAAGCTGGACGATCCTTCCACTTCTGGGACAGCGGCTCGTTTGACGACTCTTTCCTCGGTGCCAGTCACCTCTACGGCTAATGAACGCATCCTTCGTTCACTCGTGTAATCTCGTGACGCATACGGTGCGTGTCGTTAAGCTGCACGAATCGTGCGTCATTAGGGAATTGCAAAATTTCCCCGGTCCACCGTAACAGGTGGCCACGCGAACCAATTCAGGAACTAATCGTTTCGAAGTAATTTTGCTACGGTTATTTTTCTGCATTTTATGACCTACTGAAGCACGGTGGAATTTTAATTGAATAGATACTAAATACATAATCGTATAAAAATGTTTGTTTGCCTGTTTCGTTGTGTCGAAATTTTTATTTAAAAAGAGAAAGGATAGATATTTGATTGTACAGAATATAACGTTACTGTGAACTATTGCTCGTTCGAAGAATCTTACAGAGAACTAGGTATATTTTAACTTCTGAATTTTGTACTTCAAATGATTTGATTGGATTAATCCTTAAAACACGCGCATTAAAATCTTTCAATTTAAACGCTGCTCGTCTGCTTTTGCTAAAATCACTGAAGAATCGATTACTTATGGCAACATTACACACGTCTGCCACCAGAGGGGCTATTGTTCGCGCAAGTTCTTGCTCTACCATCGATTCTTTCGTATATAACTTTCCTTAGTCATAGCTAGACTCGTTCCAGTCAATACTTTGACGTATTTCTAGACTACTTAGCCAACTTTAACTTCACTAACGTTGGAATTTTCTCGAATCGGAGACCCCGCCGCCTTAGTTATGTTATTAATAAATTTATCAACAGGTCTACGAGGAAGTAAATCTCCTATATTCAACGTTTTCTTTCTGCTCACGAAATACTGATGCTTGCATTGCGAAATGTATCGCGACGAAAGAATTTGTTGATCTAAGGATTTCCACGTGAAAGCAAGTTCGGCTGGATGTTTGCTTATTCGACGATGACACGCTCGATCGTCGGACGCGAACGAAAACGAAAGCACTGTAGCGTATTTTCGGCAAGGGAACGACCTCGAAATGAAATTTACTCGACTTCGAGGTTGGATCGTCATTGAGAAGGCACGTGAGACGCAGATGTTGCAGCTGAACTTGTTATAGAAATGCATACGCATGGAAGTCACTTCGGTGGATTTTGATTTATCGTCATCCAAACATTTCCATCCATTTGAAATTTCTACTCAGGTATCGTGACACGTATACTTTCGTTACGCGTACAAAATGTCAATCGATTATTCATCGAGTTATGATTGAACGTTAGTTGCGATCTGAAGAATGACTGTGCGATGCCCAGTACGATGCTTGCTTTAGATAATACGTTCTATTTTCTAAATATGACCAACCGTTTTGTTTTCGAAACATTGAAACTACTACGTCAATTTGCAACGTCATCCGCTGTAAACGAGAACTGGATTCTTCATTTGTTTTAAAGAATTCTCATCTATTTGACGCATTTTTAGACGATGACTGGGGGAATCAAGCGTGAGGCAATCAATATAAAAACAAGAGTGAAAAATATACGTACTTACGTAATATCGCGTTATCTATGGTGACGGAAGCGGTAAACACTATCGAATTCACAGATACGAATATTCTAATAGATTGGAACAAAACATTCCAACAAAGATTCACGCTCTTTCATTATTTTATATAAAAATATATAAAAATTCAAGATACTCTAATTAATTAACGCTGACGATATTTTGTGTATTTCCGAAAAGCTCTTTATCGATAAATAAAGATTTATAATTCCCAGCAGACCAGAAATTATTCTTCGGAAAAATTTTCCATCATATCGTCAACTAATTATTCTTTATAAACATGAAATACACGTTTTCTACTATCTAAAATATTATAAATGTAAAGTTACGATTCCAAACAGATCGAAAACTACTCGCCACGAAATCATGCTCAAATAGTCAAAACGATAGTCGCGACAATTTGTCAAACACGTTTGAGTTCGCGGCTTAACGACGCACACGGCACATCACGGTCCACGTGGACCGCTATAGTACTCGCAGGACTTACTCATCGACGACGGCCTCTTGACAGACTTTCCGGCGAGCAACAGCCCCGACGATGCTTTGCCACGATGGTTGACCGGCGACTGCGCCGCTCCACGGCTCGCGAGGGATATCTTTGCACTCATCCTCGCGGAGGCTACCGTTTCCTGCGATCCTGACTCACGTACCGGGAAGTGGAGCTCGGAGGTCGCGCTGGCATGCCACCTCGTTAAATCAAGCTAGACCTTCTGGTCGCTGTCGTTGTTCGATCCGGCCACTGATATGTTTTTCTCGGTCCTCCGTTGTTCTCCTCGACGCTACTTGAGGATCTACAAATGAGCGGCGTAAGACTCTGCCTTGAAATGATACTATTTTGGTGAGGTTAGAGATTCGAACGTTGTAGCATGACAAATGAATCATGTGTACCATTGTTCGAGTTCACTTATTCGAACGTGAACTTGTATTATTTGAACAGCAAATCACTGAGATTCTACCATATAAATTTCAGTAATTCGAACTTCGTTCTTTGAGATCAACGATCTCGAACAAATGAAGTTCTATCGTAACGGTAGCAAGAACAGTTGTAGAATTCAAAGAAGAAACGTGTGTTAAATCGTTTTGCCAATCTTCTAGAATAGTAATTGCAAACGTGGTAATCTGCTCAGGAAATCTGACAGCCCCGATACTAAACAAGTGCACGTAACCACGAAGCTCATGAAAATCACGCTGACACGTTTCTTGAGAAGTCTAGGGTCAGCTTCAAACGCGGTTTATTTAACCAGAAATCATTCGATGTTAACACCTACCAGGAAGACGAGATCAAACGTTTGCCAGACATGTTCCGACGTTGTCCAAACGAAAGTTGTTCGAAAAGGCACACAGATCTTGGTCGATCTGAAACTAATACGCATTCTGGTTATTAGAATCACCATCCATCGCTCGAAAATTGAGATGCAAGAGTTTGACGGATGGTAATAGGCTTTTTCATCGATATTTACCGATTTGTAAATTGACTACGGAATCACGTACAGGGAAGTCGGAAATTGGAGGCCAGACGGCTTGAAATCACGACGGGCTTTCCGTTAACGATCCTTTAGCTGGTCCCTGTTCAGGAATCACCATATTTGACGTATTAACCCTGGACCAGACTTCCTGTCTACCAGCGTTCTCTTACCTCGCTCGCTTATCTGAAAGAATTGGACACGTGGTCTTCTTTCACACAGTTCCAAGAACTTATCTATGATCTACGATCGATTTACACGTTACTGATGCTGTTGGCGTTTTGCTGACACCGATCTAATTCGTTAACGAGTTGAAGATGTTTTTTTAATGATTATTATATCGAGAAGCCTCCGGCTTTTTTAAAACTCGTTTTTTTGGAAATATTCTTCGTGTTTTCACCGAGAGAAAGACTAGATAAATTGTCGAGTGAAAGCTATCTATTAATAACATAACATTAATTTAACGAACAACTATAGCTATCTATACGTGATGCAAATTTGCGTGTGGTCAGCGGAACACTTTCAGACACGAATTTCTAGTCGTAATGATTCATCGATTACAAACAATGTGTGGATAAACACGACTTACTTTGACTCATACTCTTTGAATAGATTAATCAAACTAAATACTCATCGCTTGTTATTGAGTAATCGCTTTTTTCTTTGGACTCTCGACAAATAAATAAAAAGCTCATTCAGATCAGACTCGTTTTGCGTCATTATTTATTAACCAATAATGTCAGTGAATCGACAGATAATAAGTTTTACGATTGTGTGTAAATATTATTCACAGTTCTAGCTTGAAAAATGACGAATCGTAAGATTTTTCCTTCGATAAGATTATGTAAGAGGGGCCAGATGCCAAATATGAAATAAAACAGTCTCTGTATTTTTACGAGCAGGTGTGAAGCAAAACAGGAAGAATGTTTCATTCTTTCATCCGGTTTACGACCAAATAAGGAAAGATCGGTTGATTCTCTGGATGGTCGAATTCCATCCGGCCATGAGAACGCGTCAGGTCACCGGGAACAATGTCCGCGGGTGATCTGTGCAAGAATAACATCGACAACGGAAAAACACGACGAGGGACAGCAGCCGGGAGCGCGTTGACTCGCTTGACTCAGACGTCGGCCACCGGCGGACCTTGAAGAGGGAACAGGAACTTGACAGGCTCCGCGCCAAGGCGAGCCAGAATCCCGCGCGTCTCTTTGTCCCAACTTTCTGTAGCATTAACGCAGCGTCCGCGAGTTTATCTCCATTATTTTTGTTAAGTGCCGCAGACACGAACCGATCGAAAGAACCTGATTAACAGCGTGTTCGGAAAAAGATACAACTCGTATCGGAGATCTTTCTTTTGCTGGCCAATGGAGGAGAGCAGGAAGTAGAAGTTTCAAAGGTAGCCTTATGAGCGAAGATTTATGCTTTTTCGTGTATTTTACGGTATATTTGTGGTGGTTCGACAAGATGGTTTTGTAAGGAGAATTTGGTACGTGTTTGGAGATATAAGTTTAGATAAGTTCGGAGAAAGGCCAGATTTCACAATTACGAGAACGTGTGTCGATGAGGAGCCAAGTTAGATCTGCATCAGGCAACGAGTTATCTTTTCAATTACATGTTTAAACTAATTTGATCTAGTCAATAAACGATGGCGATTGTATTCAACCAATTAATTTTTATTTACTCTTCCTCGCTCGATATTCGTACAAATTGTTTAAATCCAAATATAAATGATAATCCCAAACGACAAACTACCTTTTCAAGCGAATCAACGATGAAACCACTCGACGACAAAGAGTTGGGAAGATCGATCGTTTAATAAACCACATCGTCGATTATTTTAGCGTAGAAAGATGAAAATATCAGCGGAAATCACGGACAACGCGGAGAAGTCGAGTGAAAGAGGCGGTCAGGGAACAAAAGGACAGCGTGGAGCGTAGAAAGAGCGAGTAGAAATGCCGCCAGTTCTACAGGCCCCCCACCCAAGGGTCGCGCGCTCTGTGCCGCGTATTTAAATAGAATTCAAGCCTCAAGGAGAAAACGCAAGGCTGTGGCAAGGACTCCGACTGTTTTATGCTTCGCGCCGGATCACTGCCACCGGTGAAACGGGCTTAAACGCGGCCATCTAAACGCGCGAAAGTAACTCATACATAATTAATCCCGCTGGCCGACAACCGGCCGAGAGATCGAGATCACGCGGCGACGTTCGGCCGCCTCCCGTATTCCTGTCTCCCGGTTCGATTTATGCTCCTCGTTGAATAATTATCGATACCAACGTGTATGTGATATTTTACAAGATAAACAGCCGTATTAACGATAAGTGGGAAACAAAATGAGAAAGTAATTCGGAGTGTTGGAAAATTCGGGATAATTTTGAGATAGAGTTTCGCAAGATTTTTTCGAAAGAAACGATCGAATTTCGTATAATCGGGATCGATAAAGTGTTTTCGATCTTTAGGCTACCATAACCGTATGGAAATCGAGCATGATACAATAATTTCTTGGCTAAATTGCGGCACGACGAATTCATTAGCGTCTCGTTCCCACAATTAACGCGTTTGCAGTGGCATTTTAGCGCGTCGTGATTAACATGTCCATTGTGACGGCGATTAACATCGAGATGCATATTCTCGCGATTGCACAACAATATCGAACGGTGTGCAGCATAACTTCGGACGAATCAATACCGAAGACAAAACTGCCAGCCGCGACGATATCGAGCGGCAACGGTTTCGCGTAACTGGACACTGAGTGCACACCTTAAGGCCACTTTATAACGCAACAGAACCCTGCCACTACCGCATTACTAGGTATGCACAGTGCCGCAGCCAGTTCACCGGGCTATTACTTACCGATACTGTTATTACCGCGCAACCAAAGCGAAACCCCCGTCATCCGCTTAATGATTTACCACCTTAACGAACGATAACCGGAATCCCGAGAGGCCATCGCGAATTGCCATTTAGAATTCGACCGGATCTTCTTGTTCCGGTAATTTTTATGATTAATGCTATATTTTTGGAAATACGATCGACCAACTATGTATAGAAATTCATTTGCAGTTGATACGTAACTCTGTTACTGTACTGTAAATGTCGTCGGATAGGGTAGAATGAAGTTACTCGAAGGAGACTATTTTAAGTTGAATGTCGCACGGTATACTTCGTGGGTAAAACAGGTAAAGGCGAGGTCACAGACCTTTGACACGAAGCAGTGTTTAAGGTCACGTGCGGAACGTCGCAGCGGCCTTGGAGGTGCACCTAATGTCGACGGCGGTCGGGATGTTTGCTTAGACTTTCAAGCTTCAACTTTTTCATAAGATACCCTTTGAAGATCTTTCGTTAACGATCGTTCATCTGTTTTATGAAGACAATCGATTCTTCGATAATGGCAATAAATAAAACGAAGAACAAAAATTGCACGATAAAGTCATTGTTTCGTTGAAGATCATAATACAAAAGTCAAGTTAAGAAATAGAAGTCACTAATATGAAAGATTGAAATGTTGCGCAACGTTTGTCTTTCATGAGTTAATTGGGGCTCGATTATGTTAATCTCCTCGTAAAGTTCGCCTCTCGTGGAAGGATCAGCAACGACACCAATTATTCTGCCTAATAAATACAGCCGTAATAAATCCGGCAGTTTACAAGCGGTGCAGCTCCACCGTCGAGGGTGGAATTCCACGATTAATGGGTTAACGTGGCGCGCGTATCTCTGGCCCGCATCTGCGTCCACGACACGCATTGCGAACACGCATTGCACAGAAGACGCGTTTCGCGTAGCGAACCATCTATCTCGAAAAATCTCAAGAGCGTATCGAAGATGAAAATCTTTTTTCTGGCGAACGCAAGCTAATTTCAGTTCGCAAATCAACCTCTTTCCATTGTAGATCACAGCCGGTTGATCGTACGCCGACCAAACGTTTTCGTCGTGTACTAACTCGATTAGGGCAACCGATTTTCGCGATAGAGTTCGTAAGGCGAATTGGGGACAATTTTGAAGTGTTTATGAATCGTTGGATGGGTTTTCGTCAACTTCTTTTTTCTCTAAACGAGTGCACGGTTCCACGTTTCATGAATTTTTGATAACAGATTTAGCGAGGCATTTTTTTTAACGGTCTAAACTTCGCGAGTACGTTACATCTTTTTTAGTAAAATTACATCTTAACGGTGTATAAAGAATGGTTGAAGATGGCCTGTGTGAAAAGCTGAGAGCCACTGAGAATCTATATTTGCATTTCACATCCCTATGCGGCGTGGCAGCTCTATAATTCGTTGAACTAAATAATTGAGCTCGAAACCGAGGCGACAAATTTAATTCGCCAACATCGTTAGCTAGCATGCACGTCGCTTATCGATTGTAGATCGAAACGGATACGAGTCGAACGATAGTTTAACGAAACGATCGCTGTTTAAGTGATTCAGTTTCGAAGTGGAACAGCGGAGAAATTTTCTGGAGCATCGAGAAGGCTAAATATATTAACGAGCAACCAAAGACCTTCGCTACGTTATCGCCCGATCTCTGATATTTCTAACGATCATCATGACGTCATGAAACGAGATTGCATGCGAATCTTCTAATTGTAACGCTGGTTAGACGCCGTCATGACGCCAATAATAATTCTGACATCATCGTTCGCTTTTTATCTCTACCAAGGTGGCGTAACAATTAATTTAGTTTCAACTAGCATACGCGATAATATCGATCATTGCTTGGACTGCGGACAATTGTGCAATCTCTGCAGGTGAAATGCAGTTGGAACACGTTTTTGTAAAGAAACAATGATTTATCGAGGCGGGGGTAAGGTGGAGGATAGCGGAAACGACAGCCTTAAGGAGGTTCGTCTGGATCGATACATCGAAGCTTTCGACGACCACTTTCGACCTTCCCAAGTTAGGGACGTTTGACGATGCTTCTTGTACGAGTTAAGTTGTTGGACTTTGCGAGTTGCGCTCGTAAAATATTATATATCGCGGAATATTTCTAAGAATAGTCGTATAGTTCATTATCGACATGATCCTGTTTACGTAAATTAAAGTTCGTGAAAACTTCACTCGAGGAAGTTAACCGAGCTAGCCTCGATCTTTTCTTTTACAGAAAAATGAAATAAAATAATAAAAGACGGAGAATTATTGACCAATTTACAAAAGAAAGAAATATCTTCTGAAAATGTTACATAGTCGAGCAATTAATAAGTTACTACTTCGAGCTTCCTAATTCGAAACGATTTTCCGAAAAAGTCCCTTTTTCTAGCTGCGTCGCCCTTCCAGCAACTTGGCGATATTACCTTGTACGATTTTACGATGGAATAAAATTGGCCGTTTCCAAGAGGAAAAATAAACAAGTTACCCTTGAACGAGCTACCGTAAATTCTTCCAGCGAATCGGATTCCTGCGCGATCGTTGCGCAAGTATCGCGTCGTGGGGGGCTGGCCGCAGCAATTAGGGTGGCATACGGAGCGTATTACCAACATAATCAAATCACATGGACCCTTGCAGCTCCGTTATGCCCGTTGACAGGCTACAAAAGGGGGATGGCCACCCTCTCGAGCCCCCGAACCGGGTCCTGGCCGCCTCCGCCTATTGGCCTTGAATGCCGGTTGATTCATCTGTTTGCTTTTTATTATCTCGCCGACCACCGGAAAGCACCAGCTATCTAGCCGAGGGTGGCATTAATCAATTGATGGGATCAGCCACGGTGATGACGAATGCGAGTGCATAAACGATGATCGCGTCCCGAAACGATTTTCGATCGACCGGAAAGAATTATCGAGCAGAAATCGACGATTCGTTCGTTTGGACAGATTTCCTACGCATCGATCGTTTCTCTCTCTCTCTTTCTCTCTCTCTCTCTTTCGTTTTCCTTTACAGAATTGAATTTTTGAAGATATAATTAAATTTCTTACAAAAAGAATTATGAGATAATCGAAATCCCTTCAGGATCAAAATTTGCAGTTAGAGTTCGTAATGAGGAAACGAAACGCAAAGCTGAACCTTACAAATGAAAACTATCTTAAATACGTTCGTCTTTGAGATCGAATTTTTCGAATATTTCCTTGCACTATCCATCTTCGTAACTTGCCTTTCGATATAAAACTAACGCGACAACGTAGGATCAAAACGTTCTACTTGTTCCTCGATCATATTAAAAATAACTTGTACCAGTTAAAAATAATTCCATTTCATCGATGCAGTGGAAGATAACAAGCAAAACAAATTTCGTTACCTTTCTAAATTTCGAACGACACTACGTTTCAATTTTCTACTTTTAAATCGTCATTTGTTCCGAGATTTCTAATGTCTACACACGCGCGCTGAGAGATTTCTCGTACCTTTCTCGTGTGAGTATCGAAGCGTGACGGAGCGCGGTTCACCGCACGACTTTCGATGTGGCCTGCCCCGCGAGCACTGTTTTCTAAGACAGCACGATAGGCCGAGGGTTGCGCGGCATTCCACCCCCATCGCGTCCCGTGACGTCGTAACGCGAACGTGGTGTCCATGTGGTGTCCTAGGCAACCCGGCATTCGTGTGTATATCCATTCTACCATCTTTTTCCCACTTCTTTTGCCCTCTTTGTCTTGCTTTAACCCTCTTTCACCCCATCGCGAAGTCTGTATCTTCTGTTTTCGTTTGCTGCCGTACGTCTCATCTAGACGATTCAATTTTGTCTTTTATTCTCCCTTTCCTTTTTCTGCCTCTTTATTGCCTCTTTCTTTTTAATTTTTCACGTTTCATCCTTTTCACATTCGTAGCGATGCTTATTCTCGTGCTCTTTCAGCTTCTCTTCTTTTCTTGCCACGTGTTCTTCGTTGTTTAATACTTTTTTGGATTCTTAAGATGGAATTTTGTAGTATTTCGTTTTTCGGTGTTTTTTCCTTTTTATATCTTTTTAAATAGCTCTGTCGAGGCGAAGCACGCGATCTCGCGTGGATTCGCGTCTGCGTCACTGCTGCAACCATTCGAACACAGGCGCGCGCCAGATAGAGAAATCGATCCAGTCACCTGCCTTCGCACCCCTCGCGATTACGTCCCCTTTATCGCGAAGTTGCAGTCCTACACTGGTCCCTTCTTCTCCTCCAAACATACCAGAAACATTTATCAGGTAAAATACGTTTCTACTATCGTTTTATCGACCTCCACGCGCGTTTGTTTAATTTCAATCACACCGCTACCCTAAAGCAATTTTGTAATTTAATTGGGTACACGGCTTTTTTTCATATCGATTCGATCGTTTCGTCTTTCGTCCCTGCGAATATTCGAAAATTACCGATCGAGATATCGTTTCCTCTATAATTCGCCTCCCTTTCAACAGTTACTTTCTTCAATCTCGCAACAATTCTTTTGGCTATCAAGATATTAAATTTTTATTTCCATTCTTCTACATTATCAGAAAATAAAAATTCTCGAAAGAATACGTGTTAGCCACGTTTCCACGTAAACGACGTGGCGACGTCACAATGTACAGATTGCTTTGATTCGATTGTTATGACACGTTGACGGGTCGAAGGCAGGTGTCGACGAGATCGATCGGCCTAGCGCGTATTACAGGACACGGAAGGTATATTTAAAGGTGGGTTCCGGTGTCGTCGTAGATATATTTCGATTAACAAGCGGCGCGGCGTAGCGATCGAACATCAGCGCGCAAAGTGCACGTATTCCGGAGAATGACTTCACCGCTCGCAAGTGTGCATCGTATTTAGATGATATCGATTGCGAGTCGTACGTCATAGGTCGGCCTAGAATCGACCCCTCGTGACACAGTTACAGCCTGGTTCACGGTGCTTTAGCACGAAAGTCACTACGAAATCCGTGGGATTGTTTAGCTCGACAACTGTTGCGGATGATCAAGGAACGATTTTTTACAGCTACGAATCCAACAGAGTAATTTCCTTCTTCCCTCCCTCTCAGATTTCCTTTCCCCTGATCCCATCCTTTCTATCTTCCCTCCCTCAGTTCCGGAAAAATGGGTTCCATTAACCTGGCTCTTTAAATAGATACAGTGACGTAACACACAAAGATCATACGAGAAAAATAGGGCAGGTACACTTCTCTTTGTTTCCTGACTTTGCTTTATTCACTCGGTTTTATTATTCAATCGCTTTATGATCAGAGAATCTTAATATGGCATAATCGTAGAATAAAAATAACCGGTTAGGTTGAAGGATGTAAAGTAAGGAAATTATAGAATCTCGAATCACCGATTCAGGGTCGCATATCTAAAATTTAGAGTAGACCACTTAATCACCAGTGTAGACACGTGACTATCTTATCAACGTTTCGAAACGTTTTCCGAAACGAAGTAACGATAACAGGTAACGATCTGGAAGGCTCGTTTACTAATGCAGCTCTGTCGTAAATTCCACGGTACCTGGTAATCTCTTAAAGACCGTAATTGCAGCTCATTGGATCAAGGATAATGATATTACGGAATAATTGTCAAACCTCATGCGATCGAAGTTACGTGATCGCACGGAAGCTTCTTACATAACGCGTCTTCAGACGGCTTTCCGTCATTAGACGACGATAAATATCTCGTTTAACGAGCATCGGTCGACGGATTCTATTTCTTGTTGGTCGGAATGAATTCCCAAACGCGCCAACATCGCTCGATCGAAACGATGATATCAGCGATTTAAAAAATGATAAAGAATAAAATGATTATATAATTTTCATCGTGAAAAGATTACTCAACGAACATTGGTAGCATCGTGTTCGATTTCATTAAGGTAGATCCGTCGCTACCTCTGATTGATTATTATAAATCGAATCTACGTTACAACATCGATATCAGCTATGAAGATTTTTCAGTAGTTTGCAAATTTGTTCGTGTCTCTTAGATTTTCCCGGGAACTGAGCTCTGCCCCGGAAGGGGATGAAAAGATGAGAGGGCGCCGCTCTCCCAAACAGGTCGATACGACCTGCGCGCTCATTCTCCATCGACGACTGTGCTGGAATGGACCCGTGCTGATTCTGCAGTTGCAAAACATATCACGAACAGAGGTCTCGCGTTTTATGTCGTTCATCCTAGTCGCGGCGATCAAACGAGGAAAAATCCAGAAATAAAACGAGGAAATGCAGGTGGTTGACAGTGGCGTGACGTGAAATTCGTGGTGTTTTGATTATCATCTGTATACAGTGGCCTTGTCATTTTAGCAACTAAAATCGAGTAAAGTACAAAAGGAGTAAAAAATACAGAAAATGGGGACCAGATTCGCAGCATGTGAGTACTAGAAAAATGACGCGATGTTTTATATATTTATTTACGTATAACTGCCCTTTTTCAGATTCATTGAAGTTAACTAATCTCCACGACTACTATCAGAGACTTCTTCACGGTAGTCAACCTGTACCTTCTGGTCTCGACATGGCAAACACAGTCAAATTCTTCTCTCAAATGCTGCTGTGTAATAATCGCAATATCGTTTTGTTCGTGTCTGTTAAAAATCGTTTGATAATTTATGCTTTGTTTCACAGCTCTGTTAAAAGAAGTTCGCGAAGCACCTTTTGAAATGATCAAGTCTCAGAAGTACGACGCAGAACGTATGGCTCTTTACCCGAATTTGGATTACAAGCAGCTGTACAACGCGCTCACTCAGCTGATCGATGTTGTTTCCTCCATTCACACCGGTTTGCAAGGTCTGTCCTATATTTTGTTTTTATTCGATCGTTTGCAATTCAAAATCCACGTTTCAGTGTTTGGACAGGCATTGCTTCAGTGTCTCGCGTGTCTCTTGCCATTTTTGGACCACGATATGATCGACAATGTACCTTATCTCACGGCCAGCTCGATCTCGGTACTTCCAGTGGAACTTCATCAAGATATCGTCAACTATCTCTGTTTCTACATTCTACCATTCACCATCAGTAGGTGTCTTCGTTTCGTGCAATAGATGCAGAGACTAAAACATGTTTGATTATTTCAAATATGTTCCTTCAATTATAGCAAGGAAAACCGAGGATGGGACGGAGAACGCAGCTAGCCAGTCGATAGCAGCCGTTATCATGATGATCTTTCAATACTCCACTAACCCAGGTTCTAATTTTCATCGTTACATTTTTATAAGATGCAGAGATGTATTTGTAATTAAAGATTACAAAAAAAATTGTCTGAACGTCTATGATTGTTTAGCTCACCATTGTCAACTTTTGGAATGTCTAATGGCACTGAAACCAGGCGTGGTAAAAGACATTCTTTGCGTGGTTGCTTACGGCACGGCACCGGCAAGAGCTTCAGCAGCTAAATTACTGTTCTACTACTGGCCATCGTTCAATCCGAATCTCTTCGATCGCAGGGCGGTTCTAATGAAATTCGCAAGTGCGTTTCCCCACGGGGTTTTGATAATATCGCTGAAACCTTCGTTCGGTAAAATACAAAATATGAATTTAACATATGCAGATGATTTGGCACCATTCGTCTGTCAAAGAGATTCTTGTCCAAACGCGGGCAACGCCGAAGCTGGCAAAGTTTGTTACGATCATCGAATATCTATCACATTCGCTACAGAAACACCACCACCTATGTATCTGTGTATCGAATGCGCGAATGAAATACACAGGGCGCATCCTAATCAAATGTTCTACGACATTTTGCATCCCATGCAACAGGTGTCGATGATATGCGAAAATAAGGTGAGTCGAATGGTTTTTAGTTGAAAATTAATTTAATATAAATTCAGACACGATAACAGGTCTTTCTATCGAGAATTTAATCCCTTTCACACGTTTCAATATTTCTAAATTACGTCAGAACTGTAAAGCCACAGACAAGTCGGCGATCAGCGTCTGCTTCTCCACCGAATGCGCCAGCTACAACGGAAACCATCCGATTCGCTATTGTCAGAAATGTCACACTAATCGACACGATAAAGGCCGAGGTGAGGACCACGTGTATCATACGGCGTTGCCTCACATATCGAAATTGGATCCTCAGACCCAGACCTATATGGTACAAGCGATCGTCAGGTGAGACACCTAACTTCCAACCCATTTTCTATTTGCTAAAAGATCCTGTATCGCTTAACGTTCGAAAGATATCGGAACAAGGATGGGGACTATGGTTGGGACAAGGGACACTAACAGTCGTTGTAATTTGCACGAGTTTAATGAGACGTTGTCGCAACTAGAGACGAGAGATTCGCTCACACGGATCTCTGATACGTTTAAACACTGAGAATTTCAATCGATTAAATATCCTAAATTTTGAGCGTATGCTTATCTAAATATAGTAAGAAAGATACAGAGTCTCTTGTCTCTAGCGTATCGTCGATGTCAAAGTCCTTTCTGCGACAGAAGCGTTTTTTGATGACGTGAACGTATGCGACGCACGTTGATGCAATTCGATTGGTTTCATTCGTGTTTACCAACCCACAGATCGCGACCATGATCGTACGTTATGTATTAACTATGTGTTAATTTCTGATATACACGGTAACTCTAAAAAATTTAACGGTAAAAAATTTCCATTGAAAAGAAGAAAAATTTATCGTTAAAAATTGTAGTTAACGGGACAGTTAATTATTTATTTAGCGGTAACAGGTCGCATCCAAACGATGGTTGTTAATCACTATCCACGATGTCCAATCTTCGATGTGTTCGAAAGTAACACGATGACGCGTACTAACGAATGATCGCAGGATCATTGTTGCTTTGCGTGTTTGTTCGTGCTGGTCCATCCTGCTTGGTAAGACATTATGCTGTAACTACGTTCAATGGAAACTTAGGATACATCGAAGCAACTCTTCTGATATATTTTCGTGTAGCATAAATTGTCGATATTCGATTACTGTAATTTCCATTAAACGTGGTTAATCGATGCTCCATATTATTGTGTTTGAATATTCACAGAAACGGTCGAGATGTCGCATGTCACCCTATTCCGATCAAGAATGTATCTTCCACGTTCCTTTTTATCGTATAAATAAATTGTTTCGCGCACATCTCGATCCGTCATAGACGCTAAAGCCTCCAGACTTCGAAAATCTCTATAGATTCATCGGGGATATAATCTCAGAATAAGAAATTTGCCTTTGCAAAAATTTCAAAATTCTAGAGATTTTAGAGCCAGCGTTAACGTGATTCGCCGACTCGCGAATTAAAGGAGTCGAGATGCGATAACCAACGTGAACAAACTTTCACTAAATCGCTTCTATCGACTATTGAAAACGTTGAATGAAAAGTGCAGCACCGAAGTCGCCTCGAAAATCGTGGAGAGCGTTCGAAACCGGATGGCGGCTAGCGTGGACAAGTTTTTCTTCGAGTTATCCACAAGCGAAAGACACGTGACTCCGAAGCATTCAGCCTCACAGTAGAGAGCATAGGAAAAGTGCACCTTAAAGTTGCAATGCGAGGACACCACGCCGTATCACGTCCTGGATACGACGCACCAGCAGCTTGGTACCGTTTCTACAAATAAAAACGGACCCACTGGTGCAGGCTTGAATAGATACCCATTACCCGAGACACACTGGTATGCTGCACGAACAGAGACACTCTCTTAACGGGATATCCGGGGATCTGTTCTTTCTCTGTTTTTTTTTTTTTTTTCTTCAATTGTTATTTTCATAATAGAATCGCGGACTCTATGAAACACTGAAATCTTTTTTTTCTGATATTCTTGATATCTTCTATTCACTGATATTTCTTTCTTTTTCCTTTTCTTTCTTTTTTTTTTTTATATAGTTTAGAATGTTACTTCTCGAATGTCGACACATCAATACTGCATGTAGTTTTGATATCTTGAAAGTAGCATGAGTCCCCGTAGTTAGAATTATAGAACACGGAACAGTGAATTACATTTGCTGTCATTTGAGATAGGAATTCTTTCAAGATTTCTCTCGACGATCTAATTGTCTATATACTATTATAAATGGATATAATTTGTTATGGTGAGCACGATCTAAAGTCGCGTCTGATCGAACAGACGTTGTGGTCGACGTAGATTAATCGGATTTCTATTTTGGAACATTTGTAACACAGAATGTCCGAATAGTAGATCGACATTGTCGTTGTTTAATATAGAATTTTATGAACTGTTTCACGATCGATACCGTCACACGATTCTTTATTATCTTTTGTGATACAAAAGGGTGTGACATTTTGCCAAGTATAAGTAAGAAAAGGATCGTGAAGGAATTCAAATCATCATTGAACGTGGAAGCTTCGATTCTTCGACGTTCGGTGCTCTTTCATTTTCTGGCTCGCCTGAAATCGTTAGTGGAAGCTTCGAATCGCAGCACAATCAAGATTAGAAACAACGTCGAAAGTAATAGTTGCACCGAAATTTGTTCCTTTATTTGCGTTTTCGTAAATCTCACTTCCGATCAAATTCGCTCTTTCTCTTATTATTGCCATAACTCGAGATACGAACGAAACTATTTATCGGGTAATATTTCAATATAAAACAACGAGAACCTTCGTCTATCGATTCCAAGTGATAGATTTAACCGAGAGAGTGTCGATCTCAGTTAAAAATCATATTTAACGATCTGTTGAAAAAATTATCGTGTGAAAAATTGCCGGTGTTTAGCCGACCACAACCAGACGTGGCCGTAGATCGCGTTTGACATCCCACTGACCAGGTTTCCTCTCTACTTGCAGCCTGCTTAAGGAAGCTGAACCGCTAAGTATGGATAGTAACCGAGACATCTTGGAAATAAATACTAATAAGGGAAGCGCAGGATTCCCAGGGAGCGGCGGTGGGAGCAGCGGGGGTGGTTCTGGTAGCGGGAGCGGTGGGCAATTCGATTCGGCTACCTTGGAGGAGAGACAGCTACTTGGAAGATACGGTGTCTGGCTGCTGGTCGGACTTTGCACGCCGAATCAAGAAACCTCGATCGAAATACTCGGCCGTTTATTGTCAATGCTATTTCATTGGTTTCATGTTACTGCCTACTCTTTCGATGGTACTAAAAAAAGCCTTATGCACCTTATCTTTTCTGTTGGTAATTTAACACTTCGCATATTTATACACTTAATGAACGTAGAACGTAGATGAGCGGTGAATGGGCGGCGGAAGGTCTTGGATAATGTCGAGTAACGACGGTGATGTCACGATGTTGCTTCGAATCTTTTAAAGGGATTGCTAAATTTCAAATAATTGCGAAACGATATGAATTCCTTTCTTTGACATTTTGAAGGATTTTTAGTTTCTTTAAAACTTTTCTTTCTTTTTTATTAGAACGTGGTTACGGTAAATACATGTTGCGACGAATTGTCCTTCTGACAAATACGTCCAATATAGATTCTTACGAGTGTACGCATTTCGGCGTTCAGATGTTGTTCATCGGTGAGAACAACAGCTCGTCCACTGTAACTGTAGCTTGAGTCGAAGCAACACGAGACACGAGCGTCGCACTCGACGAGATTCGAAGCATCTCGAGCCCATCACTAGACCGTAGGTAGTGTTTGGCCGCGATCGTAGGCACATTCGAGCGGATCGCCGATTTTTCCATTGGTTTTCGTTCTTTTTCTTTCGCTTTGTCTTCAGATGCTTTCGACACAATTACTACTCCATGTTTTACACTCGATACGATGTTTAACGTTAGACAAAGTGGTGACTAGAAAAGAACGAAACAGAGAAAATGAATAATCCTCATGGTTAGGTAGAAAGACAATTCACATGTTACACATTTGTTAGTGTTTGTTTTGACAAGAGCTTAATCGTGAACACTATCGCCGTTCTTCATGTTCCAATTGAATAGCTTTCAATGTTGCCTTCCTGTTTCTCTTTCTAAATTCTCCCTATTTTTTTTTTTTGTGTGTGTGTCTATAAATTGTATCAGTAAATCAATGTATTCGATGTCTCCTGCGTTGAACTCGTTGTCGTAGAGGCGTCAGCTTTGCAGCTGTTCCAGCTTGTTTCTCCAATCTTTCTATATTTCATTTCTTATCGTTTCAGAGTTTATTCCCTTACTGTATAGTTTGAAATACACCTATAGAATTTTCTTCTCTCATAGATAGAATTGATATTTGATGTTACGCGAATAGACAGCCCTCGGCCATCGAGTTTGGACGATTCAAATCTTGTAATAGCAAGTTGAACAGCATGAAGAAAAGAGTATAATTTGCTGTTTGTAACATAGTACTGTTGCTTGGAAAAATGACATTTTTTACATTCGATGGTCAGGGACTGTAGAAAATTCTTGATATTCGACGACGATCTGCTAGGTTGACGCCTATGCGTTAAGTTGTCTTTACGTGTGCATGTCACACACACACACACACACATACACACGAAGAGCTTCCACTGAAATCTCAGAAATAAGGAACAAGAGTGCGTCTGCGTCGCGGCTGATCGAGTCTCTCAAAGATCGATGCATAGAATGACGACGCTGAAAGAATATCGTGCGAAGTTTCTATGCATCGAAGTAGTGATTCTTTCTCGAGAATAGCCATGTTAAAACTCGCGAAGAATTTTCCAAATAAGAATACAATTCGCCCGATCGGTTTCTCAAAATTCCTTCGAGTCGGTGATCGATTCAGAGATTCAACGATACTTTCTGCATGCTGTCGAAGTAACACTGCTAATACAGATTCAATAGCTTTGTACCTTCCACGTGTTTGCTGTGTGATCCAAAATTCCGCTTTTGTATCGTTTCCATTCGAAAACACACGAACTGATAAAGTACCGGGTTTCTACGGTAAATTCGACCAGTGATATTCTCAAACGTACTTTAAGAGGTGTTTTCTTAGGAACAACGTCTGATCTATCGTGATGTTTTACTATAGGGCAAGCAGAGAGTGCATTGGAGAAATTGAAAACCGAATACGTCTGTGGATGGCTGTCGGAAGTGATGAAAACTCATTACGAAGTTTTCATTTCCTGTCTTCTTCCACATCCGGCGGACTACGTTCGAGTTGGAGGACACTGGTGCGAATGTTGAAAATTCTTGTTAGGAATTCGAGGAATAATAAAATTAATTTAGCCATAGAAATTAATTAAAAAAAAAAAAAGATATCTAGATAAAGCTGATTTTGACAAACGAATGATTGCAATTAAGGGAAACATTGGCCTCGAGGACGTCGCACTTGAAAGATGGCCTAAATCGCTTGTTCTGCTTAGTCCCCTACGAAGTAATTACCCCAGACGTTTGGGACTACGTGATGCCACACTGGATGGAGGCCATGGTGAACGACGTACCGGAGTACGAGCTGCACGAATTAAAGATGATTTTATGGTACGAAATACTTCGCTCAAGAACGATTCTTGCCTGGAAAATTCTTGGTGAAAATTTTGAAAACTATTCGATTATCATCTCCAGTAAAATTTTGGATCGGGACATGAGTCCTCTAGGCTTCGACGCTAAGAAGATGTACAATTTCGTGGCGAAACGATTTGTCAACACTTGCGCAAAGGTTCAAGAACAAGCTCTGAATTGGCTGCAAACGCTAACTATGTTGGAGATCAGCATTCCTCTGTGCCAACTGTTTTCCATGTTCAGCGATGGCGTGGCTGTTATGGGTACCATGAACATTGCCGAGTCTGAGCAGAAGCCTAGTAAAGGAAAGAAGAAGAAGGACGAGGAAGGAAATACTATTTGTACGTCGAAATGACAATTACCGATTCGTAAAGGAAGTGAATTTTTCACGTTTTCATGATAGTGAAGGTTTTACTAATGTGTAATATGTACAGGTTCTGTGGTCGAAAACGAATCAGGAAAATCGACGCCATTGTCCGACGATGTTGTCCCAACACCGAGACACATGGAATTCACTACCAATTCGGAGTTGAATTTATCCTGTTGCATTCTTATGCTCGATATATTATTAAAACAGGTGCATCCATTTTTGCGGATACAAATCTAAGAGTAGGATATGATTACGAAGGAATGAACGAGGAATCTAATGAAATGTATCGAATATTACAGATGGAATTGCAGAACATAGATAAGCACACAGGGATTAACACGTGGGTTTGCAGGGACGCGTGTCGATTGATGAAATCGATCGTTGCCTCGAATTGGAACAACTGCCACGTGTGCAACGCGGTCGCCGAGTGTACTTACTGTGAATCTAGCGTGATCTGGCATCAATTATGCCTGCAATTGGTCACTTACATGGCACCGGAAAATCCAGCTTATCCGCCTGACGTGAGTCCCTTACGCTAACATTCGGTGATGATCAGATAACTAGATCGCTTAAAGTCTTTTTGTAATTTTCTGTTTAAATTCAACTGTCTTCTAACGTTCAGAAAATCGTCGACGAAAGTGCGGAGGATCATGGACGTAAAAGTCCAGAGACAGCGCGAAAAGGAGACTCAAAATCCGACGTGGTAATTAGTATGCCAGTGCCGGAAATGCACTCGGTCGGTGGCGTTCTTGCACACATGCCTCAGGTATACTGCCATAATAAACTTCACTCGTTGACAAAATTGAGATGTTCTATTATCTTGTTACACGATCTTGTTACACTGCCTAAGAGACACAGCGTCTTTCTTTCTATCTCTCTGTGCGAAACACTTTCTGCAACAACAAAATACGCAGCATGCTGTTCGTCTAACAAAAACAAAAACAAAAAAAAATACAAACTGTGTGTGCCTCTCTCTGTCTCTCTTCTTCTACTGCAAAATGGCGTTGTGTGAACCATTAACACGGTAGGCTAATCTATGTGACCTGAGGTAGCTACTTTGATCGTTTATATCAGTTCTTCGAACAGATCATGACAGCCACTGTAGAGACAGTTTCGGAGCAGCTGGATCTCGCAGCTATCATGCCAACGGAAAAGGTTATGTCAGCTGTTGCTCGTGCAGTTACCCTTTCTGAGACTGACGTAGGTAAGAAAACAATTCGCCTGGTTCTATCTTTCGTATTTTTGAAATCGATCGAACGTGGTTAATCGAAAAATAATTATCAAATTTCGAATATCGAGTTCGATGTCGAATTTTAAAATTACTAAAAATCATGTAAAATTGCAGTGAACGTAGAATTAACTTAAATTATTTGAAGGCGAATTTTCTGAATTACGTCGATACCTTCGATCAACGCAACTTTGAATTTATTGACCAAGGGAAATCGTGCGTTTGATGCCTGACCAAGCACGGGTTTATTCCACTTCGGTTCGCGAAATATTCGAATCCCATAAATCCACAGATTTAATATTTGCCTATCGTACCAATCTCTCCATAGACATCAAGGACCTTTCGTAAGGATCAGGAATCTCTGTTGTAGCCACAGCCACCGTGAGCGTAGCCAAACCTCGATTGATAGGAGAAAATGATCAACCATTGAACCTAAGTCCAGAAAATGAGGCGGACGACTTCTGGCACACCTCCGTTGGAAAGTTTCGATTTAATATCGAAGATCTTCCTGAACAGCTACAGTATATACACAAACTTTTGAAGGTACAGTACTTGTAAAAACTGATAATATTTTAGCAGATGAAACGGTTTTCTATTTCTCCGATTCATAGGAGATAATGACGATTGACAAGCCTGACATACTCTACTATATGCTTCAATGTCTAAACGTGATGTGCCTTTACGGAGATGCTTTCAACATGGCGGTGAAGGATCATCAAGGATTCTTCATATGGTGCCAAGAAAATTTATTGATAAAAAAGTAAGTAAGATTATTCCTTACGAATCTTAATATGTGAATATAACATCTTCCATGAAAGATGACATTTATCTATTCCTTATCAACAACATCTTTATACTTCCAGATGAATAGAAACATCAGGTATTCGTTGCATCTCAGCAACAATATTTCTCCGTTTTAGTGATTTTAAATGATTTTCTTGAACTAAATTGTGCTTCTTTCCTTCTACAGTCTATGGGAACTCCTAAACGCCGAACACTCTCACATAGCCCAGGTCACCGTGCCGTTGTTACTCCACTGCGTGACTTTACCGTGTGGAACGGACACTTTCTGGCGTCTGATTCAGGAAGAATTCCATAATTCGGATTGGCGCGTCCGATTCGTGGCAGGTATAACGATTAAACACTGTAGGACGAAGGAGGTCGGCTAACTGAAAGAAATCAATTCCTCAATTTATTAACGCTCAACAGTCGAAAGAGTCACACTAATAGCTAGATTCATGGACTCCACTCCTCTAAGAAATGTTATGAGTCTGCAAGCTGCTCTAGCAAACGCGTTCTGTTATCTGGTCGCGAGTATGGACGACAGCAACGTTTATGTTGCTCAGAGAGCCACCTTGTACCTTGGTACCATCCATGATACAGCTATGAGAGTAAGATTTACATACGTAACTAGTCGTATCTATTAATTTATTCTGACACAATATTTATTCCTTTAATTTAAATATCTCTAGTCTCTGATTCTCTGCTTGGAAACTCAGTTCGATACAGTGATAGTCGATCGTCCAATGGTACTCCAATCACTGTATCAGTTACATAATAGCCTCAGCGACAGACATGTTTTAACTTGGGAGTTTTTCTTGAATCGTTTCGATGCTTTGTTTCTCGAGGCTCAAATTAATTTGGAACGATCCGGAGATGTACCCTATCTACGCGGTCAGTTTGTAAACTCAGCTGTAAAATCGAATTTGCCGAAGTGGTCTTAGTACACTATGTATATTAATCGATGAATCGATTCGCAGATCTCAGAAACACGGACCTGAACAGCGAAATCTTCATGAAGAAGGTGCACAGAGCGCAGGAAGCTCTGTCCCAGTCGGATGGAAGCGGGACAAACTCTATAAAGACGCTGAGCGCGAGTTTTGGCACGAAATGGCCCTACAAACGCACTATGTCAGCGCCGGCGTCGATGATTCCGCGACAGGACACTAAACAAGGTACACGAATCTCACGGTTCATGAACGACATATCGTGATTGACTTCAAATTGATTATTATCGACGATGAATCATGAAAGTCTAAAGGATAAAGTAAAGAGTCGGACTCGAAGACATAGGAGTCCGAGTCAGAGAATGTCCCTCTGATCTTGACTTGCGAAGTTGACAATCACGTCAGATTACAGAGTTATCAGGTTCTTTCAGAATACCGTTAAAGTCGAATGAATCCTTAAAGAGAGCTGGGGATTCCGATATTTGTAGAATTATAGTCCTTACACAGAGTATGATCCATGTGATCGATCTGTCGAGATCTTTCGAGACATCCTGTACATTCCAACATTCTATTACCAAAGGAGAATCCCTAACTCTCGAAGGACTTTACAATCGACAATTCGCGATCTTTATCGACTCTCTTGCTGGCTACTTAGCTTTAGAGTCACAGAAAGCTAGTCGATCGTCCATGTAAAAACCACGTCTAAAACCACTTCACGTCCTGACCTGTCACACGCGTTTTTCAATTGTGTTGCACTGTGTCGAACCGCGCAGAAAAGGAGAAGGTGTACAGCCGGCAATACTCGGCGCCTATCCTGAAGCGCAAGAGCTCCAGATTCGGACTGGGTCAGTTGCTGGGGTCCACCCCACCTAATAACAGTATACCAGGTAGAGTAGCGTTGCTGATGTTAGCCTTAGACGTGGCCGTTCTCCTCTGTGTTATCTATGTTCTCACGTATACACGTACACATATACACTCCCTTTGCCCCCTCTGTGTACGCGAAACGCGATAATGTTTGGGGATGTTCGATGTGGAACCTTTGTGGTAAGTTTGATGGTTCGTCAGCCTCCTTTTAAGGAGCTCGCTTTAGACATTTTCTTTTTATATATGAACTAACTAAACTAAAAGGGTTAAAGGTGTTTCCTTTGTCGTGATGATCGATTTGATTATACGGGAATTTGGTTCTTGTATTGCGTAGGTTTTGTGCTATGAAGCTAACTGTAAGCGATGAGTTTCGTTCGAGGGAAATGACAATTTCAGAATTGAGAGTATTCTTTTGTTCCCCCGTTGTTTTGAGCATAGTTTGTCCGTAAGACCGATGATTTTGATTGAGATTTTTAGAAGTTGAAAGAGAATGTTTTCTGTGTAGTTGTAGCGAGTAGAAATTAGCGTGTAGTTTCTTTGGACAATTTATCTGTTGATCGATGGATTTCTTCTTCTTGGTAGTGGGTAGATCGCTTACCCTAATAACTGTGAATGTTCGTAGATAGTTTCCCGGTGTTGACCAACGTAAGGTAGATTTGTAACCTTAGAAATTCGATGATGACATCGAGAGAGGCTTTGCTTGTGCATGATCGCAGATAACGAAAGTCTTAGAAAATTTTAAAATGCAAGCGATGGTGGTAAGATTTCTATGAACTTCGATCGTTTTATTTCACTCGATTAGCTTTGATTAAGGACCATATTTACTAGATTTCGATATTACAGATGGTCATGTTCATTCTTTAAATATGGTGGACGAGGCTAGCGCGTTACCAGGATACACCCACAGAATTGTGGATTTGGAAGAAGCTGACAAAGAAACCATGCATTTGCTGGTCTTCTTGTTGATGCAATTCCTTTCTAGACAGGACCAGGTAAATGAACAATTGTTTTTTTTTTTTTCTTTCACTGATTCATCCAAAATCCTTCGTTATTAATGAAAAATATTGATAAACACAGGCTTATCCAACGGATGAGAAACCCCTGTCAAAAACGCAAGGGATCGTACTACGCCATTTGTATCTTCTACTAGGTTACAACCAAACTGAACGCACTTTTCATACTTCTCCACAACGATTAAGGTATTCAATAATAATAATAATAAGAAGAAGAAGAAGGAAAATAGAAAGAAGAAGCAAGATCAATTACCAAAGTAACAATTCCGTGGTTCTCTTCAGAGTTTCCCCTGTATTCAACGTTTTCATCGCGAATCTTCCTCAACTACTAGACCAGAATCACGTGATGGGATGGGTGATGACACCTCCGGTTCTAGCTATCCTTCAACATTGTCCTTGTCCACCGCAAGGTGTGCCTCCATCTGATCATCAAACACCAACTTACAGTCTTTGGTACCTCGAACCCCATAACAGACGATCTTGGTTAATGTCTCTTCTCGTCATACTGTACAAGGTGAGATGGACAACCTTTTAAACATCTTTCTATCCTTTTCATCGAATTCATTGTATTCATTTCGCATTGTGCCTAGTGTCAGTATGGCCAGCAACCGTGGTGTAGCCAGTTGCAAGTGTTGATCAAGATCGTATTAAACACCCTGGACACGCAGCATCATCAATGCAAAAGAATTCCAGCTACCGTAGTGATGGGTGGTCCGCCATCCAGATCACGTGGTATACACAGATAATAGTTCCGAAATAAAAAGTACATTCCTACAAGAAAACTGGACTTCACAAAACATTCTGTTGAATTTCAGATGTGTCACAACCGTCTCTAGGCGTAGACCATGAGTTAATGGGTATGGGGGATATGAACACCGAGAGTCCTCCAATGAGGACACCCATGGTATCCGTTCATCAACGGAGTCCAGGACCGACGCATGGCCAGATGGAGACTCATTGGGAAGAAAGCACAACGACCTGCCGTTACACGAACAAACACTCCAGGTTATTTGATCTACACATTTCCTAGTTCTTAGCAACACTGCATCCTAGTCAATATCATAGATTCCCCATGGAAAGGTAGAGCATTAGGCTACTTCAGCTTGGAATGTTTCACGTTGACGTCTTTGCGAATTCTGCACTTCTTGAATTCTTTTTCAGATTTTTATCATCATCATCTCATTTAGAATGATCATGTTCTTTTAAGAATAGATGAAGCAAGTTATCATAAGATTATTCAAAATTTATTTTTTACTTTATATAGTGATCTTAGAATCATTTTCACGATACGACTCAAGACCAGGGGAACAAAGATATCGATACTTCCACCATTCTCTCGTATTTTACTATAGGCATGAAACGAAGTAGCAATAACAAAAGCTGAGAGATACAACCTGTGAGGTGGCCTTTCTTACATCAAGTAGAATTTCCTTCCCTTCTTTTAATCGAATAGTGAATCTAGCAGATTCTAGGCTCTAGAGTTACCTAGAGTATCTTGAGAATATACAGTCCAGGACCCAGAGAGAATTACATCATGACACATCTGTGCCTGTGCTTACACCAGTAGCTGCTTGTTACAATTTCCGCTATTGTGAATGCTCTGCAAAGCTACTCGATCAATGCGGATGATACGGAGTCCGAGCTGGCTGCAATACCCGAGAGCCCAAAATCTGACAGCACCTTGCATGGCAGCAGTGGTGGATCGCTCGGCGAACTGGAGGAAACCCCGACTGCTGTTACCAGAAGTGTTTCGCTTCATGGATCTAGAACCACCACCGACGTCTTGACGAAAATGGATTGGAACAATCAGAACGTCATCAGGAAATCTGAAGGGATCAGCCGACCCACTTGGTTTCTTGGTAGCGAGGAGGATTCTCATCAGGTATTTAGAAGATTCACCTTAAAATAATTCAGAATGTCATTTCTTTTGCCACCAATAAACGTTCTTTGACGCTAATTAGCTTTCTATTATTTTTCTATAGAGTACAAAAACTGGTCCCCAAAAGAAGTGGAGCGTTCACGAGGGCGTAAAAATGATGGTGACGAGTACTTTGCTAAGTGGTCAACCAGATCTACAAAGGTACTCTCCCGTATCGAGAATCGAGAAAATGCCAGAAAGAGCAGAGAAAGGGATTCTAGAGAAAGCGATTCCAGAGAAGCCAGCGCCAGAGAAAGCAGCCCAAGAAAGAAACATCACTGTACAGATAGCTTTCAACGGAGACACTGCTTCCTCGAAGCCTTTTGAGTTATGCAGCGCTCTCGCAACCACTCTACCAGCTCAAGTTCAAAAGTAAAATTATCCATTTCGTTACTATAACACGTCACTGTATCATTCTCGTACTGACGAAGATGAATGTGATTACGCTACAGATTCGAGCTCCAAAAAGAAAAGACACCCCCAACAGGCTCCGGTAATTCAGATTCGCCAAATACTAAACAACTGGGTCGTCAGAAGCGTATAGAGCAAAGTGTGACCATAGCTTCGCCTGTGTCTCCAAGTCAAGTGGTTACAGTCACGAGCAGTGACCAGTCGAGCTCTCCAGCAGTCAGTTCGATATCTTCGCAAGTCACGAGCACCGACAATGGCCAGCAGCCGAGCTGGCACGGGCCTCCCCATCCCTTAACCACGCCAACGGTTG
This sequence comes from Bombus pyrosoma, assembly GCF_014825855.1. Lineage (NCBI taxonomy): Eukaryota > Metazoa > Arthropoda > Insecta > Hymenoptera > Apidae > Bombus > Bombus pyrosoma. The sequence goes on from NC_057774.1 coordinate 4,089,563, forward strand.
AAAGACTTCTACCAATTGGAACTACCATTCGTCCAGTCGGTAAGTATCTTTGTTAACAAAAGACAAATGGAATTTTCATCGATTCGATAATTTTATAGTTCCGCGACCAAGCGTAGGTCAACGAATTCTACGTTGCGATGATACTTACGGTTCGCCTGAATCACCTTTGTCCAAGATGGACGTGTTAACAGTTAGTGAGTATTTGTAAATTTTCAAACGCTATACTGCTTCACAATTCTAGCTACTATTTCGAAGATATACAAAAAAAAAAAACACAATGTCGAATAAGAAAAAAATAAAATAACTTTTTCAGGTTCCTCGTTCGATCAGGATAGTGAAACGTGTATGTCCAGCGACATAACGAGTCCTAGAAGCATATCACAGCTGGAATTTCCTATGCCTGAACGATTGTTACCTATCGGGCCTCACAGAGACTTCAGTGGCTTGGTTGAGCACGTTCGTCAGGCGCTCGGTGTCCAAGAAATCGGCGGTAAAATTATATTATTCAATAGAAAAAGTCAGTATAATTTTTATATTGACAATAATACCCTGTCAAATTTGTCAGATTCCAATAGATTTAGCAATAACAATGAAAATGATAAAGGCGAAGGTTCACAGCCACCGGTGAAGCAAGATAGCACAACGTCTGAGAATATGGTAAAAAGTACTTTTCATTAGGCAAGTCCTACTATCTACACAAAAAATAAGAAATGCCAATTTTTCAGTCGGCATCTCTAGTTCCAACGTCGAACGAGATACACTCAAGTAGATCAGCGAGTCCGAGAAGACTGACCAAGCAGGTAGCTCTAGAATCGCCGCCTCCAGCGATGGAATCCTCAGATTACCCTTCTCGAGTGTTCGATCCTGATCGAAGAGGCAGAGTAAAGGATCACGTTCGTATTCAACGAGACAGGCCTCGAAAGGATAGTATCAGTGGACACGATGGCCCATTATCCAGACGTACAGACTCTTGGTAAACTTTAGAAGACACTCCTAACACTTTTATTCGAGATTTAAGATCGTACATTACGATCTTCTTTTATCGTTCATAGGTCTGGTGCTCAACTGCAACCTAACTTCGATGTCGCATCCCAACAAGCCTACCACGCTGATTTTAGCTTGAAGCAAAGTTTATTCCGCATCGGAGACGATTGCATTTACGAGAGGTAGCTTTTAGTTTGGTGTTAATAATAAATGTTTATTTTTGCATGATGCATAATTTGATTTCTACATTTGTCGTAGGTGTTCGGAATGTGGGACGATAAAGGAGGAATATTCCGACGAGGAACTCGGTTTATGCATCATCAACCTAGGCACGTTCATCCATCGTGAACCATCCTTGGCAGCTCCGCTCTTGCCAGAAATCCTACGTGTCGTGACAAAGTCTGACTCGAATTTTATTTTACCGTTCTATTTCCAAATAACATGACACTGCAAAAACGTGTCTCGATGATATATCTTCGTTTGCAGGGTGGCCCTCAATGCGATGTACCCTTGGCAAAGTGAGACCAACATGCATTTGCCCGGTGGCGCAATCAGCGTTGCGCATCAGTTCCTCCGTTGTGTTCTACATCAACTGGCGCCTAATGGAGTTTTCTTGCAGATGTTCCAAACGCATTTAAATGGTGCGAAGATTTTACAACCTCTTCTATGGAACCTATGACAATCCATTTCATTTTCCAGAATCTACAAGAATGCAGTTCTTCAAGAGTGTTACTCAGGCCTTGGTCGATTTCAACGAACTAAACCCGATAGCACCTCTGCAATTATTGCTCGAGGTACTTTTATGCGTAATCCAAGTCTGCAAGTTTGCTATAAACGTCATGACTAACACAATTTATGCGAGAAATCGCACCTTGGTCATAAAATTCACAAAAGGAGATTGAGACTAAAATCGATAAGACAATCTTTTACGAAACATGTATCCAGATATGAGTGCTTGTTACGATCAATAAGAATTGCCACTGATCGCTATCAACCTATAATGATCACGAATGATCGTATCCTCGTATTTCAGGCCCTAAACGCAAAGAAATCTCTGCCAATGGAGCGCCTGCCTATAATACTATACAACATAGCGTGCTACCTGGACTGTCTGCCGCTAGAAGCAGGTCTGGGTCCAGGTGCAGCAACCTGGAGCGGTCTTCTGACGCAGTTCGATGGCCTGTTCCGTAGGCTGGTGCTGATGCTCTCATCCATCGAAGACACCACTTCGTTATTAAGGATCATGATTTCTTTATTGAAGGTCCCGAGCATTCAACAGTCGAAGGTCAGCTGTTCGCCGCTCGTAAATAACCTGTCCGTGGATGTTCGCGATTATTATCGTTGCGGCGCGATCGTCGTCGCTATAGGGAAGACGTAAATGTGCCGGAGGATTTATTCCTTTTGGCTGGCCGATGCAATGATCGGGAATTTTCGATGACTAAGAGATCGTTTGATGCTCGTTCGAGACAGATTTATGATACGGTTTTACAGCGAGTTTCTATTTTATGATCTTGGGTCTGGTTTAGCTAAATTATTTGGAAACTCGAGTTTTCATTCACAAAATATCAATTTTTTCACCTAACAAGGTCAAGGTTAAACAGTGGCCCAGGAAGGAATTTTTTTAAATGCTTTATAGATCTCTGTTGCAAAAATATCTAGTTGGGATACGTTTACAGGGCATGCTGGATCCCTTTGCCAAGGTATTGAGCTACGCCATTCAGAATTCTACTATAAAGTATAGTTACCTGACGGATCTGTGCTACCTCTGTCACAGAGCCTTCACTAGAGACAGAGACAAACACTTCTTTGGGAGAACCATCGTGTTCGAGTTAATTCAAGCCATCAAATTCAAAACCACGATACCAGATTCGAATTTTCTGTTGCTTCTGCACTTTGTGCTTCAGGTAAGGGGAAAGGTTGTTAAAAAATAATGATCGGATAATTTATGGTTCAATATGGTTAGGACATTGGAGGCTCGTTACCTAACACGATCGCTTTGGAGAACGTCCAAACGGACGTATCGCCAATTTACAATACGAACGCCTCCGAGTCACTGAAGAATCAGCTGTCAGATGTGCTCGATTTCTTGGCAGACTTTCACACTTTGAGTAAAGTGAAGGTAGTCGAAATAACATTAAATAATAGTCGTATCCACGACAAATAACGAGACTGATAATTTTTAAATGAATTTTCTGATGGTGTAGAGCTACAGCAAGGGAATGCAGGCTGGATTAAACGAGGATACATTGGGTGGCATATTGAAATGTGGTCTCGCGCAATATGTAGCGATAGAAATTACTAGAGGCAATAATATAGAGAACAGAGCTGTCGCTCGATATCTTCCATGGCTCTATAGCGCACCTTCGATGATACAACAAGGGTAATTAAAGATGAATTACTAAGATGTCTTCAAGAACGCTGAAGTTAATGTCATTTTCAGAGCTCGAGAGTACGTAGACTGTATAGGACACATCAGATTACTATCCTGGCTCTTATTAGGCTCTCTCACGCACACTGCAATGTATGCTGGCAATAATAATACGCACACCCACGGGCCATCGATTCCATCTGCGCAACCGATACCGCAGGAAGTATCTTGCCATGTCGCAGATCACGTGCAAGTCATATTCTCTGGATTCCCAGAACAATCTAAAGCATCGGTCTTACACATGTCTTCGTTGTTTCATGCTTTCATATTGTGTCAAGTACGTATCTGTGTATATTAATTAACATCTATGGATACAATTCGACAGTATCGTTGTTGTTTATATTTAGTTGTGGACAATGTATTTGGAGGAGTTGTCGAAAAACAATCCATCGAATAGCGAGGGCCATAATATTACGATGAATATTTTATTGGAGTTCTGGGGCAAGATAACGCCCTGTATATTGGAATTGATTCAATTCTCAAAAGTAGTAAGTGAACAGTTCATAAAAGTCTTCAGAAATAGGGCTCCTCTTTTATCAAATAAAAAACTGTCTTTGTAGCTGGCTGAGATGGTGAATTTGCATTTCCTGAGTCTACTCGAGGCTCTTCTTGAGTGTGGGTCCATCCTGTTAAGTAAATTGTTACCCCTTTGGAGTCCCATACTACATTCGCATCATGTTCAGGTGAGACGAATTATTAAAACGGCTTGTTTTCAGTTCCAATAATTCCGTTTTTGAAAGATGATCTTTACATGAAAAATTTATATATAATTAGCTACCAGGACATTTACAAGTGCGTTTGCAAAATTGTCGAGACTTTCCACCCAACAAAATGTCCGAACACTTTGCCTCCTCTCGTCGAGAATCAAATGCCACGCTCTTACGATGGCTGCATCGATTACAGTTCAAGATGGGGCAAATAGAAATGCAATCTTCTACGGCCACGCAATTTTATTCCATTTAAAAGAGATAAGTCGAAGAAAATAAACTGTCTAGTTGATCGGAAAGTGTTTTATAAAGTACGTTTTCGAAAACGTTGATTCCTATATTATTTTAGATGAATGTTGCATTCTGTATAACAATAATAATTTGTTAATTGTTACAAAATATATTTATTATATTAAAATTTCGTAGTCATTTGTTTATTCCATATAATGGAAATTTTGATTATTGCAAATAAGACACGTAGGTACGACGCAAAAACTTTACCAAGTGGAATTTTGCACGCGTCACGTTCCCCTTATCACGAGACTCGTAATTTTATTCGATCCAACGCGATAACAGAATTTTCAATAAAAGGCAAGCGATTAATTTTGATAAGACCATTAGTCATCGTGTACATATTACGTCCAAGGAATTTGAGTTACTTGCATAATGAGATGTTTAGGGAATTTTTTCGGTAACTAGACCTAGTGATATTTATTTCTAGTGAAAACCAGTAGAATTTTACTCTAGTGTATAAGTTTTCGATTTAATATATCGATTTATCCATAACGTAAACAACTTCCAACAATTTCAGCCTAAATTTAACTGACTTTCTAATAAAAAATATAACACTGATCGTGTTTTTCACTTAGATATCAAAAATACGACCAATCTAGTTGGACAATATTTGGAGAACATATCACTTTCGATAAAACTACTTTTATTCATAATCTATATGCTAATTTTATGCGTTTTACGCATTTGATGTATTTCTTATGAAGTTTCTGATGCTATCTTTAATTTGTTTTAAACGAGAAATCCATCGTTTTAACTTCTCGTGTCATAGTAGTTCGGTTTAGGAACTGTATATATACCACAGTTTTGTAACTAGCATTAATGACGTGAAAAACGAGGTTAGAAATGCTTTCGATTTATTAAACGTGAAAAATTATACATTTCTCATGCTCGACAGAGTGGAATGTATACAGTACGTGTATGCATATATATTTCAATTAAAAGTAAAAGTACCGTGGAATGTGAAGCATTTCAGTGTTTGGTCGTAGTTATACGGTACTTATTTTTCTCTCGCGGTCTTAATAAAAGCGCGTCATTGCTGCAATCTTTTGTATTTTATTCGTTTCTCTTTCATTGTTAAATTGTTATCTCCAGCATAAGTCTTTCATTGAAAAATACTTTCCAATATTCGAATAAAAAAATTCGATTTCTATAATTTTGTTTAATATTATACCAATGCTGTCTTTTTCCAGTTAAACGCGTTATTACAATGCCGTTTAAGTTTCATTTGAAGAAAAGTCGACAATATAATGTGGTCTCCAAAAATCAGTATGTGATCTGCATAGAATTGTTGGATACCACCTCCATAGAATGCACACTGAGTATTGATAGCCTTGGTCAGGAGTGTTTGGACAATGTGACTCAACGTTTAGGATTAGGACAGCCTGAATTCTTTGGTTTACGTTATATTTCGAGGCATGATTCTCCATCTCCAAGATGGGTTGACATGGACAAACCATTGAAAAAACAATTGGAAAAAGAAGCCAAAAACTTCAGTCTATATTTAAGGGTCATGTACTATGTTACTGATGTGCAACTCATTCAAGATGAAATGACAAGGTATGTAATATCTTAGATATTTCTATATCATTTAACTATTTCCATTTATTTCTTTAATATCGTGTTTTTAGGTATCATTATTATCTTCAATTGAAAAGCGATGTTTTGGAAAGTAGATTTCAGTGTAATTCTAGGCAAGCAACTCTTTTAGCAAGTTACTTGATGCAAGCAGAATTTGGTAACTATGATGCAGAACGACATACAATGGAGTGCTTGCAACAATGTACATTATTTCCCAAGGTAATTAAAGAGAGCTACCAATAAAAGAATTATTAGATATGCCTTATTTGATTCTTACTTCATTTTATTATTCAGGATGTTATTCAAGCAGATCCTGGAGGACCAGATTCTCTTTTGCATACTGCAGTATGTCAATACAAGAATCTGGTTGGTGTTACTCAGCCTGCAGCAGAGGAACTATACATTTCTATTGTTATGCAGTTAGAGGGATATGGAAATGAAACATTTTCTACTAAGGTATTCACATTGATCCTATAGTTTGCATAGTCTTTAACACAACAACAAGATTGAGGACTTTGACTTACAGGACAATGGAAATAATGAAGTGATACTAGGAATATCTGTCAATGGGATTATGGTCATCTATCCTAACACACAGACAACACAATTCTATAGGTATTTATTTCGTAAAAATATATTACATACTGAATTAGCAACTATAGTGGAGATTTATATATGCTTCAGATGGAAAGATATAAGCAATGTGATCAATCACAAAAAGACGTTTAGAATAGAATGTCAAGCTGAAGGCGAGGAGCCAAAGCAATTCATATTTACCGAATCGCGCAATGCAAAATATGTGTGGCGTTTATGTATAGCACAGCACACATTTTACATGCAACATCAAGAATCTCGGCCAATGGAGAGATCAACTAATGGTTATTTCGTAAGTATTATTTCATTCAAGCGCAACATTGCGCCAAGAGCACGTCCAAGTAAAATCTCTGTAACGTATTTTAGGACAGCGACACGAACGATTCGGGAGATCATGCGGTATCGGTAAATTTGGATAACAGAAATGCAGAGGGTCACACAAGATGGACTAGTTACAATGATCTCTCAACGTCACCGTATCCCGTTGTATCCGTGTCGTCTACAGACATCAACAACTTACGTGCCTTACTTCCGTCCTATAGACCAGCACCTGATTATGAAACTGCTGTCCAAATGAAATATAATAACGGAGGAAATCCACCCCAGCCTTATTACGCTAATCAATCCACGATTGTGGGAGCAGATATTTCGTGCCTTCTTGGTAACGTAGTCAATCGAAGTAGATATTGAAGTTACGAATTACGAGTTCTATCATCCAAGATCATACGAGATGAGAAACATAATCGTCCGAGTATTATAAATGTTTTTAAGAAGCAGTATTTTCTAATAATTATTCACATACAAACACACCTTCATGAGAAATAACAGAAAATCCTACATTCTGGATTAACACTTTACTGACTGCTAGCGATTCGACAGCATACGTACGTCCGACCGGCAGCTCAGGCGCAGATTCTCCCTGGCGCCGGCTCTGTTTCGGTTTAGACTCTCCAATATCATTCTTTTCGTTCATCGCGAACGGTAGATTTTTCAAATTCTAAAACTGTGGGAGCTTACAAAGCAACGCAACTGACTCAATTGCTGAAGGTACCTTAGTACTAAATAACAAATTACTGCTCAAATAATGAGAAAGATGATCGACAACAAAAAGCCGATTAATAGGCTATCGATCGGTAAGCGTCGACGACAAAAAACCGATTAATCGGCTATCGGTCGATAAAGTGTTAATGGTTAAGACTGACACGCACAATTTTACAAACTATTTGTTCTTTCACTCCTATATATTAAAACATACTACTTTTAAATATTAATATTTTGCGTAGCGCAGTTTCATTATGTTCACAAATAATTCCCTTTATTATAGATGGGAAAGTGATCTTTCTGATTATATCAGTTTTTTGACATAAACATTGTTATAATTTATAGCATATAGTAATGTATAGAGTGTCATATAAGAGCAAGATATCATACTGTAAATAAATGGTAATCTTATTTTTTTTAAATCAGTATGTTAAATAAAATAAGATATATTTATTATTATAAACAAAATAAAGTTTACTGATATCTATCAATCTATGAACTGATTGAATTTACTAAATAAATATTCCAACAAATATTCTATAGAAATAGATTATATATAGATTATGTAAAGATGATAAATACTAACAAAAACATATTTTAATCTATTGAGGCCACATTATCGTATTTGTAATATGTAATTCTGGATCATGGATAAAATGACTATTATCACTTTTTATCTCCTTAATAGTATAATATCAACAAATTAAATACAATTTCGATAGATTAATAACAATTATATACTTACATAGCACAATAATAAATAATTTCTTCATTCAGTCTTTTCATCAAGTCCACTTTTCTCAGCATCACTAATGGCCTTCAATAGAGATATTGGATCAGGTTTGTTCGCAGTAGCAAATACTTTCAGACCAGCATGGACTAGTGCTTGCTCAGTCACAGGTCCAATAGCAACAGCTTTTATATTATTCATATCGTATAATTTCTTTTTCAATAGAGCTACTATATGTTCTACTATCGATGGACTAAAGAAAACAAATATTTTGGGCATATTGTCCATGAATTTTAATAAATCATGCTCCAAAGTTTCACTAGGCAGAGTTCTATAAACAACTATTTTATGGACTTTTATGTCATTTTCATTAAGGGTCTTTTCAATTGTTTCTCGCCCTATCTCGCTACAAGGATATAGTAAGGGCTTTGATTTCTCTGCAACAGAAGCCACTAACAATTCAGCTAATTCTTTAGCATTGCCAGCTTCTTTACCAAAACAGTTGTCTGAACTTAAGTAAGTTTTAGCAAAAGATTCGGTTGCTGGTCCCACACAATACACTGGCAAAATTCTCCAGGGGTGTAGAATGTTATCGTCTTCCTTTGCAGAAAGTTTAATTGCCTCTGCAGCACGTTGGCTTGTTAATATCAACCCTATGAATGCATAGAAGAAGATAATGAGATGAATGAAGATAAGTCACATATAAAAGGCACTAAAATCATATGCAATATTACTACCATAGTATGAATACGATGATAGAAGGCATGCTCTGAACTCCGATATATTCACGAATTCGAAACGTAAAGTAGGCAAACAGTCGCACGAATAACCTGCCGTTTTCAACGTTTTTACGTAAGCCTCTTGCGAATCATTCTTTTCAGACAAGCCACGACATAAAATTATTTTTTCGTAACACGGTGCCATATTTGTGAATTTTCCCTTCGTCACACGCGCTAAAAAACGTAATTGTCGCACACCGATAATTCATACGGAAATAAACGTTCATAATTATTCCGATATATCAACGGAAACGGACGCAAGTAACTACATGACGCGTTGACGGATATTTAAGGATACTCATTTGCAAAAATACGAGACAATTCGTTGGGATTATTTTGAAAAAATGACTAATAAATTACGCGCCAAAACAGCAATTCGTATCCCGGCACGACAGCCATTTTGGTTAGTGTAGTACGATCGTCCGCCACCAGAGGCTAAATTTGCTTTTGATTATCGAAACTGCTGTTACTTTCGATAATCGAATTTTCAAATAAACGAGTAAGTTGAGCTGACAATAAGCGAATGCGTTAAAAGTGATATCTTTGGCGAAGGAAAGACAGGATCGGAATTGATTTCATTGTCACTTTTATTGAAACACTCTTTAGGGTACACAAGCTATCCTAGATAAGCATTAAGGAAAGTATAAAAAAAACATTGAACAACTGCTTACGAAATCACAAAGTGGATGTCTGTTCTTACGATCGATAAACGTATCATTCGAACGCGTGCATTCGAAGGCACAACGATCCTCGACCCTTACGCATCGAGTATTTCGCCATGAAAACACGAATCGTATGATGAAAACCGACGTGCCGCCTTGTGATGCTGAAACATCTTTTTACGTCAATCAGGCGCAACATGAAGACGCGGACAATGATACACCCAATGCCCTGTAAAGAACTAGACTTAACAAAGAAAGGACACGAGGAAAAAAGGACAAAGTTATGTATAGGATAAAATATAATATGGATATTATATCATATAAGATGGTCGAGTGGAAAAAGGAAAAAAGTAGGGAGTTTTACGCGCTAAACACTGGCAGCACTGCAATCTGTTCTCCTGGCAAAATCTCGGCGAACGTCGATATACGAAATATTCGTTTTCGGTTTACGAACGATTATAGCGCACAGAGTTCCATCGTAAAGGGGACCGAGTGCCTTCTTACTCGGATTCATTACGCAAAATAGAATGTTTATCATGAGAATCCAGAAACTTCTTAACATTACAACTAGTGAAACTTATGTTACAGAGAACTGTGACAGCTATTATGACAGATTAAAACGTATTCTTATTATGAAACTATTTTTCAAATCAGCATTTGAATCGAATTCTCTTCCGGTTCTATCTTGCCTTTCCTCCGAAATCGAGAGGAAAATGGTCACTCTTAGCGGGATATTCGAATCGTATAAATGCACGACTCTTATCTCGCTTATGATTCTTTGAATATTCACGAGCTCTATCATCATTATTATTTGTTCAAATATTTATAACTACGCTCGTCTCGTCGACATGGTTCGTTGATTACTTCCGCTCGTAAAATTTCATCGATGAAAAAAGAATAAGAGTAAAAGGAAAATTTTTTAAAGAAACATTGTAAAAAGCCTAGCCTAACCTAGAGTACGCTTAATATCTACTTAAATAATAATCACAAATGTGAGACCAAGGTCCAGAGCGCGCAGTCTGGCCAGGACCATTATCCGGCAGGCGGTCTCGATACCTGATTTCCGATAAAGAATTTGTCAAACAGTTCCTTTACGCAATCTCGGGTGTCACAGGCCTTCGTCGACTTTGTTCGAAACGCTGGACGCAGAAATGAATGTAAATTGAAGAAAAAAATTGTAAACCAATCGATTACCCGTCCGAATTTTTACTCGATAATTATCCGAGACTGAAAAAATGAGAGTCGGAAGGGTACTTCGTTAATATTTCACTGTTCTGTAAGTAACGGGTAGAATATTCGTCGAACCTCAAACCGGAGCTGTGACAAATGACTGGTGATTTGTCAAACTCTCGTTCGTTCGAAAGGTGAACAACGTCTGTCAGAAAGAAGTTTCCTTTTAATGAGAAAGAAAGGAGAAAAATAAAAATTAGAATTCATTTAGCCTCTGTCCAGTGAGTCGACGACTATCGTCACGGAATCTTCCGGTACCGGGAACCATCGAAATAAAAAAAAAAAAAAACAAAAAACAAAAGAAGATGTAGAAATAAATGCCTAGCAATTAACTTGAAGACACTCCGATAGTGAAATATTATGCAACTTACATACTTAATTGGCCTTAAACGTAAACAGTAAAGTGTAAAGTTATGACTTAAGTACAACCACAAGAAGTTAGTCATTATTATGGCATTCATAATCCTTAACTACGCTCCCTATTAGATTAACTAACGGCGCGTGTTAACGTAAATCTCTCTGCTAATCGTGTGCCTGATGATTTTTCGCAATCTCTGCATCGCGAGAAGCGCTTCCGTAATCGACCACCTTATCCTCTACCGCCTACTACATTCGCTATTTTTTGTTCCCTTCCTTTAGAGGCGATCTCGTAATTTCATAAAACCATCCTCGGATACTATTTTCATTGATCGTTCTGGATCCAATCGATTATTCTTCTCGTTTCGAAGACGACGCAGCTCTATTTTTCCACGAATCACCTCTCAGTAATTTCTCGAGATCTCTGTAATTACAAAAGTCGCTCAAACTTTGGTAGAGCGAGTTTCCTAAATCGTACTCCGAGTCTCTTGACGTTTACGTAAAAACAGATCAATCAGATTTTCATCTATCTTATTCCTCTAGATTACAATTTGTCCTTTTTTTTTCTTTTTTTATAAAATCGTTCCCTGAGTCTCCTTGATCTTTAACCTTGTTTCTTATTGTTACTTAATTAAGTATGTCAGATATTCAGATTTATTCTACTCTAAAGCTACAGAGATCTTGCTGGTAGATCGCGAGTCGTGAGCGCCGTCTTTCGAGTACCATTTCCGGTTCCTTCAGGTCATCCAGTTAGCGTCGTCACAGCCTCGTCTTCGAGATGAAAGTTGAATGCAAATCTTCGAGTGATAATCGCAGAAAGCACGCGGTATTCTGTTGCGATTCTTGCTCTTTTCTCGTTCTAACCGTCTCTCGCGGTTCGATGCGAGAATGATTCAAAAGGTTAGGTTTTCGAATGGCTGTCGCGGCTGCGAGGAATTAAAAAAGAAAAGAAAGAAAAAGGGACAAATGGTGGGATCATCGACGGACTCTGGATCCGTCCCTCCATCGTTGCTTCAGCTCTGGCTACGAGTTTTGATTAATCGAAGACATCGGAGATCCTTGACGTCCCATCCGGACCGCTCTTTGCCTTCTTCAGCCCTTCGTCGGTTCGAATCTGAAATCAAAAGCTGATACGTTAATCGAGTCGCGTTGATTTATCGATTATTCGTATAGAAAGCAAGTTTAATAGGATAAAATTGGGAAGATGTTGTTTCTAGGGAACGATGTAGAAATAATAATCTACTTTATTATGAAAATATTATTATTTATTACTCCCCTCGGGAAAATGAACTTTCTTACATCTAATTTCGCTCTCGTTTCCGTCCCTTTCTCTTTCCGTCTTAACAGGAATGGTGTCAGGATAGACCGATAGACGGATGGTAGATCGGCAAAGAGCCGTGTCCAAGAGCATGAAGATCTCAGCTACCACCACGTGCTGGTTTCCCGCGGTAATCGAGGAAAAGGAGAACGATCCCTGGCGGTCGAACGAGCAGCCCCGATAATCGACCCTTCGAGCGTACCAATAATTTGACGTAATTTAATAAACGCGACCCTGGCGTTCGTCGTACGTGCGCCGGGTCGCGCGACTATCATTACCGACAGTTTGATCGTATCTGGTCAGTGCGTAATGACGATGCACCTAGTCCACCGTCAGTGCACCAGTGCTCGATCATCGGTCATGCAAATTGCCGATGCAGAATGCAGGCCTGCCCTCCGCGATACTGACCATCTTCTCTCTTTTACGTGGGAAACAATGTATCGTGGTGCATACAGGAGAATCCAAGGGATTTCTCGATTCGTTGATGATTCGTGTCTTGAAAACGGAGCTAAGATCGCACATAGATATTCCTTCAGGGGAGTGTCTAATCTGTCGAAAATTTCCGAAAACTGGAACGCGTTGTAAAAAAGGGATAGTTTCAGAGAAACATCAAGATATTTTGTACGAAGTTATATTTTCTTTAAATTCAGATGTTCGCTATATTTTCGTTTAGTCAGAGGAGACACGAAGGCACTCGAGCTCATCCGAGTTTTCGAGGCTGGCGTTCATTTCCTGCCGCCACTCGTATATTCCCGCGCACCACTCGGCTACCGCCACGGCCACAGGCTGCGCGTTCGTAATTTCCTTCGGTGCCATAATAAACGGCCAGACGAATACACCAGCCATCCTGTGCTCGCGTTCTCTTATACATATACACGCGTCTTGAAGATGGTTAGCGGCGCTTTACGCTCCGTTTGAAATTCAATTGAAACATCAAGAATTTCAGTGGCGGTTTGCAGTGTTAAAACGACCGCTTTATTATTCGCGGAGGACGTGCGGCGACCCGTGCGGGATAGGTCATGATCGAATAAGTAATGAAATACGCCGATTCCATCGCACAAGTGGATCGTTATCAAGATGATTCATGAGAAAGATGACGGGGGAAGGTAAAGAGGGCAGAAAATGCCTTCGTTTACAGCTGTTCCAGACGTTTACCTCACGACTAATAATATCTAAAAATATCCGAGCGTTTTATACAATTGGTAATTAAAATTTCACGACGATTTATTATCGCCGCAAAATAATACCGGTGGCGTAATAATGTGCTTTTAATAATGGTAAATGGCGCCCACAGGCTTCCACTCGCTCGACTACCTGAATATTTCTAATCTCTGTCTATACTTATCTTTTTTATCAATTTCTTATTATCGAAGTAAGAAAAGAGAAAAGTAAGCGCATAAAATATATTTTGAAACGCAGCTTTCTTCTTGGTTTTACTTCGGTTGGGCGAATGCTTCAGCACGCCCTCACGATGGCGTTCCACCTAGCCTGTTGCGTTCAACGTCCCCCCCAGACGGAGGATTCACGGCGAAGAGTTACGAGCCTTCAGACTGATTATTATTAAGCCCCGAAGATTTAAAGCACCGCTTTGTATACCTGGCTAGCGCGGCGAACGAAATTCATTTAGCGATCGAACAACTGCGACGCGCTCGACGTTTTAATCAATCAAACGGGTCAATAGCTTCTCTCCTCCTTCTTCTCTTCTCACATGGCCCTCGCCTCAGTTCTCCGTTATCTTTCGAACCTAGTCTTTTCAATCAACAAAGTTTCAAACGATTCGAAAAGCAACTTGTTAGAAAAGATTTGTTCCTTTGACGGAATAGAAATCACATTGTCTTTCGACTCGGATTTTTCATGTTTCCATCAACAGACATGTTTCATCCATCTGAGGTTTTAGTACGAAGCTTAAACAACGATTATTTTCGACAAACTGAAGCGATAAATCTTATCAGCGAAAGCACATCGGTGATTGTCTACCATCGATAGAAGAAGATGGAACAACTAATAGAGCGGTGTATGGACGTACGCGCGGAAAAAAGGAGCAAGACAAAGGATGCAAGGTATTCAAGGTCGCGTTTGTGAAACGGCAATCGAACGAATCGATAAATCTCCAGGCGACTATCGATACCGCGAGCCCGCCCCTATGTACAATGTTGTCATTGCGCGGTGCGGCATATTTGCAAATTATTTATCACTCGACGGTACGTAGCAATTACTACGAGAGCCTCAGCTGAGGTATTTCATTCGACGATAATCGTGCGAAATTCGCGTTCGACGACGGTCGAGGCTTTCGCGTCGCTATTAATAATCGTAAACGATCATTAATTTTGCGTCTGATGTTAAATCGAAAACGTGATTTTTCCTTTTTCTTTCTCTTTTTTCGCCTCCTTTTATTTGCATCGAAAGCAGGCAAGAGGCAAATTGAAACGCGAGAGGAATCTCTGCGTAAGATCGATTCTAAATATAGACCGCACATTTTATTTTCTATTCGAGTTAAACGCAAACCGTATTGCGTCGTTATCGTACCGTAACCGTACGCTAAAGAATAGGCTGAACAACGATAAACTGGAAGATGTAACGTTTGCGAAGTGTGACGAATGATACGTGAAACAGTTTGAAGAACCCTCAAAGGGTTAAGGAAAGTTTCAACTACTCTTCCAAGAATCCTTTTCAACAAGATATTTTCGTCGAGAGTGAAAAGAAGTTGGCTTTTGCAGCTTTTGCAGTCTCTTTCGTGGCGTTGTATCGCGTCGAGTGAATGACACGACACGAGTCGCCGCGCATGGTACGCCATACGTTGGAACAAAAACCCTTCTGCCGTTGTTCCATCGTGCGTGGCCGCACAATGACCGTGCATGTATTTATTTTTCGGCGACTGTGTGTGATCACCGCATCCAACCAAAAGAAAATTATACCTCGCAAATTCGAAAAAAGGAAATATTACAAACTGGTACGAGTTTCAGAATAATCTAATCTCTCGCTTCGATCGTTCTATCGTCTCCAAAGCCATAAATATTAGCACGCCGATAAAATAGTAATATTTTCATAGCTTACTAACGCATCGTATTATAAATTGTTGAAGAACGATTTTTAAACGTCGACAAAAATTCTTCGTGTTAGAATCGACGTTTGCTCGGTGCACGTGTACTTTTCGCAAAGGCCGGTGCCGCGGTCCGGCCGTCGGTGTGCAGAGGTCACCGACCCGGACCCCTTCGCCGGCCCAGGATTCGCTAAGGGGGCCCAAGCTGGTCCAAACTTTCGGTAATGAACCCATTGTTGTACCTGCCACCGTTTATCATGTTGAAGTCGCGTGAAACTTCTTTCGCTGAAAGAACTTTGTCGAACCAAACCACTATATTCGATTCAAACACGCTATGCAGTTATTTCATGGAAAAAGCATGGAAAATGAAAAATTTGTAAGCTGTTGCAACCGAGACGGTAGAATTCTTAAGCCTTCGTCTTTGGAACGCGACGTCCTCGAAACATTTTACGATAATTTTTTAAGTTACAGTAGAATGGTCGTTTGAGAGGGGAAACGTTTGAAAGGTTGGAAAACAAAGAATGGTTACAGTGGCCCGTTTCCGTGCGGACAGCTGCGACCAGGTACTTACAGCAGGCTTCATAAAGGAGGACCTTTATTGGCAGTCGACGTCGCTTCGTCGCGTGGCTACAAAAAAGCCACGCTGCAATCCAGCCGCGAAAAAATTCGCTCTCGCTATTGTCCCAGTGCTGAAATGCCCTTACACTCGCGTATGAATATGACTATGATGATACCCGTAGCAGCGTGGGTCGCTTTGTTCCTCCTCCTCGCTCTTTCTTACCCCGCAGTGGCGTAGGATTCGCCAGGATCCGTATGCCACACGAAAATCGAACGCAGCTGATGCTTTCCCCTTTTATCGAATTTTAATTACTTCCTTTCTGCTATTATATGCCGACTGTCGTGCCACGAAGCAATGGGAAGGTTTAACGTTTAACGATAATAATCGTAGTGACGGCTGTAAAATTTTATGGTAACCGTGAATGCTATTGTTCACAATTTTCTTACGAAGAAATATCCTCCTTTAATACCATATTCAAGAATGGTTGAACAATACGAGAACTTGGAATTTCAAATGATTACTCGACGAAGTAGAAATTTCATAAATTCGGGGAATACCGTATTTTACAAACAGCGATATCAAACTTATCCAAATATAAAGTTCCAAAAAAGAACCCCAAGAGCTTGGCACTCAAAATTTCTTTGATAGAGACAAATTTCAGAGCGTGCTACAGGCTCGAAATAGCCCGAAGCGGAGGATGCTCAAATTCCAGACAGGCAAATGTCGGCCAGTGAAATTTGCACGTCCCATCGTTGGGGAGTAACGCTACAAGAACGATTCGCGGTTCAACGACCGATCGTTTGCGAAGCCCTTCAAAGCCTGGCAGCCAGTCGGACGTCATATCTCAGCCGCGATCGTCTCGAAGGAAACACTTCGCTTTGGGATTCGCTTTGCTGCTAACACACAGCTTTCGTCTCTCTTTTCCAGCAACTCTGCGTTCCTCTTACTTTCTTTCTTTTCCTCTTTTTCTCCGTTCGCCAATAACGTCGAAACCCGAGGATATTTTCCACGAGACGTTGTCGGCCCTCGTAAAGATGGGTCTTAACATAATATCGCTTGTGTAAACTGGCGTAAACTAGCGTAAACGAGCGTGACGCGATTGCCAAGCAAAGTGGGTTTCCCCCCCCCCCCTCCCCCGTACTCGATGGTACGCCGCTTCCTCTTCGACGATTTTGGTGAACTGTCGCGCGTGCCACTTCTGGCGAACAGTTCTCCTCTGGTGTTCGTAATTAAATAAAAAATAAAAATCAGCCAATTGACAAATTTGTCAAACGGTATTTCACAGTTCTAAGTCTCAGCTTTCTGGAAAAGCTCCAGCGGTAGAATTATTCCAAGTTCGCTGAGAAAACGATGATCGAGCCGGTTAAGTAAATTCTCTTATCGGTAATCGGAATTTTTCCCGAAGTTTTTGCATCGTGACCAAGTAGAACGAAGGATGGAGCAAGACGGTGAGAATATTCCGCACTTGCGGCGTCTAGCTGGTGGAACGAGTCAGCTCGTGGCCACGGCCTTGTTTCCCGATCAGAGGTCATACAGGAAGTCCTTTTGCAGAGTTCATACCCATAAGTTACTTGAGCGGCCTTTGTCGCCGTCTCATGTACCGTTCTCAACCATGTTATGCTACTCAGCCGTACTAATACGAGAATCTTAGTTAAATCTTGGCCGCTTATCGAGAATGAAATTCGTGGGAAGAGCGTAGCCTGGCGAGACTCGCGGTACGTGGAAGGGAAAAATCGAGCTGTAAAACCTTTCTTTCCCGTTCGATTGTTTGATACCTTTCGGGTTAACGTACGTATACTTGGCGAAAGAATTCTAAAGCTGACGCTTTAAAAGTTTATTATTTTTACTCTTCCACGATTGCATCTATTTTCTACTTGGAAATTTTTATTCGCAACAATTCCAATATTTGTCATGTACGGAAAATAGACGTATCGCCATAGCTCACTGCGATAAGACCAATAAATTCAAATGATAAGGGTAGCGAATACGACATGAAGCCGCGTAACGGTAACGTAAGGCGCGAGTCCAGAGGTGTTTCAAAGGGACATTCAAACTAGATTCAGTTTGTCGAAGGGAGAAAATGTAACAACAAATAGCAGGGAACGAATGAGCCAACTGCATGACACGTGCACGTAGGCGAGCAGCCAGCTATTTTCCGATGCACACGTAGATCGTACCTTCCTTCCTTCGCTGCACGCGCTGCACAAAGCGCATTGTTAGCAATCGGCCGACCCAGATCGCTTCGCTCCATTCGGCTTGACCGTGGTCGACCGGAAAAGAATTTCGAATTCTGCGAACTCCGATCTAACCTCCAAATCCTGTAAAGCTGGTTTTATCGCGATGGCAAAGTCGGGAGGACACCCTGACACAATTGTTTAAAATACAAATTTGTCAGTTTAATTTCTTTTCTGTTCGATAAAATTTTGGAGAATTTAGATGGGAAAGATGGACGAGGTTTAGATCAGCGATTGAACGTGCAGCTTTGAAACGCCCTGTATGCAGATACATCACACTTATCACGCGCAAGCAGGCATCATTCCTCTTCGTCTCCTTTTTAGGATACCGCAATTTTATCCTGTCATCGTCTTATTGGATAGATTCTTCTTCTTTTTTCCTTTTTTGCACAATCAAGAAACCCTATGTCATAATCTTTTTCCTTTCGTGACAGATGCTGACAAAATACAAATCTCGAATCAGCCTCGAGTCGAAACAAATGACGACCGAGCGTAAAACAAATCTCTATGATAATCCAAAATACGATCAAGTATAACCCGACAGTTTCCTAAATTACATCTGCCTACATGGTACAGTTTGTTTCTCGCGTAGCTTCTTTCATGAATATCCATTCTCTTGGAACGATGGTTTATCGAGAGAAGCATGACGAGCCAGAAGGTGAACGTTGCCAACGATGAAAATCGTTACGTACAGGTTGCACAGCTTGGCAATTGCACAGACTGGATTTTCGCGCGTACTTGATGCGGTGGGTAATTATTATCGGAAAGGATCGCGCTCGGTATCGATCGGTATTAATTGGCCGCGCACTTTCACTCGGTGACCTTTATAATCGACCGGCCGCAATAGACGCCCGACACAATTTATCATTGTCGCCCGGAGAAAACTTAATTGGTGCCGATGCAACGTATACCCCTAATTGATTTCCAACCATCACGCCTCGTTCTCTAGCCCTCTGGTTGCGCAACCAGCTCCGTGATCTTCCGTGATTTCCGCAGGTGTTGCGGTCAACGTCTGTTTCGCAGCAACAGGTAACGAGCAGCGTACGTCGAATGTTCGAGATATCGTGGCTACAGAAAGTATTTACCTATCGTTCGAAAGCATCCTGATCGCAATGTAAAAAGTCGGTATCGGCAAGACGATATTCATAAAGGTTAATTTTTTTGTTGAGAGATATCTTTTAATGCGGACGCAGAAGCTCACGCGGAAAAGATAATGTTGCTCTTTTCCCTGAGAAAGTTAATTTCGGAAGATTATGTCCGATTTTTGCTTTTTTTTTTTTTAGGAAAAATTAAAGTGACAACTTTCAAGAACGTGGAGACCGAAAGGAAAATTAGAGAAACAAGTCCATTTGTTTTGGCAATCGATCCACGTAATCGATAGTTAGTTTCTCAAATCAGTTGTTTGTTTCTTTATCTATCTTGTTCGGAGCGCAAGCAGTCAAAGATCTTGACGCGATTTGCATTGCCACGCATGCAAGGGACTCCCCTATTTGCAAATATAATTGCACCCTTTCCTTCTAAGTGCAGGATACGCAAGCTTTTCCACCCAACGTCGACCTCGATCGCGCACATGATTATTATGGTGATTCCTTAATCGAGGCAATTAATCGAGGCGTCCGTCGGAAATGCCTGGAAAAGGGTCTCGATGGCCGACGTTTTCTTCCAGTGAATATTTTGACGCAACTTAAAGATCAGTTTCGAGTTACGGTTATGGGAAGAGATTGCCGGTATCGTTACGAGATATCGATTTTAAGTTTCTCACGATTATGTTACGCAAACGAAAGTAAATGGAAGAAGGTAAATGAAATAGGTGGAAAGAAAGTTCGATTATGAAGGAAATCGATTTTAAGACTGTGAGAAAATATTTTTTCACTTGTTCTACTACTTCATATCATCTTTTTTTTTCATATTACAAATAGAAAAGATCAAGGAATGTCCATGGACGTAACAAAATTACAAAGAGGAGAGTGACTACCGACGCTGTTCGAAGCAGGGGAAGCGACCTTGACAATCTATTTCGCTCGGACTACAGGACCAACATTAGGACTGACGTATGGAACCAATGTTTTGCATCGATCACAGCATTCAACTATCAACTATAAGCAAGTACACGTTGGCCATTATCGTGAACACGATTCGAACACGAGTTACACGATCGTACAAATTTCAAACAGCAGTCAGCATCGAGGTAGTCGGACCACCCTGTACATAAATAGAAGGAGGTTATGTTCGCGTACGAGTGTTCGTCCGAGTTTCTACGTTCGCCAGAGCGGCGAAGGTCATAGTTAATCGACCGAGAGATACATAGTCACTCTGGTTACAGCGGGAAAAGTAACGACTGCTATAATTGTGGCCCTTCGTTTCCGTTTCACCAACGTATACCAGCAACGCACAATTTCCAACGGTGAAACGATCGAGCCTCGAACGATCGTTCCTCCTAGTACGGAAAGAAGAAAAGAATAGACGAAAGAAGAAAAGAAGTAACGAAGGGCTCTGGCGCGTTCCAGTAGCGAACGCGATTTTCTCACGCGGAGAACACGATTTTCCATGTAGAACGAATCGAAAGTGGAAATCCGTGAGATCGAGCATCTATTTCCAAGCTGAAGAAGAGGATGTTCGATGATGGAAGAAAACGCGTAGAGAAAAGCAGGCAGAGATTGAGATATGGGAAGGGGAGGAGGAGGAGGAGGAGGAGGAGACAAGGGAAACGGCACCGTTATCGACACTCGTTTCTTTGTCTCGTCACGTAAAAATGCTCGTCCGCTCTGATAGCAGAGGACGAATGTACGAACCGTCCGATAGAGCCACGGTGAAACTAGTTTTTGATTCTCGGTACGCGGGACCTTTTAAACAGGCAGTTGTATCTTTCTAAGAAGCTTCGCTTGGCACGATGCGACGTTGCAATGTTTTAACGTTTATCGCGTTTCGTCGCAAAAGTGCCAAGTGCTTCCTATTTCAATCCGTAAATTAACATTGCTAGAATCTTCTTCCATCGTTATCAAATATTAATCTTCGCTTCGTATCGTTGGATCATAGGTCTTTTATTAGAATTAGATCTTTTAGCTGGAGATCGATTTCGAGTAGATTAATGGGAAATAGAGAAACCCGTAGGTCAACCATACCGACGTTTACACGAGTAGTATCGTTCCCGTGGTCGGAAAATCGATCACCGTTAGCAGCACCGTGAACGGGCGCGGGTTTCGCGCGGTCGTGAGGCTGAATCGGGCGGCGCGCGGCGTCGATTCGTACGTGAGAGAGGATAACGATAACGGGAGTGCAACACACAGACACACGCCTGGGAAAACGATCCGCGCGTTCCTTCGTCTTCCGTGAGATGCGGAGATCGGCGACGGTGTGTAATACAATGTTATTTATTTAGCAGCCGAGAGGGTTACCGATTAAAGCGATCTCATGGCCTGCAGGCGAGCAGCTCTCGATGACGAGTTTCTCTTTCTCCTCGGATCGCGTCGTAATCGGCCCCCACCCCCCTGCTTTCTTGATCGCTACTTGCTCGCTTTTTACTTCGCTCGGTATCGGAACGGAAGCTCGATGAGTCTATTAATTCGCGTCTATACCATATGGTCGCGGGAACGCTGAGATTCTACTCATTTTCTTTGGTTCTTCGTTTAGAGATAGCTCGAGTATTTGTTTATCGAATTATTTTCGGATTTAACGACGCTTTGATTCGATTTTTTGGTATCGTGCTCTAAATCGTTTGGCGAATCTTAAAATCCTAAATCGCTTATTTTTTAAAAAGTTCAAAGTTAATCATTTAGAGGGACAAGTTTCAGGGAAAAAATCAATCGGTAGAGTCGACGAATTTTCGCCGGATGTCTTTGTAAAGTTTGCAGGCGCGTTACGAATGGCGAATGATCGGTTGTAAGTGGAAAACACGGAGGTTTTGAATTTCGCGGGCAATTAACCGCGCGTAATGCTCTGTATATCAGAGCGAGCAAGCGCGTTGCTAATGTTCCGTTCGATTTTTATGGTCACGCAAATAGTTTACGAGGCTCTCGTGCCCGTGCTCCGCTATCGAGGCACGTTCGAGCGAATCGCGTTGCCGCAATGCAACTCGCTCGGATTCGCTCTCACGCGGCGCGCTTACTCGCCTGGAAAATTATCCACTAACCCAGTGACACTGTGAGAAGCGGCGGAATCTTTCGTCAATCGCTACACCTCGATACGTGATAGTCGGTAGCCTGTCTAAACCTTCTCAAGCTTTCGAACCTTTCAGCTGGAAGATAAGTTCGTTTCTTCCTTTAGCTTTCAGAATTTTTGCAACTTTCCACGCGTTCGATTAAAAGCGTACGTCGTTTTCAAAGAAGTCTGCTTTATTTTTGACTCGTATCACTTTTCGACAAAGATTTCTGCATTTTGCTCTTTCAACTTTTTATTTTTCTTCCGTGTTTCCTGTTTGGACAGGCTTAGGACAAAGATCGCGCGAGTTTTAATTCGAGATTGCATTCGCGGCTGAATTTAAAATAGGGGAAACACGTGCTCGATACGCTGGCGACTCAATTAACGACGATAAAGGTTCGATCGTGAATGGAATGTCGGCGAGTAGCCGCGGCTGCTGTCGCGATTGCTGGTCTGGAAAATTTTCCAGTAACCCAGTGACACCGTGCTCGAGACCTTCGTGGAGTTGTTCCCATCCGCGTAACGCTCGTTTGCGAACGATACGATCTCGAGGGTATTAACTTAATCTGCTGGCGTGACCGGCGACACGCGTAGTGTGTCAATTTTTTTCTCGCGATTCCGTGAAACCTTCCTCTAAGTGTATTTTAATTATTCAGGAAATAGCTAAGGTATCTAAACGTCTTCTAATCTGAAGAAGGTTACAGCTTTCTTCATTTTTTTTTTTTTTTTTTCATAATACTCGATGAAATCTATTTGTACCTGAATCTTTGGATTCCTCTAACAGGACAGGAGATTGTATCTTGTATTCTGAACGAAAATGCAGCTTTGTCAAATGCCAATCATTTGGTAGCGCACGGCGATACCTACGTATCTGTACGTCTGCGAATTCCCTCGATTATTCAGCAAATGGTATCCTCCATTCTAAAACGAGTTGCAGCTTTTTTAGAAGCTGATCTTTTTGTAATGCTTTTACGAAACTTATCTGTGCGTTCAACGAGTTCGTCTGAATCCTCAGAGATGAAATATCTAACCGTAATCCTCAAAATTCAACCATTTCGTCTGAATTCCCAGCGAAAGTCATTTCTCCTTGATAAAACGTTTGAAAATTGCCTGTATTCCTCGATGCTTGTTGCCAGTGTTTCTCGAGAAGGCAAACGCATCGGAATATCTCGAATCAGAGCGTGAAAGGCCAGAGCGTGAAGAGCATCGAGAGTTGTTGGAAGAGTCGCGTGTTCGCGAGTGCTCGAGCGTCAGAGGGATCACGTGAATCGCGGATCGCCGGTGCTAGAGGTGAAAGAGGACGAGGGGGCGGAAGGGGGCGAGGGAGGCAAGGGGCACGGACCCGTCGATATATTAGTTATGCTCGAGGCGAGGTGAGGCGAAGAAGCGGAGGCGAACTCTCCACTGCCAAGGCGGCGCAAGGCGTGGTCTGTCCCTTTACTTTGCCTTCGCCTGCTTTCTTCTTCTCCTCTGCTCTCTTCTGGCGCTGTGCTCGCCTTCCACTCGGCACAAGCACAGGGTGTTCCTCTCGGAACGATTTTCATCGAATTCTTCTACTTTTCGGGCATTTCTTCTTCGTCCGCAAGAATTTCTTTAGCTCTCTGTGTGGAAATCGAAACCATCTTTCATTCTTCCATCAGGCGTCTTCCATATCGGCGTTCTCAGAGTACAAAGTTCACTCAGAGTTCTGTTAAAACGATAGAATACTTTGCAGAAGGTAGATAATGTAGGTAACAGATAGCTTTCGAAGCGGAGGTCGCATATCTATTGTGAAATTTGTTAGCATCTTAAGTACAGTCTTCGGTATTTCTCAATTCTTATTTGATACCTCCAGGTATCCATAGAAGGTAAGGAAAGGAAATAAAAATAGTACAAGCGTCGTTTTCATAATACACAGTAGGCAGTTTTTCGTAATAAACTTTTCGAACATACAGAGATCGTTCTATCAGAGTTTAGCATTAACAATGGATTTCTGATAAGAGTACGGAATACGATATAGCTACGTAGAGCCTGAAGAAAGTAACGTTTCTACTAACTTTTCAAATGCACTTCTGACAAAAACCTTTGGGACAGTCGCGATAATCGGTTCGAAGGGAAACACCCAGTATAAGAGTAGGTTCGACTGGTTCACCTCCGCGGCTGGCAACAACTAACGAGCAGCTGTCGGTAAGGGTCCCGGCGACAATAACCCGTGCATTTTATATGTTCCCTGGTCGTGGCTGTATTCATCGATGCATCGATCTCGGCCGAGGCTTTTCTCGCGAGCCGCCGATAAGCGGTCAACGTCGCCTAACTGTTCGTCATTAACGTTATCGATGTTCCCCGATTCGTACAATCGTCTATATTTCAACGCTCACACGTGGATCTTTTTTTAATTTCGAAATAGCAACGCAAACTCTTCAACATGAAACCTACAAAAGTATTTTAAAGATCGAATTCTTTGAACGTGAGATCTCTAACAAGAGAAGGGATACTTTACACCTTCGTAAAAATGAATCGTGTAAATAAGATCTGTTACTCAAGAAAAAGCGTGGTTGTCACAACAATTCAAAGCTTCAGCAAGCAGGAATAATTGGCGCCGACAGCCCCGAGGCAGCCGTCACGGTCAAAGTCGGCGCCGAAACCTTGAGGCCTCGACATCCGGTCGAAGCGCAGGAGATCCTCGATTTGAGATAATGCGTTCTTTCCTCGCCGGCTGCCGCGCTGAATTTCGCCTCGATTGTTCTCGCGTGAGTTGCTGCCGAAGGGAAGAAGGTCGCCGCGAGGTCGTCGCCGTCAGCCGCATCGCGAAACCCCCGTGAATTCGTCGCGTAATTCCGGATTATGCAACGTCGACAATTATGCTTCCGCTGACACATTAACTTTTGCAAGAAACTCGAGTCTCTCGACTCGAACCTCGAAGCTGTAAGTTAGAGGCTTGGTTTTCTGAAAGTTTAACGACTTTGGTAGCAGAATAATCTCTCTTCTACCTCTACTTGTCAAACATCGACTCATAGAAAGCACGCATCGACACAGTCCGTGTACAAGCCAGTATCCACAGAAGAAGCGATCCTCTGGGTTCTCCAAGTTTCCCGAAGCGTGAAATGATAAAAGGCGCTGGAAAAAGAAAGGAGACAGCCGGATAATTCCAAGTGGCCGGCATTCAAATGCAAAACGCATCGTACTTCCCTAGGAGAGCTGCTCGAAGAGAGGATCCGATGGATTCCGAGGCTGGGAGGAGCAGAGATTCGAAACGCAGCCACGGTGAACTTAACCGGCCGGCAAAAGCGCGGATTCGCAGGGGCCGCGGCGAAACCCTGAATAATTCATGATCGTCTGGCAAGGGTGTGACGAAAGTGGCGAAAGGGCGCAAATGATCTGCAGTCGGTAAAGCGCGGATTCCGCGAACGAACGGCCGCGAAGCGTCGGTAAAATTCAAATAACGCGTTCGTGCGTTTCTCCCGTGTTGTAGCCGTGCCGCGCCAATCCTCCGGATGAATTCCTTCGAGGCCATTCGATATGAAGTGGCCTCGAGACTCTGTGTACATTATATCATCTATCAACTTTTTTTTTATATTTTTGCTACGAGTGATAAACATTTTTCTTTCTATCTCTTTAAATGATAAGTTGAAAAGTTGGAACTACCGTACTGGTGACTGTCAGACGTACTACGAATGAAACTAAAGTCGAGTTCTCCGTACATATTATAATTGTAACGATCTATTACAGGATCTCTCTGCTTCGAAATGTCTTACTGATTCTAAAGCTGTGAAATATACAGCCGTTCCTGTTTCAAATACACGCGTTAATGCTCTTCTGACATGTATACACCTACTGGCTGTCTTCCAGTTCCTTTATCGTAATGCGCATAAGTCGTTGAAGAGCTCCTGAAGCAACATCTTTTAAAATTCTATTCTGAAGGAGCGCAAATAGTCCCAGAGAATGATCTTTGTCAGCTAATTTGTCTTGAAAGCGTCTAAAGAATTCTTCCATTTCAGAAGCAGCTCGAAAGATACCGCTCGCCGTGAGAATCGAGCTTCAACCGAGAATCAATTCCCACACGAAACCATCGCTGTATTGAAATCAATATTCAGAGGAGGAAAAAAAAACAGTGGAACTGAGTACGGTCGTTGTTGGATCGGACAGTTAGTTTCCTCGTGGCCTCGACGACGCGTTCAGGCCTCGTCGATGATTATCATCGGCCAGGAAGAAGCACAAGTGGCCCGTTATGAGCGGATATTACGTTCAAAGAGGCCCGCGGCATCGATTAACCGATTAGAATATCGATTAATATCGGCACCGCGACGTTATCATCGTTCGATCGACCGCACCTGGCCTCGTATGGGAGGCCATTCGAAGACCCTGCAGATGCAACCATCCCGAACAACACGGTAGGAGGAAGTGCAACGCTATGATTGTATGCTAAACGATATGCCATATACGAAGTACCAGAAAGAAAAGTCAGACGAAAGAACACGTACGAGCTTTTCTACGTTTCGCTGGCTTCTTTCCAAGCGCGAAACATCGTGAAGAATCGATGGTCGATCGAGATTCAAATGGGATTGAAAAGACCGAGAAGGAAATGGGCGTCGGACGATATCGAACACCAAGGAGATCGATCAGTGTTAGGTAAGTCATAACGGATATGTCTGATCGTGAAGATACGAAAGCTCGAGCTTTGAAAAATACGCGGTTCGAACGTGCCGTCGCTGAAATTAAAAGAATTTCTAAATCGCGTGCTCTTGTCTGAGAAACGTTGAACGTGAGCTTCGATATGTGCGAGATTCAAGCATATAATAATTGCCATGGAACGAAACATAAAATCTGCAAGGTCAGGTTAAAAAGTAACTGGATTTTAAAAGCTCAGCTTTCAATAAATTCACGTTACAAGTCTACAATTATAGCGGCTGTATACGCTCCTTTGTTAATTTATACCCCTTTGTAATATCATTCTACTACTGTAATTACGTCAGCTCAGTATCTTGTTTCATTCCATAACATTACACTTCCTTAGTACCACTATCATAACGCTATTAGCCTGTAACATCGCGATCTTCCATGCTACCGCTATTCTCTTTTCAAACGCTTAAATATTTTTTCCCTTGTACGATCGACACCGCACAAGCATCTGAAAAACTGGCCGATTTCCCATAAGGAAGCGGCGAGAGCGTGGACGCGCGATGCTGTTGGGGTTGTACATAAGAGGAAGCATTTAAATTAATTGGATGAGGTGGTGAAAACGCGGAAAAATCTATGTTTTTTTGCGGTCACGGGGGAGGATGGTTATCATGAAACGAAGGCAGAAGAGAAGCTACGGCGGCAGGAAATTAAGGGGAAGGCGTATAAACCGACGGAAAAAACTGGTTGCGCCTGGTGCACGAGGATATAGAAGCGAACCGATAAGAGTTAATTGAATAAAAGGACGTAGATGACGTGGCTACGTTTCCCAACAACTTTGGAAACGTAGCTCCGAACATCTGTGTAAACATCCATTTCAAACATCTAAATGCCTTTACGATCTTTTATATTTTATCCTTTACCAGCAAACAAATTTTCTCCCGTCAAAACTCCCGGCAATTTCAACTCCTCTTTAAATCCAACTCGACGGATCCTTGTTATTGCTAGCTACTTAACGATTCTACGGGCAGGATGGTACTTTTTTCTTTAATTATCAAGCAGTCGAGTCATTCGTAACATCTGCGTAAATGCACGTTATCAAGTCTATCGAATTGACTGGCAATGAGAAAGGATTCAGGCTGGTTTCAAAGTAGCGATATCTTGAAAGGTTCGATCACAGGACTGCATCGAAAAGGAAAAAGCGAAAAGGGACAACGGATCCAGTATAGGAGAAAAAAGCGTTGCGCAAACGTCGTAAATCACGGACAGAGTTAGAGCCGCATAGGTGAAAGTAGTCCAAACGGTTAATACATCATTCGAAAGCGGATAGGGCGCGCGTTGTTCGATCGAAATCCGTCGACGGTACTGGAAATCTAACGATGATAATTACGATATGAAAATTTCGCTATTGAAACCGAGCGAGATACGGATCATCGGAATTAACGATATTTCTTTTGCGCGATTGCCTGTGTCGCCCCTTTATAATTTGAAAGGTAAAAACGCTGCCTAACGAGATCAATGAATCGTTCTTGTCGTTCCACTCGAAACGTTGCCAGTTTGTTCTCGTTTCAAAAGGGATCAGAATCCGTGATGCTCCACCTTTGATCTTAATTGAAAACGGATTATCTACATTATAGCATTACATTCTTAACTTCGTAGCCGCATTCTGCGCTGGTTTTAATTAATCCTATCAGGAAGTCGAACGCGTTACGATATCTAAGAATGAGATGCTTGAAACGCTCGCGTTTCATTAGGTAACCAAGTATTTCAAGTCGGCGAAGGCTGGATTTAATTATTTATTTATTTGTTTGTTTATTTAAGACGAATATAAGAACCATCATACGTCGAAGAAGGAAACAAAATTTATACGAAGGAAACAAAAATATACGATATGAGATAAAAATAGAATGTTTCGAGCAGAAGTGTATCTCATTTTGGATCAATTGAACGTTGTATATAGTGATCGAAGGATGAGATAGGGATAGGAAGAACTATGATACAAGATAGGATCTTCTTGCGTACCAAATCAAATTCTCATCTTCCAAAAATAGTATTGCGAAGGGTATCGGCGGCTTTCCGTGATGAAAAAACGTGTACGATACGATCGTAAGATCAATCTCGATGGGTCATGTCACTCACATCAGCGATATCTGATAGAATATGCATGACACGATGTAAACAATGTCTATATAACACCGGACGAGATTCGAAAGAACAAGTAACGACGAAACAAACGAGCTACCATCCTTTATTCCTAGTGTTAGAAGTTGCTGAAAGTGGTTGAGCACAGAAGCTGCTTCGTTGTACGCGTTTGCTCTAGGGCACGGAACGATCTCGGCCTAGAGTCTAGAGAACGGCTCCTAGAGCGCACGCGCTTTCACTTACGGCGGGAATCTACTTTGAGGCCAGGTGGACACGTGGCTTGATGAACGAGGTGATCGCGATTTCTGACCACGCCTCGGAAGCTTTTCTCCGCGTTGCTAGGATTGCGCAACCAAAGGACTGTAGCCTGCGATGCGTTCGTTTCCACGTATACCAGCCACCGTATTGCTTGAAATCGAATCTATGAAAGCTTTGAACTTTGTCCATTAGAATCTTATTTAATCTGCTCCAGGTTAATTCAAATCCCAACTTCATCTTTCACACATTGCATCCGATTCATATTACTTCAAACTTATGAACTACGGAATCTTCAGGTTCGTCCATTGCAATCTGCTCCAGGTTAATTCAAATCCCAACTTCATCTTCCACACATTCCATCCGATTCATATTACTTCAAACTTATGAACTACGGAATCTTCAAGTTCGTTCATTGCAGTTTTGTTGGAGATAGGGAAAACTTCTGCGACGTTCGATTCCAAGAAAGAACGAAGAGTGGTTGTATAACCAATATATCGAATATAGAAACGAGAAAGAAAGCTCGAGGTCGGTGAGTTTGATCGTTGGTCGATAGAGAAGCTGAGGCTGCTGGACGAAGCTGACGAACCTAGGTCTTCGACCCTGCGGGCGCCACGAAGGAGTATGGCTCTCTCGCTATGGCGTACAGCCACTTTGCCACGACACAGCCATAAACATCTCTGAATGGAGACCACCCACCGACCTGCACACTTCTCGGAACCGCACTCGCGCATTTCACAAGAACACCGAACGCCGCTCGCAACGCCGAGCACCTCCACTCCGCTTCCACTTTTGCGTGGCTCTCTGCCGTTCCTGCTCGAAAAACCGCGCTGGCTATTCCGCGTCGAATAGCGCACGCCAGACCTCACAGGGTCATCGATCTTTTTTCCCCCCTCGTATCGATACTACGCGCAGGGAAACGGAGTTTATTCGAAGATTCTACTCGACACAGTCTTCTCGGAGAAGTTTGTATGGATTTAGAAGTTTTGAGGGGGATTTTTAGGTTCTTTGCTCTCGAATTTACACTTCGTATCGGAGTGTTGAGCTGTGAATTTATCAATGCAAAGGGTGTAGGTTTCAACAAACGTTTGAAGATGTTTGTGAAAGTTTGCGAATGTATTGACAAATATTCGTATCTTCAGCTCTTTTACGAACTAAATTAGTGGATTTGTCTACGTTTCCTCCAGTTGCTAATGCGACTCTTTCATGCGATTTTCCGACGGAATACAATTTCGTTCCACGGAATGTTCTTTCTTTCTTCTCCTACTATGTTCTCCTTTTTCAAAGAAAAGCTCCATTGTGCGGCGAACGACGAGGAGCAATCGCGAAGCAGGGCTCGCGGAAGTAAAGCAAAGAAAAACAAGGAGAAAGAAGAAACCAGCAGGAAGGAAACAATATGCGGAGAGGCGGTCGCAAGCGGCGTGCAAACACCGGCCAGTCCGATTTCACGGTTAGTCGTAAAACACTGGGCTCTCGGCCGATTCCGCGGAGATGCTCGGTTATGCAGGTGCTTTCGGTCCCGCAGAGGTGCACGCCTGCGTGCATTTTATACGCGGTTGCGCGCGTACGATGAAAAAGGGGATCACCTCTTCTGTTCTATCGAAACTACGAGCAACCGACAGGAGGAAAGAGAGATCGGATCGTAAAGCAGCCTCACCCTCGTCCCTCTGTAACATGGAACACAGCTACCAGATCACGAGCATCGAGGGATCGTTAACGAAACTATCGATGGAAAAGCGAATTTCTCTGTCGTCTTTCGAATTTTCTTGTTCATCTCGCACTGTGAGAAGAAATGGGAAGCATTCTACGTTAGAAATTCGTTTCTTCGATTACGAGAGCTTCCTGAACTGACGGAACTTGCGCCAGTAAACCCCATCAAGGACGTTACGAATTATAAATTGAGACTTAACTGTGAATCTGCATAGTTTGCTGAGCGTCGTTTCGTCAAAGGTACAGCTATCCCACGATGCCATGTAGAAGCTTGTACGTTTGAAAACGGCCCGAACGGCTCATCGATATATACCTTGGCGTGAAGCCGGTTGAATTTTTGTACGAGGCAGCGAGCAATGATCGCGGCGCGATTAGAAACGAAGAAACTGCGTGGTGCGGCCCGTGAAACGGTGTAATCTAGCCAACAAGTATTACGTAACAGAAGATATACGAGCATCATGTGTATTATGCGATGACCAAGGCGGTCTTCAGCCGCGAATGTTGCAAGTCCGGTTAGGTGGCCGCCGCTGGTTAACACGAGGTAGATTCGTAACGGAACTCGCGCGCGCGCACAATTTCAGCGTTGTAGGATTATAAATTCGCCCGGCCGAGAGCCGCAATCTACAATGTGCACACTGTGTCCACCGTGTCTCGGCCGTAAATTTATTATTTGCTGCCCGTCCACCTGTGATAAGTGCCCACGAACCTCGAAACTCTACCATTTCTCTTCTTCCACCGGTCCATCGTTCTCTCTCTCCCTCCTTCCCTCCCTCCCTCCCTCCCTCCCTCCCTCTCTCTCTCTCTCTTCGACTCGTTATCCATGCTTACGTCTATTTTTGTCGGTCAATTGTTGCATACTTCACAGCCCGTGACTTTAATTGAATTTATATCCGACCTGTGTCATATTTACCGTTTTATACCGGGATTAGAGTTTATTCAGTCTCGAGGGACGTTAAGTAGTATCGCTGAAGGGTGGCGAGAAAGTTGATGAAGTTCAAGATGTGTTTTAATGGCGTTGTTCGATGGCTATTCAGCGGTGATTCGAGAACGAGATTTAGAATGTCGATCGAAGGTGATACGAATCACTTTCGCTTGTGCTACGTTACGGAACAGAGGCTCAGGGGGTGTGGACGTGGTCTTATACTTGGATCGAAGAGTTACTGGAGCTACAGTCGAAGCGTGAGCTATCGACTGTGCAAGGCTACCGTCCCCACTACGAGTCACGCGCTACGAGCGATTCCCGCTCTTGTGTCTCAGCCACGTGGTTTCCGGTCGATATAGATGGAATTCTACGAATCGTCTTCTACTTCCTGTACTCTAGGCTGTGCGTTATTTTATCGTTCAACAACGGGGGTGTTACTTATTTTGGACCGAGAATCTTGCACTTTGATCTTCGTCCTTTACATTGTTCAGAGATCAGATACACGGTGTAGGAATGCTGATGAAACTCTGTTCGCGCGTAGCAGAAGAAACGATAGAAGAAAACGTCCTTCAACCCGAGGCACCTCCGATGCAACAATTTCCTCTCACGATCTTCGCTACTGCGAACTAGACTGCTTCTCTGAAACGCGCTCGATCCTCGAACGAAGCGCAACGATGTTGTAGAAACCTCCCTTGCCAGTCGTCCTTCCGCCAGCCAGTTGAAGAAGAATCGCACAGGGAAGACGGCCGACATATCCGCATTGCTGGTCGAGCGCGTTTCTCCGCGTTCCCCGCGTTGATCTCCAAGACGAATGCGTAGCGTGGCGTACGCTTGATCGGGGCAAGTGTAATAAACCTTGGACCGGACACACGCGAGCGTTGTACGCTCGCAACAGCGTAGAGAACACGGGGCCAGGAGTAATGCGCGCCAGTGCATAGTAGTAATAATAAAGTGGTAGTGGTTGGCACGTCACGGTCCAACAGGCCGATCAACCGGCCGTGCGGCCAGCCGGCTACTGGTCTCCGCCCACGCACAAATATGCACGTAAGTACACGGAGCTACGAATCGTCGTTGCACGGAGGAGGGCCGAGCAGGAGAAACGCCGTGCATGCACGGCCAACATTGTGATAATGCGTATTGTAACGCGAAACTTGTCGACTAGAGAACCGCGATCAACGAAAAGGATCATCGTGAAACTGGTGTAACTGAAATGTTTCGAATACCGAAGCTCGAAACCGTAGACTCGAAATTGTTATATTAAACGTGGCAAATATTCAAATTGATAATACTCTGTTTGAAAACTTCGTCGTAAACTCGAGATGTAAAATTGTACTTTTAGATTTGCGATCCTCGGAATGCGGACAGTGTCACGAACCACATAGATCACCCTACGCGAGCTATTGGCCATTTTCCCTTTAACTGATCTTTCTATCAAACTGGATTGCTGAGCTCCATCTCATAATTCGTTAGCCACAATCGAGTCGCATTTCCCCGTAGAAGCTGGTACTTCTACGAAAGAAGCAGAGATGACTCGTAGCGTAGAACAGAGAAAAAAGAGATAGGCTCCGATTAACCACGATTCCTGTGGAGGCCAATTACGTTCGCGGCGCGCAAGGATACCGGACAATTTCGCCACGAACCGAGAGTCGTCGTCTTATCCCCGTTGCGGTTACACGTTACACATACTACGTGTGCATTGGCGCCACACGCGTGGCCACACTCGCGTCGAATAATCCATAGGCGTGTTCGTGTTCGCCACGCCGATAGTAGCTACTTGAAAGACGTCCACCTTTTGCCAAGCTAACGCGTGCGATGAGAATATTGCGAGTGCGAACTTTGTAGTTGGAAGAAGAAAAAAAAAATTTCACCGACTATCCGTCCGAAAGAAATTCGATCTCTTTCTGCGGATTCGTCCATGTGGACGATGGAATGTAATTGTGAAACGTCACTGGAAACGATGATACTTATTTTACGACGACTAGACTCATCTCAAATAACACTATATGTACCTTATACCCGTTTCATTAGGCCTCTATTTATCGCATTCCTTTATTTTTAACAAATTTAATGTTAACAAATCAGTAGAATTTGTTTTTACATGATATTCTAATTCTAATTCATATTTGACAAAAATTTAATCAATAAACGTTTACGTTAGAGATAGTTTGCAAATAATAAAAGTATTCCATCTGTAAATTTATCTACGTAACAGATGGGAAATAAGTATAATAACATGTATCTTATTAACGAGACACTTTGACAGACGTCTCGTCGAAGCGACAATAAGATAGAAAGTTAGTAGTCACGCCCCCGTATTGAGTATCCCCACTCTGAGCTACGTCGATTACGCCACTGTCGTCGATGGCATAACGGCCTGACCATGCACTGGGATTTCTACTGGTCTTTCTTCTCTTATTTTCCGCGTGTCGGTGCCGCGTGACTGCCGTCGCGATATAAGAGGCAACAATAAGCAACCTCGACGCGTACAAGCTGCACGCGTTGTTTTTGCAACCGTGTTTCTAGAACAGATTTATGCGAACGAGTTTGCACTTGATGCAATTTCTACTCGCAACTTGTCGCGTTATCGGTTGAAAAACTGGCGGATAAGCGTGTTAGGGCGTTATAAGTAGCATCAATCGGAATTTCCCCGCTGATAACTTGTAATCGCCGTGAAAACGGCGGAACGAACCGAAATTATCGAGCAATTAGCTCGTAACGATCGAATAAGATATTCGTTTATACGTTAACAAGCCACGAATAAAAGCAGCCTTCTAATTTAGACACGTCGATGGCTGAGTTCGTTTATCAACGAACAAATAATTATTAATGGTAGCAATGTTAGAAAGACAGCTTGTAGTCGATAGATGGCCTGAAGTCTGCTTAGAAGCTCAAGTTCGCGTTTTTGTGACGTCTCGCGAGCGCGGAGATCGTCCGACTATGCACGGATGGTTCTACTTGCCGATTTTTCGTACGGTTAAGACCATCGTCCTCCATCGATCGAATTCGTATACGAAATCGTGGAGGACGAGGTATGCATTTTTGAAGTATCTCGTGCACGCGATCGTTTGAGGCAAACTGACAATACGTGTGTGGGCGTGAAGTACGATACGCGTTACTATTACATATCTACATATATCAGACTCGACTTGTAGTCGATTGGTCTTGGAAAGCTGGAATGTCGATACTATTCCTCTTACGTAATTTCATTTCTATTTCTTCTTCGTATCGATATAAAGTGAAAAAGAACGAGGAAATTTTCTAATTTTCATCTAATAAAACTTAGATAAACGTCTCTCCTCCCATCTAATAATTAGTAGATGTTTCTTCTAATAATTACATAAGAAAGATATTATCTACGGTAGGAACCACTGAAGCGTTACACGACTCCCAGAAGACACTCGATTACCTCGATCTCTATTATCGATACTCGCAACGGTACCCTCTTCCCAAACTCCTCTCTGTCGTGCACCCACGTTCGTACACGGAGAAAAGTTCGTCTAAATTCGTAGGTGGAATCTTCTCCGTCTGCCTGTCGTCGTCTTCCTGTTATTCTATTCTTCTTCCTGCATCGAGACGGTCGAACGACCAGTGGCTTCGGTAAATGGGTGAAAAAGTCACATGACTCAAGGGGGAATCGGGCCGCGGTGAACTATGCCACGATGGCGTCCACTTCGGGGGAATGTGGGCAGACAATGGGACGAAGTGTGTGCCCACCGGGTAACGAGCTAGAGGACTCGTCCGTAATTTGCATGCAATGCAGCCGGTAATGCGATAAATATGCATGAATTCGGGCACAAGAGCGAAAACACAGCTGCGCAGATACTGGGACCAGGATTGCAACATGCTGTCGATCATTCTAACCCGCGTGCCTTTACGTTTAGAGAGGTATCTGTATCGGTAGGTGGTCCGCGCAGCGATTTCTCGGTATGGAAATCGATTGGGCTCGACTAACATTGCGGTCGAACGAGGCGATAGAGGGATGGACGATGGTTGGCGAATTTCAGTTTCAGGATGTTTTAGGTGAAAGAAGAACGTCTATGTTATTACGCGGCGAGAGGAGTATTTGATGTTCTGTGTGAAATTTTTAGAATTACAGTTCACCTGTACCAGTTATATGAGCGAAAATAAGTTGTACGATTCTCAAATTTTTTAAGAAAAATAGCCGATATTGTTGAATCTGTATCTGTATCTGTAAGGAATTCAAAGTTAGCGCTACCAGAACACGGCTTCGTCGTCCCACTAACTGCAAACCTGAGTTGGGAGGCGTTGCTCGTAAAATCGTTTCATAGACACAAGCATTCTATCGATAGAATATTGGTCATTTACGAGGTAATTACTTAATCGAACGTTCCGATACTACCGAATGGTGTACGCTTACGGCTGTTAAGCAAAGGCGCGCAAGAAAACATTGTTCTTTTAGCAATATCACGGTATCGCTGTGTTTATTTCGATTACAGGAACTCAGCATCTGGCAAGGAACTGGAAAAAACTTTATCTCGGTTGATCGATGATTTAGTAATTAATGGGCTAACGCTACGCTGTTCTCTTGCTCTTGTAATTATTTTTCAAGAATCCGGTTCTTTAACTTTCTTGGGACAAATCACGTTCCGGTCGACGATAATCGAGCAATTTGTAAGATCGAAACGGCGCCACGCGTTTCCTCAATAAACGATCAGCGCCGTTGATCTTCGTGGTCAATACAGTTGCTTTCGATGATTGGATCGGCATCGTTTACCTCGATAAACCGACTACGAGCTCGCTATTAAGGATGTTGAGCGGAGATCCATGAAATCCGCAGCTCCGGTAAAGCTAGGAGAGACGCGGATGCAACGGAAGCAGGATCGCTGGAAAATATAGATCGCGGTCAATAATATCGAGCGTGGAGTCTGTCGGGACTCAGGATCAAGCAATTTCCATCGTAATGCCAGCGTTCAGAATTCCGGAAAGATCCTCGGGCACGGGTAATCGCAGGAACGTGTCGTAGAATTTGTTGATATTAATCAACGTCGGTACACGGTTCCGCCCGCGGTCAATTCAGCCAACGATTTCCGAGATCGTGCTTCTGGCTTCTGGACTGGATGGTCCTTCGATATTGAACGAGATCGTTGTTTTTTTTTTTTTTTAATAGAAACATGCCGTTCTTTGTTTAATTTTTGAGAAATTTTATGGATTTTATGGACGAAGTTGCAAATCGTATTGGAAGATTTTAAATTTCCGCGTTCTGTCAGATAATTCAAACTGGATCAAGGATGCAACGGATTACATTTTTTAGCGAACCTTAATGTATCATTATAAAACAAAACGAATGTAACTCGTTCTTAAGACCACGAAAGGCTATAATCACTGCTATTCACGGGTCGGAAAACTTCGCCTTAACCTTCACCTTCTAATGGAAGGACTATCCTGACTCCCGATCTCGGACAACAGCCCTTCAGCATCGAATAATCGTAGCTGATGAATGTTCATAAAAGGAGAACACGAGACGGGTCTCGTATTAGAAAGATGAACGGTTCCGTGTGTGTATCGCATTACGCAAGACCGTCTGTAATAATAAATCAGCTTCGTAAATGTCGGTAGTTAATCCGACATCAATCAAGGGACAGTGTGATTTCCGACCATGTCCATCGCCATTCGTTTCATCATTGTCCATTTTTTTTTCTCGTTTCTTTTTTGGTTATTAATTTTCTGATGCGAGACTGAACCAGCTCCGAGCACGAGCTGGTTATTATCGGTCGGCACGCGAATTCGATATCATAATCCCGCGGAAACGTCCTTCTCGCGAGCGAGAAACACTCGCAGTTCATCCACCGTTTAACTTCGAGCGAGCGTGGCTTACGTGACCACGTCTCCATTATGCTAATGACGAAATCGACTGTGAAAAACTCTGCCAGGCGAATCGATCATGCCTCTGGTTTATTATCATTAACGACGAGATCTGAAAATATTTCTTCTTTTTTACCTTGAAAATAAGATGAAAAAGGAAACTTTTATTTATAGAGGGTGAAAGGATTGAAAAGTTTTTAGACTTTGAAATATTATTGCGTTTTCGATCTAGCAAATACCATCGTCGAAAGGGAATCGAGAATACTTTCTTCAGAATCTAGAAATCCGCGAAGCAGAAAGGAGAGGAGTGTTTTACACTTTGAAACATGGAAATAGCTTTCGTTATAATAATAGTTATAATCGAAACTGATGATTCCAAGAGTTTGCAGTTTCGCAATGAAGATATACGCGAGAGCGCAAGCCCAAACCTGACACGAACAAGGGAACGTGGTTACTTTCCTCCGACAGCAACCTACCACAGATCCATCTTGTTCACTCATCAATCATGAGACAGCACCACCCAGACTTCGCGTCGCGATATAGCAACTTTGGTTTACGCAAACGCTCCGCTACGTCTCACTTAGAGCATCCTATGCAAATTTGTTAATCTCGTAACGACTACCTGCGCATCTTGCGCGAATTTGAAAATTTCTTACCCGTTACATACATACCATACGCGTTAATAGCGATATTACAAGTAGATAAAGAATGTATTTTCTATTAATTTCCCATTGCATCTTATTTTTTCTACGACGAACGGAAATACCAAAGTTGGAGGTCCTAAGGTGGTTGATTCCAGTGGTTTTAAGGAGCATTCAAGCACTATCCCAGTGTTTTATGCGAAATTGCCGGACGTATGCTTGTCACTTGCGGCTAGCCGCAGGCGCTTCACGGCCTGGATGCGTGCACGCGCATAATCAAACCGCGACAGTTGAAAATTACCAAGTGTCCCTTGGTCGAAACGCAGGGGAGGCCAGGCGATGCTCGCCTGGTTAATTAATTAAGCAGGAAACGCTGACCTCGAGCATCCATCGCGAGCCTTGACTGCATTCGACCGAGCAAAGGGATCGTTGAGAAGAGGAGAAGTCGCGTGGTGCCTTTCTTTCTAAAACGAACGACTATCATTTACGAGTTCGTCTACAAATTGCGATACGCGCCGATAACAGGCGAAGATCTTTTACACGCAAAAATTTAAGAAAATTCTAACTCATCCGTCCGGCTAATCGAAAATTCAGTTCGCGAACGAAGAAGTCACCATTGCCAAGTTTGAGTTTATTGCGAGAGGGGTAAACGCGGACGATCGACGAGGAACACCGACCGGAAGCCACGGTTTGTTCAGCCGTTGAACCTGCTCTCGTTTAATTCCGCTCACGGAGCGGCTTCGAGGCAAACCAGGGCTATTATATCGCCGCGGCGAGCGAGGATGACGTTACGTATCCCCGGGCTGTCCGCTTGCTCGATCCACCGACTATCTTCACCGTCCGTCTTTCTCTCGTTTTCCGATTCCCTCATTATCTCCTCACCGTCTCCGTTCCACCTGCGACGTCCTCCTCATCTTCGTCCGCTGCTCCCTTTCCCGCCCCCTTTAGCCTGGCGTTTTCTTTCGCTCGTTCGAACGGAACTAGCCGAGAGGAGGGTTAGGACACGCCAGATTAACCCGCCTAGACCTCGCTAATTTCCACAACTCAGGATACGCCGGAAGCGTTCTTGCCCTCGCCCCCCAGCGCCCCAAGAAAGGGATCATACACGCGTCCAGGACTTACCCGTTTTTTTAACAGTTCTTATTCCCATAGAATAGAAAGAACTGTGTCGAAGCAGTGTCGATATCTTGCAGTTCTTACGAGATATATCGAGATATCACTGGTTAGATTTACGGCTGATTTTTAACGATTACAAGACTCTTGATATTTACATGTTCGTGGAAAATTTTGAAGGTGCAAAAGCATAGTGGCACGCAAATGCAGGAATTCGTTTGAATATAATAAACCCCTATGTAGATTAAGTTAAACGGAGATGGGATCTGCATTCCAGTTGAATAACATGGTTGTCGCGTAGGGTGCATAATAATAATCAAGTATGATTAAACGTTGTACGCACACAGTTAAATTCAGGCAAGACCCAAATGTATTTTTGAATCGTATACCCACCGCACGAATAGACTTTACCCGAATAGACTTTGATGTTCGATAAAAATAATTGGATACGTAGTTACGCTCAACACACGTTGTTTCCGATTAGAAATAAAAAAGAAATACTCAAGGGATATGCATTGCGTGGACCTTGCATTAGCCAGAGAATCAGAACGAAAGGAAGCTCGAGGCTGCGGCGTGAATTCGTTACGTTCCGGTTAATTGGTAAAACGGGCAAAGTAGCAAAAGTTACCATTTCAACGAGATGCAGGCACGTCAGGATAACAACAATAATTCGCAAGAGGATCTGGCTGCTGCTTCCTGGATGGCGCAGATGCATTTCCAAGACGCCAGATTATGACGAGAGCGCAGGGGACGGGATTAAACGTATAAGGAGTCGCGGCCAATAGGGAAACAATCGCCCACCTCTTATAACGGCCAGTAAAGCGCTTCGTTAATGCCTCGACCCGGCCTACGATCTTGTAAATTTAACGATTCCCGGACAAATTACGTTCTAACTGCGCTGTAATCAGTGCACGTCTGTTCCTGCCAGCCTTTTTCTATCCCAGTCGTCATCGACGTTACGTGAATGGATATACTAGAAGTGGAATACGCAGATGGAAGTATTTATACGTTCGAACAACGTTCTTTTGTTAGAACGTTCTTTCAGCAAGTTCGATCAGGAGATGACAGTTTGGCTTTCAACGCTAGGGGTGATTGATCGAATTAGATTGGCGATCGTTCGGTCCGGAACTGTGCAGATTTAAGCCGACAACCCTGTTCCGAAGCGCTGAAGCCTGTTAATTATTTATTGGATGGGTCTATGGCGAGGACGAAAAGTTGGTAAGAAGAAACGGTACTCACGAGTTAGAGGTAGAGCGTGCCAACACGCCGGGGTGCCACAACGGTGACAGCTAAACGTGGTCCACATTTAGTCGGCGGCAACGGTGCTGCTGTGGCTGGTGGCGGGGTTTCTGGTCTCGCGCAGCCAAGGCCACTTCCGCCGCGGAGCTCCCACACTAAATTCGTGAGCGAGCGTGGTCTACTCAAACGCCGCGATCTGAGCGAACGATAAGACAATTTCTGATTACCCCGTTGCGAATTCTCGACACAATTCTCGATTCTTACTTTTACCCTACCTTCGCTTACCTCGTTAACAAGCTATTGGAAAAATTGCTCGTACCTCTTTTCCGGTAGCTTAGCACCAGCACCAGAGTCCCCCGATGTTCTTCCCCCGGAATGGCTCGAGTCCAACGTTCCGTCCAGCTCCATGGCTTGCTGCAGGTTCGTCAAACTCTTGTATCTGATGTTAAAAAGCGGAGATCCACCCTTGTATCCTGGTGGCGTTTCTTTCAACGGCGACGCGCTCTTCTGCCTCATCAAAGGACGTCCCCTCTGAGTTCCGCTGTTCTTCACGTAGAGCTTCGCCAGCGGCGGCTTCTCGACTCTCGGCTGTGGAGCCTCCTTGACGGCGCGTCTGGTCCTCTTCTCTGCCTGGATCTTCTTGGTCGGTATGGTCTCTATGGGAGGTGGTTCTGGTCTGTCGTCGAGCAGAGGGGCGATCGTTACCGTGACCGGCGTCAGAGGTGGACTGGACCCCTGTGCCCCTGGCAACGGGCTCTCGTAAGGGGACCTGACGCTCTTCGGTAGCGGTGCGAACCCGCGGACATAGTCGTAAATCTGATCGATCTCGTCGTACTCCTCCGTGCAAGCGGACGGTGGCACACGATTCTCGTCCCGGTAGCCCGCGTGTCCAGAGGACGCCTGGTGTCCATTGCTGTGATAGTGATGATGATGATGGTGATGGCTGGCGTTGTTCCGGTGGTGACTCGGTGGCCCGTTATCCGAATTGGTCGACGATCGCCTGAGGAAACCGGATCCGCTTCTAGTCTGCCTGGAAGGCTTGCTCTCGCCCAGTCGGCCGTCCAGCACGTGCGCGCGATCGGCCACGTCGGCAACGAGACGCGACGCGCGCTCTACCAGCCTCGTGAACTCCTGCATCGATCTCAGAGCTTCCTCGTTTCGCGCTTTGACCAGCTTCAACGGAGCGGCCAGAGGTAACGCCACGGCAGCCCCTTCTCTCTGTAACGGCAAGGCGAATACGTGTTCTTCCTCGAAGGTCGATAACAGCCTCAGCTCCGGAACGAATTGCGACGATGATTTCAATCCCCTCGGTGGTTGACCGTGCACCAGTCTGACCGTCAACGGCAAACGCTTGCTCAGCAACGCTCGAGCCGTGTGCACGCCGCTGATATTGTCCTCGCGCGCCAGGGCGCTGAAACGTCCGCGCAACTCCATACCCAGGAGGACGCTCTCTCCTCGACAGTCGACGCAGCGCAGAAATCTACCGCGACCGGGCAGACTAACCTCGCCAGCTGTTACAATCGTCTCTCCGGCAGCCAGGGTTCTCGTTCCTTCCGGAACCACTATACCGGAGTCGTCGTCCACTCTGCAAGCTATTCCACGCACGGTCTCCCGGACCAGAGCTCCTTCCTCTGGACATCTTCGACACAGCTCGTTCACGGACTCTATCCCGCGAACGGCTCTACCTTCCTCGCTCAGTATCTCGAAGTAGCCGGCATAAGAGTCTGGGATGGCCAGCCTCGGCCCTACGCCCACTACTCTGCGTCCCTCCTTGATCTTCACCGCTTGCGCGACGATCTTTCGTCGACGTCCAGCGGATACCAGGAGGGCCGTACTCTGGAGGCTGGGCGCTGGAAGCGTCGGGACACCCAGGCCACCGTACTGACCTTTCGTGATCTTGATCACCGCCGGAAGACGATATTTGGAAACGAATTCGCGCAAGTACGTCGCTTCCTCGGCCCAGCGTGCCGCCGCAACGACGATCTGACCGTCAGTCGCGGCCATCGCGGCGCTGCAACGCCGCCCAGCTTTCTCGCGAGCACGGGCCCCGATGCCGACGTCCCCGGACTGAGGGCCCGCTCAGGGCCCCGACGATCGAGTATCGCTACTGATGCTCCTGCTGATCGGACACCGCGCCTCTATGCTCCATCTGTAACAGAAATCGACGTCGATACGTCAGAATTGGTTCCGTTATGGGTTTCCGAGCAGATATCGCTCTTACGAAGTATACAAATTCTTGTGTCGAAGTTCAATCGTGAACTTTTAACGCTGCTATATCGATACAAAACGTAAAAACCGTGCTCGGGATTTTGAGTGGCCGTACGTGTATGGCTTGGCCAGCAGCAGCGGCTGGTGGACAGAATCAGCGATATACTAAGTCAGTCGTCATCAGAACATCGTACCATGCGGGTGAAATATTTCATTCTCAACAAGATCTTACAGCTGCTGTGTTCATAACATCCAACCTTACTTTTGTACAACAAGTGCAAATAAAGTGCTAAATTACACTAACTCTCGATCTATTAAACTTCCTCCACCTTGAGCGTTAAGTCATTCAAGGTACGCGATATCGACCGATCGGTTTGATCTGACCGGTTGCTCTTTAGTTGATAATTCGCAAGAAGCCGCAAACTCGAACAAATCGGACCGTCTTCGAGAAACGTTTCCAGCTGGATGATTAAAAGCGACGCCTGCAGGGATAATACACGCGTCCGTGACCAATCGAAAGACGGCTTGGCCCGGAGAGTCGAACTGGAACAACGAAACAGGCCGCGATCGTGGGTCCGTTTCCCGTTACTTCCTCGTAGGGCCGTATCATCGGTGTAACCGACGATTAACGCGGTCGAACGATAGGCACCGTATCTCAAAGCCAGGTTACCTAACGAGTGTACGTATATAGCTGGGCGGAGTCGTCGATTGTTTCGGATTTCACGAAAGTACGTAGAGATGGCGAGGAAGGGGCACACCGATCGTGACCGAGCGATCGAGCATCGCGTTAAAAGCGATTCCCTCGGACGAATTG
Source organism: Bombus pyrosoma (assembly GCF_014825855.1). Classification (NCBI taxonomy): domain Eukaryota; kingdom Metazoa; phylum Arthropoda; class Insecta; order Hymenoptera; family Apidae; genus Bombus; species Bombus pyrosoma. The sequence goes on from NC_057774.1 coordinate 4,133,698, forward strand.
CTTCACGGTTATGCCGCGCGATCGCCACGGAAATTCCGCGGTGTCGTAACGCTTGGGAACGGGCGTACTCCGACAGAAGTACCCTCGCGCCGATGCTTCCGTGTTACCTCTCGTTGCGACGTGTATATCGGATAACCCGAAGGATTATATAAATCACCGTTTGGTCCGGTTCGATTCGGGTCGACGGAACGCTTGGCGATGCCAATTATCCTTTTCGTCTAGGTAGATCGGTGTGGTGAAATTAGCCTTAGGAGTGGAATAGTTGAGTTACATTCTGTTTCACGTTTAGGGGTTGCTTTTACCATATTATTTTGTCCGAATTGGGCGTTCTCTGTCACTGTTTTCCATATATATCTTATGCACCAAGTTTCTTTCTCCGTGGAACGACTCGTTGCCAAATGTTAATCTACACCTATGAAGGATCCTTCATTCCCTAGTCGAGAGGAGTTTCACAATTTTGCAAATTTCGCTGTTCATCCTCGGAGGCAAGGGCTATATGGTGGACACACGGAAGTGACGCACTGGTTCCAGATGCCGGATCGTTGTAACACCGCGATCCTTGGTCGCAATTTATCGCCTGGCCGTGTGAAAGGCCCATTCAGAGTGGCGAGAAGCGTACGTGGCATGGATCGAGGGATAATGAAATCGCGCGGTGAAAATCGAGCCGTCTGAAAGGGGGCCTCCGAGATGGCCCGCAGCCAGCCGCAGATAAGCACCGGGTGACCAATGACCCGGGGCGTCGTGACAGGCGCGCCTCTAGGAAGTTATTCGACACACTCCTCCTGTCCTGCATTCTCTTACACGACCGCACCGCGCTTTCTCCGTCTCACTCTTTCACCCGTTTGTATTTCATTACTGTCTCTATTTCCCTGTTGGTCGAACGAGAATCTCCTTCCAGTGTACTACACACATAAGCTTTCACGGTGGATTTCTAGCGGGCGCGAGAGCAGCTCGATGCAAATTTGTATTGGAATTTTTTCCTCTTGGAACGGTGCTTGTGCTTTGATCGAACGCAGGAAACCGTTATGTTCGTTCGCCGGCGTGCGTGTTCCCGTGATAAGGCGATTACGCGATACGGGAACAGACGGATCGCATTGTATCTGATACACACCGAAGCCAGCCGCGATCCTCCTCTCTTTCGAACCGATGGGAGTGTACGTGTACGGTTCTGAAGGAATCTGCCCGTTTAGAACCGTGGAAGAGACATCTTTCTCAGGGATGTTATGTACGCGAGAATAGCGCTGTTTTACGTAGCTATCTATACGTATACGGCTACTGGTTGTACCTAGTTCGAGTAAATCGTGGCCCGATTTTTTGATATTTTCCAATTTCTAATCGAATCACACTCTTCGCTATCTCTACCTCTTCATCCGAAGCAGCAGAAGAACCTATTCACAGTGATACACTAATTTTAATCGGTTTTTATCACGAGGTATTTGTTATTTGCCACGTGGAATTTACATCGAAGAATGGAAAGAACATTATCGACAGAGTATCTCGTAAAAATAACGAAGAATATCAAGTATTTTCTATTTTCTAATCGAAGCAATGTTTCACGATACGAGACTTAGGAATTATCTTGGAAAATTCGAACAATAGAGCGATCGGAAGGAGTTATGGCGGATCAATGGAAGGGCAAGATTCATCGAGCAGATACGAATCGTTTCTTGAAATACGATTAAAGATTCCAAGGTGGACTTTGTGTTCGAAGGGATCGGGAGGTTCACGATAGTCTGCTACGATACTTATCAGGCTCGATGACGATATACAGCACGGGTGACGCCTACGAGCGGGCAAACGGTCGCAAACTCGGAAACACGGCGTCTAATCGTAATGTTTTATTGTTACACGGCCTTCGGTGCGTGGCGAGGAATTAGTACGCGAGTATGTAGTCGGCGAACGGCATTCCGTGTATTATGGAGGTCGACGGACCGCGTTAAAACGATAACCACGCATTCAGATACTTCGAATTTTCTCCAGAATTGGCTCAAATAAATTTGAAAATTTTTATCGACAATTGGTACCTGAAAATTGGTATTCTCATAAAAAGAAATCTATATGCTTTCAAATATTAATTTCAAAGCTCGAAACTTCCATATCGAAAAACTTAAACTGCCACACCTTCTACTCTACAAAAAGAAAAAGAAAGAAGCAAAAGATTGTAAAACCGAAAAAACGCTTTCGAAACCATCGCACAGTCCCAAAGGCAGCGCCCTCGAATATCGTGGCGAGCCGCGATCAACGCGGTACTCGATCACTCGTGATACATGCAGGACGCCCACGAATAGACGAGCGTGTGTCGTAACGCATGGCGCGCCGCGGCGTCTCTCCGCGTTCTTCGTCGATCTCCCTCCCCTACGATCGATCCTCTCGTTCTGGTGTACGCGAACACGAGCTGATTTATCGACATGCCCTCGAATTATACGCCACGGCCCGAGCCAGCTTTCACCGTGCTCGAGTCTGTCTTAGCTACCACCGCGTCCCTCTACGATCCTTTTGTTTCCTCCGTGAGATTTCAACACCAGCCATCGCAACGCGACGATTGTCCCCGCGACAACCGACAACGCACCAGACTCTTTGACCCTTTGCTCCAGCCCTAGACCACGTCGACTTCATCGGGAACAAGGCGTCCGTAAAAGTCAGGGTGGTTTAATGGTGCGTACGTTGGTTCGCGGGGATCGTGATATCGTTGTACGTTAGGCAGAGATAAGATCTTTGAGGAAAATGAATGTTTCAAAGAGGATTAGGCGGCTGCGTTTGCGGCGAATTCACGTTTCGATGAATTATCCGAATACCGTGATGCACACACTCGTAAAAATGTATGCAGGTGTGGACTTGATCGCTGCGACGTATCGTAGTTTTCAAAGTCGACACGCCCGAATTTTCTCCTCTGATTCACGACGTAATTGGTCTGGTTCGAATTTCTGATCGAAATTAAACGGCCAAAGGAGTATTCGCGTACTGAAGAAACGATGTCGAGACTCGTCAAGATTCGCTTGATAACACGCTGAAAATTCCCAAGGCCGATACGCATTAGTCTTCGTTCCAGTAATCACATTTCGAGCCACGCCTGTAGGGTATTACCATAATCGTATCTTCCCTCGGTCTCTCTTTCTATTCCCAGCCTCTTTTTCGACTCTCACGCGAGTAACGCGCGCACGTATCCATTTTCGAAATGATTTACACGCTGGCTCGTCCCGTGAGCGGACGGTCAGAGAGATTCGCAGAAGGGTTTGGGTCAATGCGAGGGTACAAGAAGAGGAGAACGTCGAGAGAAGCGAAGTCAACAGAAAAAAAAGAGAAGAAAAAGAAGACAAATTTTATTCTTAATGACGAAATTAATGAGAAATTATGCGAGAAAGAAGAGAGTAGTGAGAAATTAAAAAAGATGAAATATGTCGATGGATGGATTATCGATCTCTAAATATATTATTGTACTATAAGAGAAATGCTAATTTTCTAAGGAAACGAATTAACAGTACAAATAAATAGTATAAAATCGCGAACTCGTTAATTCGAAGGAGCGGACTGTGACGACGATCGGCCGTGTTGGATCGTCTTCGACAACAAAGAACCAAAATGGCGATCGGAAGAAGGAGAGAGCCGGGCTAGAGGAGGCAACGAGGGAGCAACAAGAGGGTATAGAAAGAGAAAGAGAGAGAGAGAGAGAAAGGATAAGAGGAAGAAAGATAGGCTGCTCGTACGTGACAAGTCGTTCGCACCCGGCCTGTCGGGCCTTAATTAACCCTCGTGGCGTTCTCACGAAAAAGTTGTCGTATCCGCGGCGCTGGCTGCCGCCGCCTCGCTTTCTTAATCCAATTTCGCGGCGTATTAATCTAATTACGGCTGGGCACGTATGCCGCGAGTCTGACGTGAAATTATGCCAGCTGGTGGCTTTCGCAATCGCGAGAAACACCGATCGAGACGAAGCTCTCTTCTCCGAGAGCTTCTGGGTTCGTACGTTGTAGGATGGATGCGATGCTTGATAATTCCGATTATGTAAAGCGTCGTCAACGAGAAAATCAGTGGTTTCGATGCAAGGGGAAATGACAGAAAAAACATTTAACGACGTTGGACAATTAGAATTAGAGTCGGCGAAGATGGCTAGAAATAAGATAGAAATAAAATGGGGAGTTTCAGCAGGATGATTGCAGTGTCGAACTAGGATTACCTTTTATAACGCGGAAACTGCACGCAAGTGTCGACTTGGAGGATATCGCATACCCGTTGATAGAATAAAGTTGAATTAAAGTTGACAATCTCTTTTCCTAGAATATCATCGACTGGTAATTACGAACCGAAATTACGAACTATTTACGATAACGTGAAATTTGATAGCTCACGATGTCTATAATAATCGTGGCTCCACCTCGCGAATAAAATCCTATCACCGGTGTCAGACGAGAAAAGGACACGGCGGTAGCATCGTGGGTAAAACGATGGAAGAGGTGCTTTGAACCGCGAGTCACGGATATTCAAATCACGCGGCACGCCATCAAGAATCGGGATTTATATCGATGAGGTGTCAGCAGTCAGCGGACATTCTCAAGGCCTTGATCGTCGCCTATGAACGACCTATTTATAAATCATCACGAACGACGCGAAATTCCAGTTTCGCGCGGTCGAGCAACGGGAACGGCGCTCGTTAATTCAACCAGTTATCGCGACAAAATGCTGACCAGGCTACATTGTAAACGACGCTCGCTGGAAATCATACAGTTTTCGTCTATCCCGCTTCCGCCAACGTGCAATTATAAGCTGCTTCGCACGACTTTGCCTCGTTCGATAACCTATGATTAAATTCTAGTCTTTTTGCGATCGATCGGTTGTTTTCATTTCATCGAGAAGCGAGTGATTTTGATTTTGTCGTTTTTTCCAACGCCAGTCCTGAGAAAATGAGCGCTACTTGCAAGAAGTTCGATCATAACGAACGTCGATTAGCGAGATTAAGAATTCCCGAAAGCTCCGAAATAACAACAAATTTCCATCACTTTCGCTTTGATCTCTCGAATCGTTTGTTCTCCTTTAAATAAAATTAAATCACGGAAGATCAATTCCATCCGGCAGTAGGATAAGAAAGTCCATTCAATGAGACGTAAGAAAAAGGGGTTCGTCGATCGGACGCGAGATTGCCGGGGCTCGTTAACCAATTACTCGAAGCGCAGTAAGAGGGAGCAGAGGCTGTTTTCGAGGGAGTTTCAGGGGCCCTGCATGCTCGACATTCTGTGTTTTTTTCACGGGACATGACTAGCCTCGGCTCGCGCGAACCAGTAATAACTTCCTCACGAACCGAGCAAGAACAGACAGTCATCCATCATACTTGGACCAGAGTTCTGAAAGTTCGCTGATGGCTCTTGTTCCTGGTTCCGCGATGATTGTGATGCATTAACCGAGAACACGGCAGAAGACGGGCTGTGCCGTTCGAAGAAGACGCGCCGTGACACGTGGAACCGTCTCACGCGTCTGCCCGCTTCGTAATCTTCTCTCCTACCTGCTCTTACATATACGTACCAGGGGAACGTTCACGGTCAGCATTCGTGATCTATGTTGCTCACGTGATTCTTGAAACCTTTCAATGAACGATTCGATCCCAGCTCTTAAGGTGAATTTAATGTTTAGTGGCTCGGACGAGCTTGCACGAAAGGAACGTAAATCGAGGTAAATTGTTCTTTAAATCGATATTTTCTCCATCAGAGTTTCTTGGCATCCCAGGCTGAAGAACCTTTCCACATCGAGTTTAACTATTTCCATGCTGAACTTTTCAGGGTAATTCTCTTTATCGTTACGATGGCCAATTTCATTCGAACGTTTGGTCCGGACGCAATTAAAGGCAGTCAGCGTCGACGAAGTTTTTCACGCGACAAGTTTCGAGATAGCGACGATCCGCCCGCGGACGTGTCCTTCTTAAGATTCCGTGGCGATCGCCGAAACGTCTCAATAATTGCTAATTGGAAGGTGGCACGAGTTTAAAAAGTGGTCGCACGTCGTCCATCTCGAATCAGTCTTTTCGCGGCAATTGCCTCCTTTTCTCTCTACGTTCTTCGCGACCACCAATCTCTGCTTTTATACCTCGTCCTCGTCCTTTTCTCTCCTTCCTGCAATATCTACGTTTACCTTCCTATGTCTGCCGAAGATTAGAAATACTTGAACAGACACGAATGCAAATATTTTCGGACAGTTTGTAAACCTTGCAAGTATGTATAATCGAGAAGGAAAGTTTCCAGGAAATTGTCCTAGCTCTTAACTGGCGCGCTCTCGTCGCTGCCTAATCCAAAAGCTAAAGAAGCCCGTACATCAACCTCTCGACGAAGCCAGAAAATCAGACTCCGACTAGAGATCCTTCTTTCTCCCCGTGGATCTCCTTTCTCCCAATTCATTCCATCACGTAGGCGGTGGCTAGGGCGAAAGAGACAGAGAAAAACGATGCATCTCGACGGTGCAGTGGTTGTGGCTGGGTGTATCGTTCGCGAGATGCGCCGCCGGTAAAAGGTTTCTCTCTTCTTCTTCTCGTTCCACTCTGTTTCGCTTCTTCTCTCCTGTTCTGCGGATCTCCTTTTCACCAAGACGCGAGGCTCGCGCGTTCTCCATCTACCTGACCACCTCCCCCTTTCCCTTTCGTGCCTCGCCGTCACTGTCAATAAGTTATGTAGCGGCGCACGTGCGCGCTCGCTAATAGAAGCACAAAGCCCGGCTGGAAAGCCTAGTAGGAAAGCAGCTACCGTGGCAGCGGCGAGGCCTCGACGAGTGACCGCAGAATCATCGTTCCCCGGTACACGGACGCTGACAGCCTTTCCAATTGTGCAAGCCAGCCAGATGCAACCGAGGGATCGATCGACCGACCGGCGGAATTTAATGCCGCGGATTGTTAACGTCTGGTTAACACTGCTGCTCCCCGGACCGTCTCGACGGCCGACTGTTTGCTTTCAATTTATTACCACACAGCTTTTTTTTTCTTTTTCACTTTTCCTTTTCATTCCGTTTTAGAGACTTCGAGTGAGATTTTTTTTTTTTGGAGAGAGATTAAAAATTTAGGGGTAAAAATGTAGAGACGTTAATGGGAAACTTAACATACAAATGTATAGGTTTACGAGTTGATGTACTTTGTATCTTGGCAAAAGTATCGAGTAAATGCAAGTGTCTACCGTAAATGTATTTGCTTACTAAACGATTGACATATTCGCTGCAACACACTGGCAGTGTAACGTAGTCACTAGTAAATTAAATGTTTACGCGTACTTTTACTAAACCTTGTCGATCTTTGATGATTCAATAAGGTGGATAATTCGAAAGGGCGATCAATGTTCCTGGGATAGCCGTTCCAAAGTACAAATTTGAAGGCTTAATTTCCTGCTCGAATTACCAACCAGCATCTGTGTAATCTCGTCCGATTGCAAACATGCCATTAGAAAAGAACAAAAGGTGTCATTAACTTCCATATAAATCTCAAGCCGATCGTTTGAAACGTCACGTAAGAAAACTGGCTATTAACAAGCTATTGCTCGGCCAAACGAATAAACAACGAAATTACTCCGCAAACCGGTGCGCAGAGATTCTCGGATGCCTGGTTTATCGACCGAGTCTCAACCAGACACCTCATCACCATGAATAATTAAGCAGCCCTCGGGGGATTAATCTACCGTCCCGAACGAGAGCACCGGTTCACCTTGATCCCGAAATTTATTAATGACCAGGCACAATGGTCTCCGGCACGTCCGACCGATATCTCGGCTCTGTAGCGGTTCCGCAGATAGCGTCGCTACGATTTTATCGGTGTCGTGGGTGCATTAAGGACGCGTTCCGGGATACACCGCCTAACCTCATGGCTGCTGTCACGCGTCAGGACCTTGTTAAGAGAGCACAGATTTATCCAACCGTTTATTTCGAACGACGCTGCATTAATATCCGATGTTATTCCAGCTGGTAATTGCGTCGACCAATTTTCACTCAATAAATGGCTAATCTTTGTCGCTTGGACAGCGTGTGTTTTACTCTTCGGGGCGGTAACCACTCGATATTTAACAACGAAGTATCCGAATCGATCGGGCTTTCCTCCTTTCTGTCGTCTGCTGTCGCTTCTACTAAGCGAAACTCGAATTTTATTTGTGAACTGAAGCGGTTTTAGAATATTCACTGGATTATCCGACTTCGTTTGCTCGATGACTCAGAAATTTCGAATACATAACACGCTGCGTTCACAAATTTCAAACGTGTAATACAGAGATCGTCCGCAACACGGTCGCTTGGAGAAACACGAAGGGAGAAAATCGAGTTCTCGTTCCATTACGTTGGTCTGCGGTTCGGCAAGCGTGCACACGTATCGAGGAGATCGATCGATCGTCGCATTATCGGGCCCACTGTTCCGTGCAACATTGTCTCCAGAGCAGAGCAACGTCGGCACCAAGAAGAAACGGGGCCAGAACTCGGGCGAAGGAGCGCACGGGCATTTCGCTTTCAAGCCTATTTCATAACAAAGCCGCAGTTTCGCTGGGGTCTGCGGTCTCGACGAAAGCAGAAGAAAAAGACGAAACGAAAGGGAAGAAATAAAAAAGAAGTGGAAGAGAACGCGGTTCCGTGCACGAGGTTACCTGCAGTCCGCGACCTCGCGCCTTTTGCCGACTTTTCAACGCTGTCTGTCGCTTACGTAAGGATTTTCTCCCTTTTACGATTCGTCTCTCCTTTTACGAATCGTCTCTCCTTTTACGATCGTGTCAGGAAGTTCGCAGCGTGGTTTTTACGTCCGCGCGAGCCTCAGCTGTAACTTCTCCGATTGTAAATCGTAAACGTGTGATGGAAAAATTTATTGCCGAATTCTGGCTTGGTAATCTAAAGTTTGGTAAACATCAACTGGCTGGATTATGGTTGGGTTATACGTTGCATCACCGACAACATCCTATAATATCTTGATATTATACCACAGTTCGAGCTACGTTACTTCGTTTTAAGACGTTAGAAAAGCCGAAAGTATCGTTACGTGTAAAACGACGTGCTTCAATGTTATCGATCGAAGATAATAATAATATTGAAGAAAATAATAATTTTATAAACGTACAAACGTTTTTTCAAAGGTAGAAATCATGCGTTCTTCTCGAATATAAAGTGGTTTGTATTCTTATCGTAAAGCTACGAACGGCAGGTTTATAATGCAACGAAGTCTGGACGTGTTCTAAGAATCCAATAACGAGACGAGCAGCGTTCCGTGGAGGGTATAGAAAGCCGGGATTCGATCGCGGATCGACAAGAAGGCGTTACCGTTCCTGTCCAGTTGAGATCTAAACGGTGCAACGACGGCGACCAGCGTCCAACTGTCTCGGTCGAATGATCGAAAGTAAACACGATTACCTTCCGCGAATACGAAGCATTTACCAATTGTCGCTTAACGAGTACGCCTGCTGCCAAGAAATCTGATCGTGGGAAATCGTTTATCAGAAAAAGAAGAAAACGCGCTCCTCGTCGGTACACGAATCGTTGAAAGAACAGGATTTAGGTGAAGGGAATTGATCTTCGTCCTCTAGAAACTTCGAACATGTAACTCCCGAGATTAGAGTTTTCTGACGGTAGGCTCGCAAGGCTAGAGATTTTGTGCCATTGAATTTTCAAGTTTAGAGTACCTTGCAAAGTCTTTTCCCGATCGAGCTTGTTGATATTTTGCTATCGAGCTTTCAAGATCGAAGCTTCTCGCTCTATTTATTTTCGAGATTTACTGTCGCATTATATGTTCTTCCGCGTCAAATCTTCGTTGCGTCGAGCTTCCGAGATCGAAACCCTTTTTTACTGCGAAGATTTCGAGATCGACGCGTTTCAGAGCCAGGCGTTGCTTCTCTTCGAGTTTCTAGAATTCTGAATGCTTCCATAATTAGCAGCGAGAAAGCGGTTGAAACAAGGTGGAGTTAAAACCGAGCAGAACAAAAGAAACAGCGATTACAGCTTGGCTAAGAGTTAACGTCGCTCGCGAGCAACGTTTTACGATTTTTCACGTTCTATGTTCCATCCTCGACCAACTCCTCAAACGAACGACTCGTCGAACACACTCAGCGTCTCACTTATCTACTGCATGTGCTCGTAACAATGCTTTCATCCTTAAGCCTTCTCGAAAAACCTTCGTCCACGTGCGTAGGAATCGGATAGTCGGGTTCGAAGCGACAAGGTTTCACCGATCCGCGCGTTATTTTCACTCTCGATAGTCGCAACACCCGCGGCACGAGGGGAACTAGCTAATCTGATGCGGACGATTTGAATGAAATTGTATCGTACGTGACGGGGCTACGCATTACGGTGCAACGTTCTTGGAAAACGCACGATCAGCGTCTGTCATTTGCCGGTGCTTTCTCATTCCGCCGGCATTAACATTAATAAGTCGTTAGATCGGTCGCCCGTCACGTCACGGCTATCGCGATTCTACCCTGTGATCGTGGTATACGTCCTTTTTCTTCGAGGGTCATTAGAGAATAACAGAAAACGTGACTTTCAAGCGAACACTGTTCGATGATGATTCGCAATTTAAATGCAGTTTAATCGCTTTCTTTTTGCTCCAACAGACGGAGTTACGCGACACACGCGATTTCGATTAGCCAGCAATCTTGTAGGATTTTCATCCGTCTTCCATTTACAGAGTTTGCAGATTGAAAGGGAGATTGTCGCGCGATAATTCAACGACGTTCAAATATCGACGCGAGTTTTTCCAATCGTCGTAGTAATTATATATTCTAATCGTAACTTTGAGCAGATGGAAGCGAGATGGTGGAAATGCGAAGAATTCGACGACCGCGAGTCGATCAATCTCCCCGACACGAGTTCGAGGCGCGTCTCGATACGTAGAGCACGAAAAAGGAATCGCGGTTTCCCGCTACCGGACAACTCGTTTCTGCTTCCTTTTACCGGCGATCGCGTCTATATTAAGAACCCTGTATGAAGGGGATCTGCAACTAAGTGGATTGCATCTACATTGCAGATGTTTTCTTGTACCGTCCCGCCTCTTAATTGCGGACACTCATCGACTTCTTTCCTGCGCGGAATAAGCACCGTGAACACCGGCCCAAGTGCACTGTCGTGTTGCGTTGCGTTGCGGTTCTTCCATTTCATTCTGCGATTCTGTTAGCCTTGTGGCGTAACCAGCGTTAATTGAAACCAAGCAACTCCGACAGCAGCCCTTCTGGAACCATATTCGAGAAAAGTCGGAAATTCTACGTAATTTCCAAGCATTCGAGCTGAATAATATGGCAGTTTCAACTTTGATTTCAAGGCTGTTAACTTCGTCTCCGGTTTTATAGCTTTTTCCGCGCTTTTTTCTTCCCACGTAACGCTCGAATCCCCAACTTTGGCGCGGCACATGCGGCAAGTTTTTTCCGCTTCGTAAATTGCTACTATACGGGTGCAGATTGCCGCGATACAGGTGTGCCACATCGGTGAAGAGTTTTCAGCTATTTACTCGAACGGAATATTCGGGAAATTTCAGGCAAAATTTATAGCAAATTCATAATTCATATCAATATTTTATTTCTTATTAGATTTTTGGGGATTCGAGCGATTTTGTAAAGATATAGGAGGAATTCGGAAATACAAATAATTTCCTTTATTTAGCACACAACAGTTATACATATATCTTATACTCCGAAGACCTCGAAAACCTACTTGCACATACGCTTGTTGTCAACCGACTCTTCCAGACGCTTCTAACAGTTTCCAATTGTCTTTTGTCCCAACTAAGGTCTGGACACCCTCTGACGCTTACACACACATTCACATGTACAGCGTAAATGTATCATCTTCCTAACAGATTTTTTGTAAACTTTTTGGATAAAATATTTTATATCTTTTCAGGTATCCATCGCTTGGATTTCTTCGACGCTTTTACGCTCTGACGATCGGTAGGTCTAACGTTAAACGAATTTGGTACGTGTTTCGAAGTTTCTTCGAGCCACGTCATCTAAGAAAGGAGTAGAGCAACGAGGATAGGACGGTAGATTGCGGTCGTTCGGGCGACCGAACGTCTCGCCCGAAGCCGATATCATCGCCGGTTCGACTACATCCGATTCGCGGAGGTGGATTCTTCGACGGGTTTCCCACGAGCAGAAAAGAAGGAAGAGTACGACGGTCGACTTGGTTTCGCTCGACATTGTTACCGGGACGCTGCATGCAAAGTACGATCGTCATTGTGCCGTCCCATTAGTAAGAAATTAACAGTACTTCCTGGCTGATGGAGATCCAAGCGATTCCAGCGATGCTATCGTGACATTTAGAATTCGTTCCGCCGGTCGCGATCAGGGAAACTGTCCCGGTGAACACGTTCCGGTGCTTGCTTGCCATTTTGATACTTGAGAAATACACACGGACGAGTGGATTCCAAACAATCATCAGCGCTTTTAACGTCGATTAATTTTCCTACATTTATCTTTGAATATTTCGAAGATCTAGTTGAGAAGCGAGAATACTCGAGACTTGTAAAAATATTGACCACAGTATTATAAAACATTGTTCGAAGATACAGGTAATGGAATATCGAGAATGACGATGTAACGGTATTAATTGCAACGGTAGTAATTGGCCGACAGTGGATATCGATAGTATCGGAGATTCTTAAGGCAACGGAAATGGTCGAAAATTCGTCGAAAATTCGTCGAGGATGCCGACGAAATTGCGAGAAGAGACCGCGTCGCGTATGTTTCAGCTACTTATCTCCGATCGGTCGATTCCCGTCTCCATTAAGAAGGTCCAATTGAATAAGATCGGCCGATCGCGGAGAATTCACGAGGGAGCCCGACAAAAAACGACCAACTTCCTTGATGCCTTGATCAGCCAATTAAGAGCCGAACTGCGCGGCCCTCGAGAGGTGCGTGACTGTTTCGTTCTTGTCCACCGACGAATAAAACGCTTTAGCGAGACCGCTTTGCGTTTCGGTCTTCCGTATCCGATCGTGTCTCTAGCTTTGTCTCTTCTTTACGTAGAAAAACAGCACCTGCATTCTCCCTATACGTACAGTACATGATATTATTCCCTGGTTTGATAACCGTAGACAAATCTTTTGAACTCGTTATCGCTCTCGACATCGCAACTCCCAGTCTCAATCGATAGAATTTTAACGAAATACCGTCTAACAGATCGAAAGAGAATCACCGCACAGAGAAAAACATTGTATCGACGAAGCAACTGAATCTCGACCGAGTACTTTGAAAAGCTCTGTGAAATAAAGGACGAGAACAGCCGCGTCCTCGCGTTTACGACGTCGGAGGATCGTATCGGGACGAGATGTTCGGTGCTCTAAACGGGCCTCGATCTCCCGCAGGATCTCTCCCGCTGTGGAATCGCGCGAGGTGAGCCGGGGAGGGTGGCAACGGGTGTGATGCCCGACTAAATGTAAAACAAGAAGCACGAAGCCGGTCAGCGCGAATCTAAATATAACTACGACGCGGAGGCGCCCACTGCTTCCTCCCGTGTCCAAGAGTGAGAAGGAGAGAGGGATGCAGCGTCTGCCGGCGATCTTCCGCTGGCGCATAGCCGCGATTCCGTGCACTCGAGCCACCTCTGCCCTCTGCTGAACGAGCAACAACGAGAAAAGACGAGGCACAGGCCGATCAGAATCCGACCATAGGCAAAGGGACGCTGGAGATGGCCGGATCGATGAACCAAAGAGATTAGCAGATTCGAAAAATATCATGGGTATTCGCGCCTGATGGTGAGCAACCTATCTCTGGACAGCGAGCATTTGTTTTCTAACGCGTTTGTTAAAAACGAATTACACGCGTAACTCGAACGAGTCTACCGAGCCAAACGACCAACATCCATCAAACGTAAGGACGTACAATTTCGACATCGCGTCTTCCAGCGCAACCTAACAAACCTAACTTTCAACTTCCTGCTTTCTCCATTCACGCTTCATCAGTCACCTTCACGCTTCAGAAACTCGACGTTAAGAAACGGATGTTCCCGCGTGCCGTTCGGTCGAAAATCGCGCTGTTCGTAGCCAGGAAACTCGTACGCCGGTAACCGTCAAGCCACCGGTAGCCATCTTTTCCAACGAGATAAATAATCGGACGCAGCTAGGCGAATTTTTCACGATTGACCGCGTGCACGCGGCACGAACGCAATCGACCGACCGCGTTATTACCTTCGATTAGAGGCTATTAATTTTGCCGGTGCGATAATCGTTTTCAATCGCTGGACAGGCGTTCGCGCGCGATACACCGCCGGATCGAATTAACGTTTCACGCGTGCTTCTGCCTGTCGAAACTAAATCGCGAAACGCACGGAAACCAAAAGGCTAAAAGAGGATTGCCTCTTGCGCAACGTCCCTCCAACTAGATTGATGATGGCCCTCGGGTCCGTTGGGTTCCGAACGAGTGATCGATCGTGTTTAGAAGAGAGAAACCAGAGGATTTACAATTAGACGTCAGCTCGGATTACCGTGCGTAAAATTAAGTAAAAGCAACGCTTTCCATGCTGTGGCAACGAGCATCCCGGTGGGTAACCGACTCGTGAACTGATTCTAATCTCGTTTCCTCGCTGTAATCTTTATCAGATACCACTGATTAGCTACTGTTCCTGGTCCTTACGCCGGGGCTGGTCTCAGGAGGCGGACTACCGGTTATCTCGCGGCACCAGTCTTTCCACTTTAATTCTCCGTTATCTATGGGCTCCTAGTAACGCGTCGGCATGTATCATATCAGCGAACTGCGAGGTCTTCTTTCGTGCTGGATCTACTTACACGATGCTCGAGCAGAAACGGAATGGCGGTAGCCCGCGTCGATACGGAAAGCAAATGGAAAATTACTCTCTCCATCGTCGAGTCACAGCCGTGCAAACTCTCGCGCGACTTCGTACTCTGCAACGTCACATCGAACATTAGCGACTGAAGCGACGGAAGAAGGACGAAGACCTCGACAATCCTCGCCAAATTCATCAGCGACACGGTAAAAACGCCTCGCTATCAGCGCGTAGAACGTAGAGGAAGAGGCGAGGAGATCGAGAGTGGTAGAAGACGAAGACGAGAGTCAGCCAGGCGGACGAGCCAGCCAGGCAGCCTAAGGAGCGTATTTTACGATCGAATCGATTATCCACGGCTCTGCACGTGGGTAAGTTCGCCGACGAACGTGTGTCGGACACGAGCAGTGTCAAGGTCTCCTCTCCACGGGCTCTCTGAAACTGCTCGCGGATTTAGTTACGGCCCGTTTCTGTATCCTCGCTTCCTCTGCTGCGTGTTGGCCGTTCGAAGAACGGGAGGAGGATGCAGAAGCAACCTTAATCCCTCTTCGAGCGTGCACCGTGAATTCTCCAACATTTGTCGGACGTGGAATCGCCGCTCGGAACTGGATGCTGACAAGTGGCTGATATTTCTTTCGCGTCGTTACACCCCGCCCGTCGCGAACCTCGATTTCGAGCTGCCTTTCATGGGCTGGGTTGCTGATGGGACAAACACCACGCAATGGGAATGATGTTCGGCTGCCAGCAACAGCGTTTTGTTCTAATAAATCTTCCACGGTGTTGAATTCGCGCGAGCTTCCCTTATGGCGTTGAATATTTTAGATAAATTACTAAAAATTCGTTCTTGCGTGTTAGGAAAAGCGTGGAAAATATATTCCGACTCTTGAATTCGACGCGTGTATCTCGCCAGATTATCGTCTGTCGCTCTTCGTATTTCTTCCACGGTACTCGGAAAGTTTGCTTTCCTCCTCGAAACGAATTCAATTTGGTTCCATCTCCGTGACCCTTCAGAGCAAAGTTTCCAACTCTGTAACGCTTTTTCGTAGAACTGATTCCGTAGAATATCGGATGTTATCGATTATCCATGATCGTGGATACGCTTAGGGGAAAATTTCGAGTGCCCGGAGCGTGTGTCAGGGGAACGCACGCGCACACTTCAAGGTCGAAGCATCGTCGCGACGGTGGATTTAGTTACGACCCGTTATCCTCGTCGTTGCTGTTGTTGTTGTTGCCTGCAATGCGGCTACAGTCTCGTTGTGCAACATCGAACGCGGCTATTGAGCAGCGAGCGAACCCTTCGGGGGCTGAAACAAAGAGCCATGGACCTGATCCAGGAGAGTTCACTGACACGAATAAACAACAAGCTCCGGCCTCGTCTAGGATAACCGGAAACCGGCGTTCATTTGCAAGCGACGCGCTATACCAACGTTCTTTGTCGTGGAAAATTGATCGTTAGTCCAAAAGTTTGTTCTGAACGTTTGGGAATTGCTGATATGTAGAGACGAAGCGTCTTGTATTCTAGAAACGTGACGCTTTAAGCGCTTAGAAAAGAATGATATCGTTACGATTATTTTATTCCTTCAATGTAAAGAAAACCGACAAATAAGTTCAACGGCGATCGTTTGCTAAAATTCACCGCAACTTTTCTCTTACATCAACCTTTCCGACGAAGATGTCCAAATGTAAAATTCTCGAGTTGTCCAAAAAAGAGATACGACGCGAGCCAGGATATGGAGCAATGGTGAAGAATCGTCGATTATCGATCGTCTTCGAAACGATCGTCGTTGTTGGAGATCGACTCCGCTACCTAGAGAACTTATTACACCGGGTAATTTACAATCGACTGGCAGCGAGTATAGCCGGTAATCCTTCTTTAACAGTTAGATCGTAATTTACATAAACACACGCGTAACAGACGAGCGTTCTCGCCAGAGACAGACTCGCCGTTCACCCCGAGAGTTATCCTGTATTAGAAATTCGCGTCGGGAAACAAATTACCACGAGCAGAGTGCGCGCGCCTTTCTCTCCAAGGGAGAGACGTCCACTTTGCCAACTCTTTGACAATTTACAGTGCAATATAACCGGTAACCACTGGCTGTCCGAACGAAGCTTTCTTCCCTTCGAGAATCGATCGCGTTGCGAAATTCGAAGACCTCGAGGTATAACTCGCCAGTTTAACGCTACAGCTACCGAAAGCAAACCTATCGAAATTTCTGTGTCTCTTCTACGATTACCGCGAACGAATCTTCTCGTCGAGATGATTGAAAATGATCTAATTTTTCTAAATATCGTTGCTTTAAAATGGAAAAAAATGTGGTTGTATTTTTTTAAGATGCTCCGCATTTGATTCGTTGATAATTACGCTTGGTGTTCGTGTACCACGAGCGAAGGAAAGCGACACAAAGGGTAATCAGCAGATCAGAAAAGAGCGTGTAATTATCCAGAGCAGCGGGTCGACGCTATAAACCATTAAGAAGTCACTCAACGCGCGTTGTCGCATAAATTTTTTCGTTGCGATCCCTCGTCGATTCATCCCCAAGCTAATTTCACGCATCCTGTGCCGCACAGCCGGGAAAATATTTCCTGGCGTAGCAGGTGCGCGATTTCTTTTATGGCAACACTCGCGAAATACGTTCCAACGAATGTAAATGGCGAACGAACGAGAACGCCGTAAAAGTCGAAAAAAGATGGGAATGGAACGGAACGACGGAGAGGAAAAGTGTGCGGTTTATTGTTCAAGGGCGTCGACGAACCGTCTGAACGTTACACATGAACCGTATACTTAGCAGTCATATAAGAATGCAGAGAACACGGTGGTACCGTAACGAATGCATCACCGTTAAAGGAAAGAAGACTACGAACACGAGTAAAAATATCGTCTAACTGTACCGATCGCAGCATCTTCGCCGCTATTTTCCATCGAACATGGAAAAAGTATATCGGAGAAGGAACTGGAAATGAACCAGGTAGATTAGCATGGCGAATTAGGTGTAAACGTAGCAGAAGGAAGCGTAGAGACGTAAGTAGATTGCGGTAAATGTTTATGCATTTAACGAGTGTAAATGATACGCTCTAGTTTTCGATAGAGCGATGATCGCCAATGTAGCGATGGCTCTGTTTGAATTGATAATTGAGTTTTCCAGATCTAAATTGTACGCATGGTTATCGTTGCTGTATGAGACACGATAATTTTATTCGAAGTTTCAGCAGCGATAAATCTCGCTGCTTTTTCTTTTAATCGTCTCCGAGGTAAAATATATTTTTAGACATTAAGCAGAAAGCGTAATCGCGAAGATTATCAAAGATACCAGACCTTTGGAGCTGATCGAATAAAACCAGATCGGTTTAATCGCGAGGAACTACCAGAATCTTCGAGGTCCGCGAACCATCTTCAAGGGCGATATACGATTTCAATAATTCACCGTGGCTGCGAGTCGCAGCGAAGCGTCCGATTCCAAGATATCGACGATTAACCCGGCGATTTTTCAGCTTTATAATTGACCGGCACGAGCGATGCAATTATCTCGCAGTTTTTCCACCGCGTTCGTTAAACTACGACGATTTATAACGGGTTATATTTATGAAGACAAGTTCCTCCGTGGCGCAGTTTACGCTGATCCTGTGATTTTAACTGGTACCGTCGGCGATTCCTACCTATTTCACTCGATATTTAACTCGTCTTCGCTCGACCAGGCTTTACCGAGACTTTGCAATTTGCCAGCGAAATAACGTTCCCGATCGACGATCCCAGAACCGAAAGGGTGGAAAGACGAATAAAGGAAAATAGGGGAAGCGAGCGACACGTTTTTCCCTTTGATAAGTCGCTCGTGAGAAAGTGGAAAGTGAACGGCTACGCCCACTCCTCATAATTAATTCACGCGATCGTTCGAGGGAACCAAAGGCGAGTCTTTTTTTCCTTCCATTCCATTTGCTTCTGAATGAAAATAATACGCGCGTATATTTATCGAGACGCGTTTGTAGAAGTTGACAAAGCAGATAATAAACGATACTAAATAACGTTCGTTTAGATCATGTAATTAACGAGCAGAATTTTCTGCGCTTGGTATCGAAAGAGATCTGAAAGACCCAGAGAAAAAACGGCGCATCCGATTTTCACATGTACGCGAAAGCTTCTCTTAATGAAGCACTAAAACCAACCAACCACCTTTTGAACGATTCGCTCGGCGCTTTCAAAAGAACTCGGAGGGAGAGAGAGAGAGATAGATAGATAGAGAGAGAGAGAGAGAGAGAGGGAGAGAGCAGAGCTCGCGGAAGCAACGACGCTCGCAAATTAAACCAAAGACACAACAAGAGAGGCAAGAAGATGCTTTCCACGGTTTTTGCGATTTTTCAGCGGGCGCGCAGGAAAGAGCGCATGGTCCCCCGGACGCGAAGGGTGCATCGACCCGGTCCCGGCCGCTTGACGATTTTAATTGCAGGCTTGCCGTCGTGGTTTTTCTAGCGCGCCGCTGAGGAAGCGAATTACAATCGCAAAAAGGCCTGCCGTGGGCCCGCCAGGACCGGCAATGAATTCATCGAGCGCGGGAAATATCAGGAAATCCCTGCGACGTGCGCCTGCCGCGCTTCCCCTCTCTCGCTAACTTCTACCTTAATTAACAGATGAAAGGAGAGTCATTTCTTTGCTTCTTATCGCGACCGAACGCCACGGTTCGATCCAATCAACGCGATTTCTCTCGGTTTCTCGGCTCGTTGGCGTTGCTGATCTTTGTGCCTGACCTCCAGGGAACCGAGCAACGGGAAGTGGAAAAGGCACGTCGTCCAAGCGGATCGGTCTATTGGCCAATGTCCACCGCGTTCACTTCCGACATTTTTATCAAGTTGCAAGCGGAAGAACAAGGAACATGTATTTATGAACAATTTTACACTCGTCTACGGGTAGAAACTTGATTAATTTAACGTTCGAAATGGCGGCTTCGGAACTTTTGATCTATCAATTGTTATAGACACGTCCATAATAGTACTTTTTATGTCTTGTATTCTATGAAAAGGTTTTGAAACGAGAATGAGAGAAATCGAAGGCTACCAACGTTGAAAGGCACGTGACAATCACGAGGCGCTCTGGTTAACTGTATCTGATCGAACCGCGTACGGTTCGAGGTCACGTTCACACGAAACCCACTTGCGAGTACTTATTAATTCGCTAATTCTAATCAATATTAATGGCAGACAGGTGTCGGAGGAGGCTCGCTGGCATCGTGTCAAAACGAATATTCGTATGTTTGCGAGAGTCGAATATTAAATTTCGAGCAGAGGAGAGAACACTTTCCAAAGAGACTGTTGATCGACTGTTTCCGTTCATCAATCTTCTTCGTTTTCATCCATAAATTTCTTCCATTTCAAATGTTCTACTTTTTGTAATTTAAAAGATTCTTGCTTTTGCATTTCCGCTCAAATACCAAGTTTTATCATCGTTGGAACCGCGAACCAATTATCGAAGCAACGTTATCTGGCGTGGCCAGAGGACGAAATTAAAACGGTCACCGAAAGAACGATCTTCTTGCTGGTTCGGCACGATTCATCTTCCGATTACCATAATTGCCTTTTTACGGTTGTCGGCCGGAAAAAAAGCCAGGTAACCGGCGATGGGGATCCACTCCCGCGATCACAAGGCCAGCTTTATCGATACTGAACGTCGAAAACTCACGAGGGTTCAACGTGGTATCGACGTTTACGCGATGAAAAAAAAGGTCGGCCGGTGGCAGTTACTTTTCGGCTACCTTTACGACGTTCTTTTATTTCGCTTTTATTTATTTCATATCGTCGGAATGTTAACGGTGCTCCAGACGATCTGCTGATTTTGCCAGTTTGCCCGAGTAACGTACGAAAATATATGATATTTATCGAAAAACTGGCTGTAACACATCTTCGTACAAATTCAACCTTTTCGCTTTTGTCCAGAAAAATGCGAGTCTCCATAAAAATCCACCATCTACTCACTGGCAGGCAGTGGTAACGTTTTATCTTTACCTGAAACTGTAATCAGATCCGTGATAAACCGCGTATCTTTGACCAAATTTACTTTGAATTTCTTACTTTACATGTGGCTAAGGCCTCGTAAAAGCTGAAAGTCCCGTTCGAATGTCCATGGCAAGGTCCTAACGACGCGCCTCGTTACCGGAACAAACATTTCCATACAGAGCGATCAGAATGGAATATGAATCGGCGTTAGAGCTCGAACGAACTGTGTTATCGATCTTGCAGCACCGGACGGAGACATGGGACGAACCTATTTGGCCAGCTGGCCCGTTATCTCGGACGACGTGACAGCGAGGCTCATCGGCAGGTCTGTCATCGTGCGACGAGTCGCGTGTTCCGGCTTGCGATTCACTTTGCATTAATGACGCGATTTATCGATGCTTATCGGCCGATTGATCGAGGGCGAGAGACCACGCGAACCGGAAGAACGCGTCGCGTGAAAATCATCGATCGCGCGACGGACCCTCTCTATGTCCACGATCAATGGGGACCGATTTAACGGAACTCAAGCGCAACCACTGAATATCAAGTGTTGAGGACCTTTTACGGCGTCGAGTTGCAACGCGGACACACGGCGCTCGTATGGGAGCGTCGTTTGGTAACTTGAACGCCGTTTCACCGACTCGCTGACTATTCCGAGGGGTCGATTTACGGGGTTCGATTTACGGGGGTCGCTGTGTGAAAGTTTCTCATTTGCTTTGGGATATGTTTTGCGCGTGGGAAAAATAAGTATCGCGAGAACGAAAAAAAAAAAAGAAAAATAGAAGTTTGATCGTAGCGTTGTAAAAAATGTAAAACAAATATTGTTATCGTCGTAGGAAAGCGTGAAAAGAAAAGTAAGGTTGTCGATATTTTTTCGCTTTTCCGAGACAAGAAACGAACGGAAAGAACGCTGGATATGGATTTCCCAAATCGCATGCCATCCCATCCATGAAAAGTATCAATCGGCACCGCATACCACGACTTGGCTCCTATCGATTCTCCTTTTCTTAAATAACCTTGAAATCCCATGTCAGCCTCTTCGTGGCTCGTTGCCACGGCCAGGCGAAACCTGTTACATCAGATGACCACGAGCACACCGGTACTAGAGAGGGAGATTGCTAAAATCGGTCGACCGTTCTGCCGTAATCCTTGGCCAAGGAAGGTCGTATCGCGAACGCCGGTTACGTTCAACAGAACGAGCCCAGAAATTGCAGGTTCCGAGGAACTTGCCTCCATAAATCCAGGAATTACCAAAAGATCCGATTCAACTACCCGAATCCAACTACCACGCTTCTGGGTTTAACTGTAAATCTCTTCGAGGACTTTTCCACGGACACAACCATTGATCGCGCTTCGCCTAACAGAATCAAACGGAGGTAAAATCTATGAAAGTTTTCATCGGTAGAATGGGCGTCGCTTCGATCGTCTCAACGCGCGCGATGAGCGAGTGGGATTAGATACGAAGGGGCAATCGTTGAAGATAAAATTCGAACATTACGAGCGAGGATCGAGTGGAATTTCAGCGAAAGAATGGAAGACTGTCTAGGGACGAAGCCACCCAATTAGCCAGAAAATTGTCAACTCGAATCTTGCAGCATCAGCGAGTCGCGTTCGAGAGTCTGTCCAAGTCATCGACCTTGTGCCGCGACGGAGAGAAACGTGTACCGATCGATCACGTCCCTGAGATTTCGTACGGCAGGGATCCATTTAATTCGTCCGTCAAGAGTCGCTGTTGGAAAGCTCGGTTCTCGGTAACGCTGGAATATCCCAGCGAGGACCGGCTGGAAAGACAACAAAACCTCGCCGTAAGGTCGAAAAACGAACATCCGAACGGACGACCGGGCAGCGAACGAAGAGGACGAGCTGAAAGGTAAGAAGAAGAGACAGAAGAAGCAGCGGCAGAGCAACGACCAAGAAGAGCCAGAAGGATGAGTAGAAGAGGGCGGAACCTAAAAAAAAGGGTGGCCAGCGAAGGGAAAAAATGAGAAGAAACGAAAACCGCGGGTGAAGGCGGGTGTCGTCCTAGTGTACACACAGAACGTGTATTAATGTGCGTTAAGACGCTGCGAAACGACGTGGCAGGCACACGGGTATAGGATGACACTTGGCTCGGGCCCTCGATCGGTCCGCCGCTCCCCATCACCAGGCCCCTGGCGTCCCCCACTCCATCAACGTTCAGCCAGTCGAAGAGGGACTCGAGCGCGGTCGGCCGTACTCGGTTCGGGCCTGTCGGTCGTCTTCGCGAGAGCTCGGCTTCCCTCGGTTCGACCTTGAACGGGCCCTGTATGGTCTATGCCACTGACACGGACCAAGGACGGGGGGCCCCCACGTTGCTTGGGTACCGGCGTGCTGTTGTCCCGAAACGCGGTCGTGGAACTCCGCGCGCGGAGCGCTGGAAAGTGTTCGCCCGATGGCAAACTCTTTTTCGTGCTCCGTGCGCCTCTTCCCTTCGCGTCTGCCATTGGCGTAAGGCCCTTCGATTCGTGAGAAGCCCGGGCAATTTGACGGAACAGGGGTGGAACCGACACGACCGGACTTTGATTCGTAGGTATAGACACCTACCATCTGGTGAGAGGCCCTCGTTGGAGGATCGTGTTGCCGGCACTCGTGGAAATGGACGTTTCGCTCGATGAGCAACATGCAAAGGCAAAGGCGTTTCTCGCGGACATTGCAGCGATACTCCCATCGGCGGATAGGACGACCCGTAGCGTCTATAATTTCGTAGCGAATGATTTTAAGATTTAGAAAAGTATTTTCCATGATTGAATTACAATTCACGGGGATGCGCGTCCCCTTCCCGCTAAGGAATTCAATCGAGTTCGAGGAAAATTTCTATCCTGTTCACGATTATTAGACGGGATACACGAGATGCAGCGTGCAGCAGGCAGAAATGCCGCAATGGCTCTTGCGTGATCCGCACCGACCTGGCCGACGAGGGTCAGGAATCGCGTCGATGGGGTCTAGAGAAGCGAGTAACCCTCGGCATACACTTTCGATGGAATTTTGTATGCAGATCGACTCGTACAACGTGGGAACTCTGCAAAGTACGCTCGGTACACTAGCTATGCTGATTGCTGCCGTTCGGATCCTTCTGTTTCCTGTTTGTTTGCTCGGAAACGGTGGCACGGTGTATTCTTGGACACCTGACGACGTTGAGAACGGAAATACCTATAACAGGTCTGTTCCAAAGACGGTTGCGTGATAATTTCTTCGGACCATCCCCAACTAGACAGCGTCGTAATCGCGTAATTCCATTTTTCACGATTACGAGGCAAATCTCGATCGAAACGAATCGAGATCGTTGCTTCAAGTGGTCGCCTTGAACTTCTTGGTCACGCCTATGGCATCGTCCGGGCCTAAACCTGCGAACCTACTCAGCTGCCCTCTCGCCGGATTCCGTCCCGTGTCCACGTGTGTAAAAAAGGAGCAACAGGACCAGGATCAGGCTCTGGGCGTTGGCCCTAAATCTAACGAAATACTCGCCCATTCCCCGCATCCACACAGGCCATAATATATCTCGCGAGAGAGGCCGTTCTTCACCATCTCGTTCCAGCTATTTCTCGTATTCTATTCCCCGCCGGTGATAACTTCCACCGACACTCTTGCCAAAATCAATATTTACAGAGTGGTAACACCAATGGCGGACATATTCTACTTATCGTTCTTTCTCATTTTATACCGGCTGTTTCAAATGGTTGACCCTTGAAATCCCTTTGGAACACAACGTTGTAAATCACGGTTTTCGGATTTCTATAGGAGGAAAATAATCATTTTTCGTAGGATTTTAAACTGAAAGAGATAGTAGAATGCCTTGAGCCGCTGTGTTAGCCATCCTAAGACCACGGCAGTTATTCTAACCGGCTTCTTTCGGCGAGTGCATCGACCTGGAAGCCACCCTTTCTATTCGTTTTGGTGGCAAGGCTGTAGGGGCGGTCTACGGTGAAATTTCACTGGCATAAACACAACTGACAGTCTCTTTCCTCTGGAATGGCACCGTGTACCTTTCATCCTTCGGCAACGCGGGACAAGCCGGCTTTCTTCGACGTGACGCCTGTAGAATAGTTGCCCCGATTACCGAGCATTAACTAGTAACATCGTAACGAGAGCAAATAGTTCGTTACGATGTAACTTTAACGGTGTACGTGATCGTCGATTAATTTTCGTATCACGCGTGGATTTTTCTCCTTTTCATTCGAAATGAATCCGACGTGACGGCTATTAACTGGCCAACGGTGACAAGGGTTTGAGGATGGAACACCGTCTGAACTTTATCCAAGGACAATCCGAGGCTCCGGTTAGCCACTGGTTTAACCGAGCCTTCATTTTCACTGACAACATCGTGGCTCGATGGGGCCCCTGGTACTGACGAGCTACGACCTTGGGAAGGCTTTATTAAAACTACCTTCGAGAAGTATGAATATCTCACGAGCGGATGGTTACGATGCCGAGGCGTATTGCTCGAGGAAAGCCATAGGGTGAGGACGGTGAAGAAGGCGTGGAAATAAGACGATTGTCCGCGCCAGCAACGATATATTGTATAATTTGAATGATATACTTGAAGTAATACACAGGTAAAAAATAACCTAAGTATCTTCTTTCCGTTCCTCCTCAGGGATGCAAGAAATCTTGGTGATAAATAATTATTTTCTCAGTTATTCGTTTTGTATTCTCATCGACGTAAACGTTGCATCCTCCAACTGTACTTTCGCTAGTATCGAGAAATTGTAAAATGTTGGGAATTTAGCATGCGAGAAATAGCACGAGTAAAAAGACGCCAAGTGAAAACGTCTGGTAGGAGAACTTGGCGAGAGAGACTTACAAGAACAGACTGCTCCCGAAAAAACCGTACAACCAGCCATGAACAACGTCCGGTACGCGATATGTAACTGCCATACGAGTACAAGAACATCAGGAGCGGACCTCGAAGACGGTACAAATATGACACGAAGTCGGTAGTCCAACGTGACGCGATTCTAGCGTAACGCAAGAGCAACATAACGACGCGACACGAGTATAACCAGACGTACCATTCGACGCAGCCTCGTTACAGCTGCCCATAGAGCAGAATCGCATTTTCATTCGACAAAACACGCTGATATGACAGCTTAATGACAGCTGTCTTAAATGAAACACGATGGTTCACCCACTCGCATTCCCTAACATCGCAATTCCGCTAATGGAATCAGCCTGAATTCACGCCCACGCTCCCACGAGATTCTACCAAACTTGCAATTAACGTTGCTTCCACCTAGGACCGGTATCTCGCGTGAGTCGAATAATTCTATCCGATACAGTCAGCCGGGTGTTACTGCGAATATCTTGCCGAAAAATACTCACAGTCACGCGAGATTCGTGGCGTGTCGCGATCGAAGATGGCCTGTTAACGTAAAAATTACCAGGATAGCTGAAACGATCAATTTGTAATTTTTCGCAGAAATTTCAATGATCCTTAGCGGGTCATTTTTTGGGGGGACAAAGGCTTGTTCTTCTCCTTGCAATTCTAGCGCTACTACGATTCTACTGCTGGGCTTAATAATTCCATTAGTTTTCTGTTTTTTTTTCTTTTTCCAGATTAAAACGATATTCCCATCGGCCTTTTTTATTCCTCTCTATACGTGTAACCTTCTTTCCAATTTCACGGAGGAATTCCTGTGGTTTGACGGTGAACCGCGGAGAAAAAACCTGGACAAGTTATACCGAGCTTGTACGACGATTCTTAACACTTTTCTTCGCCAAGAAGGCAAGAAACATGCTTCTGGAAAAAATCGCGCCGCAAAGGCACGAGCGATGGATCGTATTTCAGATCACGCGACTTTTTGCCACCGAAATTTCGTAACTCCTATACGCAATCTGTAGCGAAGAGAGGCCGAATGCAAGAAGGATCCGATCGCGCGAAATGGCGCAAGATGTGTCTCAAATACATCTTATGACAGCAAAGATGTTACTCGCGATGTTACGATGGAACACTTTGAATTTAAATTCTTGCAAGGAATTTAAAGCTCAGTGTACAAATTTACAGTTTACGACTAATTCTAAAGTTCCAGATATAAATGAAGGAAGCAAGAAAGGTGGACGAAAGGTGGATTCGCCGAACGCAGAACGGTTATCTTCCCACCGAAAGCTAATGCAATTTTCCAGCAAGTTTAGCACGGGCCGTAGCCACTCGAGACGAAACAAACGAAGCTCTGTTCATCGAGAATATCAACGACCTGCGTACAGTCGCGTGACACCGTCTCGAACAGGGTGAGATCACTTCTCTGAAATCCAGCGTTTCAAAACTGGACGTGAATCATGCGAGAAGCATGCGTTTTCATTCCAGTTACACAGAGAAGTTGAGGAGCGTGATTATCTGACGACTGGAACCGAACGAAAGCGAAAGAACTCACCCCATAGCTGATCGAATCCTCTCGAGAAGTGAATATATTTAAAAAAAAAGGAAAGAAAGGTAGGCAATCGACAGTGGAAATACGTATATTAAACGTATAAGAATTAGTAAGGAACGATCTGGTGAAAATAATGATGGAGCGTGCGAGTGTACGCGTGAAACGCGGGAAATCTTTATTCTCCGGTTAATTGGAACTTTTTCGAGCCACGCAGCATTTGAATTGCTTACGCGCAGTAATAAAACTAATTAAACGTAATTACAAAGTGCAACAAAGGGAATAAGTAATCGTTCGCGGTTACCATAGCAACGAAGGTGGCCCGACTGGGAAAACTAGGAAATACTAATTGGCACGCGGCAAACCACCACTTCTGCTGCCTTTTACAAAAAATTCAGCCATTTCTTGCCGCGTGACGACACGCTAAACCGTCGTATTTTACCTGGTGACTTGCAGAAATTTGCATCAAGACTGTACTTCAAAGCGTTCCCCTTCCAGTCTCTTTCAGTTCCGCGATTTTTATTTCATCGCTGGTACCGAGAATTACTTAACATCGCTCTATGTTGATATGATTTAATAATTCATCCAAGATCAACGTTGTCCCGTTCCAACGCAACATTCTATGGTTCACAGTCCATGAGAGATTCTTAATCTCTTGCGTCGAACTCACCCCGAAAACTACCGACCAAACCTACGAAGACTCAGGCGTCGTCCGAGGAAGGTACCCGGGACGAAGTCGGGCGCGACGTTAATGCAACGAGCCATTACAGGAGCAGCACTCATTACCACGCGACGAACGCATAAAAACGGGACAGTCGATCGATCTTGCGCGGGAAACGAGCGGTTTCGGCTCTCTGATTGCTCGCTACGTTCGCGGAACACCTTCCTGGATCGCGTTAATGGATGCGCGACCGTTTCTCTTCATGGAAACGTATTAATTATTTTCGTTGAAACTCGCTTAAATCAGAACATGCCACCGACTTTTCTTCTGTTACTGAAAACCCTTCGGCTCTCTCCTTCTTTCTCTGTCCTCGCATGCGAACTCGCCGAGAAATTCTATCCCATTCGTTAGAAACAATCTTTCCACGAGTGGTTCTGATTTATCACCGACGTTTCGCCACTTCTTCGTGGTCGGTGAATTATTTTCTTCCTTTAAAATTAATAAGGAGACTCGCACGATTCCAGTTTACTGGCAAACTTCGCCCTTTACCGATTATTCCCGCATTCTTCGCATTAGTCACTCGAGACTACTGTCTTGTCACCGAAGAATGACGTCAAAAAGTACATCTTTCCTCGTAAAGTCGAAAGATCGACGAGAGATTCGTGTAATTATAAATATAAGAATGGTATAAAATTTCCAAGAAAATCCACGCTTGGTCATCAATGCGATATCTCGTAGCTCGTCGTCGATCGATTATACCTCGTTCTAAGCATTCAGCTGGATAGAAATCCTGACGCGAGTCATTCTTTCGTGAAGCGGTGTCGGCGAAAACAATAAAAACCGACATTACTGTCAACGGAACGTGGTATTAAGCCGAACGTAATTCGTGCAAAAGGGTGCACAGCAGAACGAGAAGCGAAATGCATCTTTTCTGATTGCAAGCTGTACACACAGTCGCATTTTTCCTGGGAAAGAAGGCCGATTTGTACGGCAAAACCGTCCGGCGGTGCACGATCAACTGGCTGCCGAGAGCCAGATCGCCTGCTTTTCTTTATACAAGTACAAAGTTGTCCCATGAACATACGTTTTTTCGATCGCAAGCAATGGCTCAAGAATAGCTTAATTTCCGAACGCATTATCGAATAGCATCGAAAATCAGCTATATACGAAGAATCGCTACAGCCGAAAATTCGTATTTCCACCGGTTTTCTTTGTAACGCTTACTGAGCTTCATCTTGACCCATCACCGGTATCAGTATCGAGAAGTATATCTAAGTATCGTTATCGTTATCGTTATCGCCACAATTAGGCAAATAATTAACGTAGAACAATGAATTGTTCGAAACTTGCGAGCGGCTCGAACCCATCGCTACGAATTTGAGTTTCGAGGGCGATAGCGTAAACAGCGCACGTGGGGAGATGATTATACCGTAATTACTGTGTTTAGTTCAGTCAGTGGGCCGTCGATGACTCACGTTTCCACTTTTTTTTTCTCGCGACCCAGGCTAAACTTCCTAATTAAATCCTCTCGACGTGTTTCAATGTTATTATCGTGATTTTTGCTTTTCTGGTTACAATGTTCGATGTAATTAATACTCGGCAGGTGATCGGTGAGCCACGCAGCCACAAGAAGCAATCGATCGATCTACGATCCGTAGCTAATCTCTTTCTCATAGCGTCCCCACCACCTCTTCTCCATAAGAATAACATTCTGCACCGTTGCAGGGTATCACGGAGTTGCGAATAATTGCGATGCGCAGTTTGGTCGCTTCGTTGTGGATCGTCGATGATGTACGGCGCGATGCCTTTCGCCACGATCGGTTTCATTGTTCGAAACAACGTTATGTTTGTTACTGTTATCTTAACGTGGGTCATCGACTGGCGGCAAAAGCCAAGTAACAATCTATTAATGAAACGTTGCGAAAGCTATTGTTCGAGCCTGATAATTCTCGGCGACGCGTATTTAAATTCTACAATGCAACGGCAACGTTACACGATATTTCTGTAACGCGAACGTTCCTTAAAATCTACATAGACCTCACTAGATTGAAACGTAATATTTTACATAAACTCGTTCTAGTACTCACTTGTTGTTTTTCGTCCTGTGTGTCCCGAATCTGCAACAAAAATGACAAAATTGTTAGGAGGATGATACATTTACACTGTACATGTGAATGTGTGTGTAAGCGTCAGAGGGCGTCCAGACCTTAGTTGGGACAAAAGACAATTGGAAACTGTTAGAAGCGTCTGGAAGAGTCGGTTGACAACAAGCGTATGTGCAAGTAAGTTTTCGAGGTCTTCAGAATATAAGATATATGTACAACTGTTGTGTGCTAAATAAAGGAAATTATTTGTATTTCCGAATCCCTCCTATACCTTTACAAAAATACCTATAGACTTGTCCGGTGTTTTTCTCTTTTAATCCAACGGTTTCGATTTATGTGATCTATACAAATGTTCGTCGCTAAGCGATCACAACCGCTTTGCATCGAGAGCTTTCCGCGGAATAACCAGCAACTTTCTTTTATATTCCGTGCTACACGTTTAATGTTTGACTTGCTTTTCGCATTAAGAAACCTCTCATTTCTCGCAAAGTGTACGAAAATCAGTAGGTACAGTATTGGTATGTAATCTGTCGCGCCTTCGGGCGATACTTCAAGTAAGACAGCAGACGTTGCCTGCGTCTGAGCGGCGCGGCGTGCTTCGAAATGCAAGAGGTTAAGAAACTCGTGGATCGTCGATAATCCGCGACGTCTAGCGACAGCACGAATTCTGACAAACATATTCTCTCGTTCGATATTCGAATAAAAAGCAAATACACTTCGTTCGTCTCTCGTTAAATGTCACGCAAATATACAAAGCGAAAGATACATCGCAACGTACCTCGATATTCCAATTTTGATTTCAAGACTAAAATATCGCGTTCCTTTTCCTCGTTACTAAGATATATGACCGCTATATCGTACGGAAAAGTTACGAGCACTTGTTGAACGCGCGAGAAACGCAAGAGGCCAAGGTTAGCTTTTGCAACGAACCGTCCGTCGTACGCACTGCAACAGCGAGCCGAAAATCACCACGGGCAAGCGTGAACAAACATCGAAAAGCGAACGATCGCTCGCCTCCCTTCCGCCTTCTATCGCGCGCGCAGCTCACGCGTTTAGTCGCCAGCCCGACACATTTCCTGTTTCCTTCCTCGCCGCCTGACCTGCCAACTCAAACCGGAAGATCCACGAAACCCGTGACCGCCTATCGCATATGATTTATTATTAACGTCCGCTATAACGAATCGCTCTGTTCCGGAACGTAAGAACGCGATTACAGATAAACGAAGGTTCGAATCGATGTTAATTAGGTCGATTTTAATCCTTGAAAATACGAATATCATTTCCGAGCAAGCGAAATACGTAATGAGACGTCCGAAATATTTGAAAGGCGAAATTTCTAAATAGTAACGTCTACAACGTCTCCATTGTCTGGTATTTTCAAATTCTTTTTCCTATAGAAATTTAGCTTTTCGATTGTGTGCTTGGCGACGAATTCCAGCGGCCTTTTCGCGTTACGTTGCGAAGCTATGCGTTTTTAACTGGTATGTTCGCTATGAATTGGCCAAGGGTAATTCATCGAATGACGCATCAACGCAGCGTTGAATCAGCCGTCGCGTAGAAACACGACGAAACGTTGCGCGGTAGAGCCGTAGGCGACGCGTCAACGCCGGCGGAAAAGGAGTGACACTTTCCGAGTGTCTGGCAAGACAATAGACCACCAGAAGGATCGTGCTCCCCCTGCAAACTAGGAAATTATTCAAAACGTATTCCAAAGGCACTGGCGTCCAAGGAGGAATACTATTTGGTCGCTCGTTCGACGATATCTTCTTTTTTTATTTGTTGTTAACACCGTTGTAAAACCATCGTGTATGTAAACGAGTAAATCATCGTGAGTGTGAAAGCTAATCGTGACCCCTGCTTGTAAAGATCGTTTCAGACAGAATATACACGGTGTTTAAGAAGAATAGTCTTGGTGAATTTATGATAATGACCGACAGGAATAAAAGTGTTTAACATTTGATACTCTGTGAATTTTCTTTAAAGTTCCCTTTCCTTTAAGTCTCCTCCGTCCTTATTTCCTTTTCATCTTCTTTTCTTCTTAATGCTCCTACTAATATTACGTATCAATTTCCATTATGGTAACATTTTTCTATGCAGCAACTTCGAAAACTGGAACTTTAAATTCCAGAGCAAAAGAAACTATCCCGGATATAAGAAACATCGCATGCGATCTTTCCATTTCACACTCTCCGCAAACGATTCTTCTCATTAAAAACCCGTAACAACCAGTACCTTGACTTTACCAGAATACCACCTATCCTTCGATCCCCGCGGAGACGCAACAGGAGCAATAAGTTTCAGCAAGAAAAATCGCTAACGTCCCATGACTGCGTGGAGGGAAAAAAAGGATGGTCGGGGCTGGAAGACGCGCTGTAACAGCGAGACGCGACGATGAAATATCGCGGGGCGTTGAAATTACGGGGCGTTCAGGAACGAATTCATCGTAACGCGGTTCGAGGCAGAGCCAAGTCTACGAGGCGACACGAGCCTCTTATGTTTACCCTGCAAACTAGAAAATTATTCCAAGCATAAGAACGACAGGGAAGTCTTTTGCTTCTGCTGGAAACCTGTTGTCGCGACTTGTGCGTAGCCACGATCAATTAGACGACGAATCGTATTTCGTTGAACGATCATGGCCTGGCGTGAAATATTTCCGCGATGGATATAAACTGTTGGAAAAAAATAAGAAAAGCAGGGAGAAAGAAAAGACGTGAAAGATGCTGGAAAAGTGCATGACCATAGTGGCGCGGAATCGCGAGTGATCATTATCTAGATGCCATAAAGGATCGCGGTGTAATGGCTCGCTCCGAAACGATTTATTGCGTGTAATTGCGAGGAGGTGGCACATTAAGCCGACTTTACAACGTCGAATACTAGTGACGCTTGCCTCGCTTCCCCTTCGAACGTCAAACGACGGGGCGACAATAAAGCTAATAAACACTCTATCATAGAAGAGACAAGTAGCAAACTTGGATACCAATGAGGCAACGATCGTTCCTCGAATCAGCCTTAAAGGTGTCATCTTTTTAAATCCGTCTTAAGACCGACCAACAAAAAGGCACGATTGCGAGACGACGCGACGGTAGGAGAAATAAATGGAAAAGACAGCGAATAAGAAGAAGACTATTCGCTAAACGATGGTTCTGAAGGAAACTCCAAGTCCGATCTTAAACCTGTTTTACATGAGTTATTTTTCTTTAGCTTTAATAAATTAGCGACGAATAAAATTTTAAGTATTAGCCAGTGTCGTTCTGTCTGTGTCTATCCTTGTTCCATCGTTCTCGCGAGAAACGATCGAAAATTCCGACCATTTGGCAAAGTACAAGCGGTGGAACAAAGAGTCGGATTATTTCGCAGCCAGCCGAGGAAAGTTTCGCCCGAAAGGCTGACTCAATGTACTCGAGAACGTTTTAAGAATGTTGGCAGAGGCGCGACACTTTCTAACCAAAGGATCAAACTATCAACGCGTCGTGCCCGCCCTGTAAACTAGCGAATTATTCAACCGAGTCTAAGAACGTGACCGTTCGAACGATTCTCGCGACGATCTTCGCCATTTTCCACTCGAATTTTCACCGAGGCGCGTCGAAAAACCGAGCACGCGCGAAAACTACGGCGAAACGCGCGATTTCCTGCTCGTAAACTCTTCACCGGTCGGCTGCTGCCTTTTCCTTTTTCTTTCCTCTTTCTTTTTCTTTCCTTTTCTTCGTCGAAACGGCAGAGAGCACGCGTTCATACTGTGACGAGCATGCAGAATTGGCGATCGGTTTCGTGGAACCATCGTCGGCTTCTCTGAAACTGTCGCCGCGCATTCGAAAGGGAAACGTTTGCCTAAGCGTGTTCGGGATTAATTACACGAGCCTTCATTCTAATTAGCCCTGGCTGTTTCGTGGAAATCTTTGCCGCGTATTTGCGTAGTCGCGACTCCTCTGTTCGATTCTTCAAGACCAAGTCGAATCGAGGTTTGTTTTGTAGAATAGCAGAGTGAAACGAGGAGCGCGATCATGCGGTGAAAGTCGACATCGGTCTAATAAATAAATTCAGAGGATATCGTTGCGATTTCTGACTCTGAAACTTCCTTAATTGAAAGTCCAATAGTAACACAGTCATTAGATTTACTATGCTTCCTGCTAACATCCATCACCCAACGAGAAAACCATCCACCGATAAAACGGCTAATTACGATTACGATACCACGTTCTCACGTTTATTTCAGTCGAAATAAAATTAAAAAAAAAAAAAAAAAGACGAAAAATAAGAAACAACACAAGCTTACCATGTAAACGCAATAAACGATTGAAACTGCCGAGTGTAATGTAATAATAAAAGTGGATAATGGTTGATGGAAATGGTAGAGCTCGCGTTCCAATGGAGGACGAGCGATCCAGCATTTTTAAATGGTGGCGCACACGTAAAAAAAGCTCGACCTACCGTTAGGTGGTTTCCATCCCATAGGAATGGGTCTGGATTGGAGCGGCGGCAGGCGGATACACCAGAAGGAAAAGCAAAGAGGAAGGGAACCGACCGGCGTCGTGCTCGGTAAGCTATGACGAAGGTTAGGTTATCTCGGGACGCGGATCTAAACGTTTTAGCGTGTACCAGCACGCTTCTAGCACCGAGTACATTGTCATTTTATGGACAGACGGGCCTTGCTGCACGACGGACGAGACGACGGCTACAATTTGCGCGTGTAATTGCACCGCTACCGATCTCCATTTCGCGAGACGGACGTCGACGCTTGTTCCGCCACTTTACTCGGGATTTCCTGTCGCCATTTCCTCACGGTCGTCGTAATTCGTCCGTCTCGATCGCGAGATTGTAATACAATTTTGTTCTACCTTTGTTAATTAAGTCCGATTATCAACGCTTCGCTGATACTCGCGAATATAGAAAATTCTTCGACGCTGCGATTTTTAGATATACGTACATGCGTTTTTCTTCGCCATGCGAAGTCAATCGGATCGTTTGAAGGATCAACTGTGAAAGAAGGAAAGCAGCGAGCTCGCGAATGATATTCGCGGAATTTAATTACATCGTTGCGAGAAAGAACGATCGGTAGAACTAGCAGTGTCACGGCTTTTAATCCGCCGACATTTCGCGCTATTACCTCTCGCGGCTTTTTAACGTTGTCACCGCGCCGCGTAAATAATACGCCACTCTCCGTTAAGTCGGATTTATTGCGCGGCATCCAGAAGCCGTTGCGTTTATTATTTAATCGTTCGTTAACGATTCGTCATGCGTTCGCTATAAATCGCTCGCCGATCGTAGATACAGCCTTAGCTTTCTCGTCACGAGTTTCGTTCCTCGCGTTGGCAGCCCTGCGCCACGTTGCATCGCGATTCTAAAACCGTAGATTCGCATTTCCCGCGAAACGAAGAGATTACTCGTGGAACGAAATCGATAACGACAGTCCTATCGGTTCGTGTGCGCGGACATTGCCACCCGAAAACTCTAGATTCACGAAAGAACGTGGGCTCGATACCGACCGAAGCAACTTTTTCTCCTGCGTCGAGTACGATCAAAAGGACGGACCGAGTTGTAAGTAGACACGAAGCGGGTACCCGCGTTTCGTTCTGCTTCACGCACTCTCGCATGGAGGCAGAAAGGAAAACGGAGTCGGAGGAAGCAGCGGACAACGACGAGCAAGGGCTGAAGTAACAACGCCAGTAGCTGCAACAGAGACCACGTAGAACCACGAAGAACGACGACGACGACGACGGTGACGACGACGACGACGACGACGAAGAAGAAGAAGAGAAGAAGAAGAAGAAGCAAAGAGGAGAAACAAGGGGAGTCAGAGGCGTAGAAGGACGAGGAAGGAGAAGGAGCAAAGTACTCGACCTCCACCTTGGTCGCCACGCATCGCGGAATTCGTTCGAGGAACGTAGAGCCCATCGCCTCGCCACGCTCTTGCTTCTTCTCCGCCGCTGTTTTGCATTTTACACCGGTGCCGAGATTTGGTCGTTAGATTCGCCGATTCGCCTCGACTCTCCCGCGGCGCGTGTTCCCTTAGCCCGGGGCAAGGATGCCGGAGCCCTAGAACCCCGTCGCGCTCTCATGTACTCGGTTGGCCCTTCCTTCCAAGCCTCGCTCGATAATAATGTTATCTAAACTCCGACTGCCGACTTTGTTTTCCGCGTCGCTTCGTGCTCGCCCCTCGGGGACGCGAATTTCCGCCACGTTCGACGACCGCGTTTCCGCCGTGCTTTCTTGTGTTTCACCAACGCGTTGGAACGAACGTTATCCTTGCAGGGAGCTTTCGCGCGGTTCTCGAAGCGTAAACGTGTTCAACGGAATAAAATCATCGTCCAGATAAAAGAATATTTCCATGAAAAGTCCATGGAAATTGTAAAGCGTTCCACCACCATACAAATGGTGGAGTCTGAAAATCCGCTAAAGTAAGCGTAAATTGTAGATACCTCGAAGCGTTTGGAAATATTTATCGATAAATCCGCGCTGTTTGTTGGCAGCGCGAGATTCGATTTAGCAAAGGCCATGAGATCAGCGATCCAGCGACTTTTCCTGCGGTCGATATTACTCAAGTTTCGTCCGCGTTTCCTTTTTGCGCGACTAACGCGCGTACACTGACTACGAGCTGATGGAGGACGACGACGACGACGACGACGAAGAAGAAGATGGTTTCAGATGACAACGCTCGTTTTCCCGTGTCGCGAGATCGTATCCCGATGCGAATCGGACTTCGCCGAACATACTCGCAACTTAAATTTAAAGCTTTCGCGATTTTTCATCCATACGAATAAATATAACAATTTTATTCGCGTAGACGCGTCATTGTTGGAAAATCGAACGATCGTCCGAAAAGGAAATAAAAAAGGAGATGAAACGTTAGATAATTCCGATATTTCGCTTTTTACTCCCGTCTGATTCTTTCTCATTTTCACGTTGCCGCCTTTCACCTCCAACTTAAATACACCGGCTCGCCGAACATTGTTTGTTCGATCAAATTATGGGGTACCGTCGAGTCTTTATGTAACTTTCGCGCACCAGCCACGAACTCCAGATAGACACGCTCGTAAAATCCCGGCTAGTGAGCGTAATTATGTTATCGATGAAAAACGATCGTTTCTAGGTGCTTCTACTGCGAGTAAAATTCGTCATTGTTCCGTTACTTTTTCCTATTTTTCTCTCTTCTTTTTCCATATTCTACGATCGATGTCTATTGCGTGCGCAATATCTCTACAGAAAATTTCTACATTTACCTCCGTTCTTATATCGCGATGCTTTTGATGCCAATTCTAAATCCTCAGTCACCGCAACTACATTTTTATTAAATTGCCAACGTGAAGTATCGCGAATCTCGTTGCATAAAAGATAGTAAATCGTTGTATATAAATTGGTGTAACGGAAAGGATTTCTCGTGATGGTGAACCAAGAAATGGGAATAATCTCAATTCGAATAATTCTCCGTGGATTTTTCACCGCGATCTTGGTCTCTGGTATTTCCTGGTCGCGATCGATCAATTCGTAGCTGGATATCGATAAACTCCGTTCGCAGGAGAAACGATCCTTGTAAAGAGTAATCAGACGAGATCTCGGGATCGAGATCCCTCGCTTACATAAGCGTCCACCTCGTTCGCGACACGGACGAGAGAGATCTTTGTCGTTTGGTTAAACATCCCGCTCTAACGACCGATCGATAGATCCCCTCGCGCTTCTACTAACCTGCCTGGCCACGTTCGATTCGACGAATCGACGATTCCACAAACGATAGCTGATCGGTTGGCAATGTTGTTCGCCACTTTTGGACATTTAATTCGATTGTTTTGCGCGATATGCATATCTTGAGACCGAAAGATGGGTTAATCCTTCGAAGTTACATTCGAGTTTCGTTATCCAAGCATTTGCTCATCATCCATTCACCGATACTAACGAACTACATTGACTGAATTAGCAATTCCTTTTTCTCCATATTTTACACAATATCTTACATTTACAGAAGAATTATATCTAAATATGGGATTGCTGAAAAGCCATCCAAGAAATATATATGTTTGGTAAGAACGCTTTCTCTCAGTGCAAACGCCTTGAAGAGACCAAGACGGTACGTATTGTCCAATAGGTCGCAAGAAGAATAACACGAGACACCAATTACGGCCGATTTAAAAAGGCTAGAACGCAACACGTTCGCACGGACGACATACAGAAAGCAGCGGAAGCTTGGTGAACAGGACGATTCGCGTTTCCACGGCCTTCGATTAGCGCGCGAGACAATGGGAACAAAACTTTCCTCGCTTTCAACGACGACAGTCAAGCACCGCTTGCCCGTTTTGTTTCACCGTTGTGACGCGAGCATTATCTAACTGGCTGCCACGGCGTGCGCCGCTGAAAATCCTCCTCTTTCTCTTCGCCTCTGTTCGCGTGTGCCTAAGTAACCCACTAAGCTACAACAACCGCGAGGAACGAGGACAATGGATCCACGAGAGTTGCGAACATCACGGATACAGACTCCGCTCGTGGAATCGCGCGTGCATCCAACTGCATTACGGAGAAAGCTCGCCCTCTCTGGCCTCGCCTCTTCTTCCTCCTCACCGCGAGCCCATCAGACCGATCGTTCTTTCTTCTCCAGCTTCTTCTCTATCTCGTTCTTCCTTCTCCACGAACGCTGCTGTCTCACGGAGAATCGTCGCGAGTCGTCTCAGTATCTAAATACTTCGTCGAGTGCGCTTAGAAACGGAAGAGCAATTTTTAGTTTGCGATCGAAACATTTGCATTTCGATTTGACAAGTTTGCAGCTCGTGTTTTGTTTTACATTCGAAACCAGTTTGCGAAAAAATACGCCGATTTCAATTGGAAATCGACGTTGTTTCGACGGGTTCGCGAACATGAAATTTCACCGATGTTAAATAACGCCGCGAGGAAACAGGTCCTTGATTGGCAAGAATGGAGAGTCCTTTCCGAGCGTCGATATTCACCTTTCCCCTTTCTCGAAGCGGAGAATCGAACAAGATAGAAATATGTCGTGTAAATGGCAAACACGGCTCGTGTAAACAGTGCCACGAGGAAGGCGATATAGGAGATCGACCAGTCGCTGTTTAACCCTGTAGATCAGGAAGTCGTTTTCTATCTGGCTATCTACGAGGTCTGCGTGAAAGGGAATATCGAGAGTGAACGCAGATTGGGGTCGAAGGGAGAGTAACGGCCGTGCACGAGTAAAAACATTAATTGCGCGCGCGTCTACTTCGTCTGATCCTCGTCCTCCTCTCCTATCCGAACATCGTGTTTCAAGCCAAGGTATCGAGCGAAAATATCTTTTATCGCGATAGAGAAACGTAGAAAAAACGAAGTGAAGGATTTTTCGATTATTTTACTCATAGTATTTTTATATATAAATGTAAACGAATTAAATATAAAATTTGTGTAATAAATTACGTAGCAAACTAAAAAATACAAAAGTTGGCGCCTTTTACGTTCAATAGAAATTGCAAAGCTCGGGCTGATAAGAATATATCGATGAAAAAGAGGCATTGTGCAGTGTGTAGCTGAGAAGGCGAGAAAACGAGCGTGACTAATGGCGTGAGAATTCGAGAAAAGAAAACAGACAGAATGTGTGACGAAGCGAGACGGCGACACCAACACCCCATTAGGCCGTAACAGAAATTCCAGGGAACCACGATGCGGCCCGTTTCGTTGCCTCCTCTCGTCGTGCTGCCAACGGACGCGCAACCTTCGCGGATTACGTTTCATGTAAATGGCATTACACGAGATCAGTCAGTCGCGGCGAGCGCGATTCAATGCAAACGTTCCGGGTTATTCGACTGCAGATGCTCGATCGAGAGATCGCACTGCATTCGTCCCGACGACGAGCTTGTCAACCTTACACCCTGTGCTTGGCTTCTCCGTGACGACCGCGGCAAACATATAGACACGCGAGACAATTCCTGTCGGAGGCGATCAGTGCACGATCTTTCCTTCCCTTCCTTTCCTCCTTTCTCTCGCAATTCGTCGCATTGCTTCGCTGGAAAACCAAGCGAAATGAAGGAAACGATGAAACATTCGAACCTGACATGGCACTAAAGCGACTCTAAACGTCACGTTACACGGTTCCCTAAGAAACACGTCGTTCGAGCCTCTAATGAGAGAAAATTAGAGACCCAACGTCGCGGAGAATGATATTTATGCAGGCATAGTCGCAGCCCGCGTGGACCGACCGGCACTGCACAGGCTGTAATTTCTTTGTCGCTGGCGTAATAAAGTTTTCCTCGCTCCGTTGTCTCCCCCAGGTGTATTGTTTTTTTTTTTCCTCTTCTCTGCCCCTACGCTCGGCCTATCGCAATTATTACCGAGCACGGCGCAGACCACTATCTCGCTCGTTGCTTGGTTAAAGCCCTCGCGCAATTTGAATGTCTATGGCAGCGTGAAAATCACGTACGATAAAGAGCCTGCCGGGACAATAATTATCCGCGGGGGGCTTCTTTATTCTAGCCTGGACTATGTTTTTTTATTTTTTATTTTTCCTTTCTTTTATCTAATCTCTACTTGGTCTGCGAGGCCTCGACGATGTACGCGTGGAAACACGGGGGAATCGACCGCGAGCCTTTCGTGAGATAGACGGTTGCTTTACTTAATTCACTATGCGGAATGATTTCAAAAGATAGTTATTTTAGAATAGAAGTAGGTACTTTATTCTATTATTAGAGCCTCGTTAACTATTATCGTAGGTCCGTGTTAATTAAACTCGGACTGAATTGCTTCACTGTGGAATTATTTAATCATCAAAGATAGATACATAAAAGAATTCTAGAAATATGGAAGGAATAAATTTGATCGAGTCGTTCGAGCCGAACATCTTATAGCGTAGAATTCTCTTTGTTGTAGGTAAAAGAAATTATTACAACTCGACGAACTTTAATTGTTCGTGTAAAATATCGATATACCAGGTACACGATTTTACGCGCCGCCAATATTCGATAGAATTTAATACGGTCCCACGATCCTGTCCCAAACAACAACCGTCCCACAGTCTAAAATATTCTATTCTAAATAATCGTAAAACGTTTTACACGACATCGACGATTCATGTCGATTATCCCCGAGTTTGCATAGCAAAGCGTGACGTTCGTCTTACGATCGCCATAGACGGAGCATGCGAATCGGACGCCCCATGGAAAGTAGGAATTCTCGCGACGGACGTGCGTAAATTTAACCGTGTCGTCAACTTGGTCGATTCCGGAGAATCGTAGAGAGGAGCGAGAGGATCGCTTCTAGGATATCTCGTTTCGCGGAAGTGCGTGCAACCAACGACACCTTCGTCACATCGGGCCCCCTGC
This sequence comes from Bombus pyrosoma, assembly GCF_014825855.1. NCBI lineage: Eukaryota > Metazoa > Arthropoda > Insecta > Hymenoptera > Apidae > Bombus > Bombus pyrosoma. The sequence goes on from NC_057774.1 coordinate 4,174,802, forward strand.
TGTCGACGATCGTCGCGATCCACCGAGATGGTGGCTCGCAAATTTCCGCCAAGCCTTCGTCAGGCTATTAGCAACCGCTCAGAACGTGAATCAGGCAACGCGTGTCCCCCTCGGAGAAGCTGGTAAACTTAAACGCGACGACGACAGTGTCGTGTACATCGGCCAGAAACACTTTCCAGCTGAGTTAACGTTCCTGCCGTGAAGAAATCACGCGACCAGTCTGTGCGAGTGTGCCAAGGTGTGATTTTGCTAGGGGTTCTATACACATACTTTCGTCATCTTCTTTCTCTTCGAGCTTTTCATTGTTTCTGTATGTCGAATTCAAAGTGTGCTCGATCGAACTTATCGTGTAAAAAGCTGCAATAACGGAAAAGTCGCGAATTCGCAGCAATTTTCTAGAGAAAACTTTCCAACTTGAAAACTTGACAATCTTCGACAGCGCCAGTATTGATCGATCGAATCCCAAGTGGAAGAGTAGAAACGATTAAACAGACAAAAATTGAAACGTCGAATACTTGGTGTTTTTTTTAAGGGAAAGGACACCGATCGAGACAGCGTAGAGCGAATTTTTTCACTGGCATCGACTGGCTTTGACCCAGTTCAGGCTTATCTGTGGAGACCAGTCAACCCGGCAGTCGATATTAGTCCGTGGATAGGAATGTGCACTATGCGCGTTACGCGCAGGAACGAGGCTGTTGTAACAGTATACGTTACGTCGTCTTGCCTTATGTGGAGCACTCTTACTACGCGACTTCAGTTTCTAGGGGACATGAAAGTCTGGCGGACGCAACGTATGACTGTGCACTCTCTCGCGGTGTTATTGCACGATTTCGTCTCGGTTCCTCCGTCATCTCCACTCATTTCGCAATTCGCCACGCGTTTCTCTCGATCTATGGATCGTTTACGTTCGATTCGTTCTAACGACGACGTGGATGGAAATCGCAGCCTTGCGAAATTTCAAACGTCGTCAACTTTGCGATTACCAGAATCCTAGGCGCATCGTTCTGCCGAGAGATACGACAGAGAATCTAGCGTTAGGAGGGACAATTTCGCGGCTTTACCTTTTACAAAGATGATGATTAAAAAATGGGAAGAACATATAGAAGATGATGGAGCGTTCACGCGTTCGCTGTTGCGCCCTAAAATTATTCAGCTGCGAGTCAAATTGGATCGCAGAAGGAAGTCTGTAATTCCTATTACGATCAGGGATAGGAAGAGCGAGGGAGGAGCGAAAAAATGGCGCGTGAGCCGCGTGAAATCGTTGTAGTGGCAAGAAACGGATGTTAATTCGACGATTTACCACTTAACGCGAGCCGGACTTGGCGTGCACCGTGGTCGGCCTTCGCCGCGGCTCGCTCGCCTCTCTGATTTCACGGCGCGTAATTTAATTAGTTAGAAAGATAGCGTTCGTTCCGGGAACGTAGAGCTCAGGTAGGGCGGCAATTAGTTCATTTTTTTCTTCTGTTTTTCCTATCGCGGGCCCGCCGTGGCGCCGTTGGCGTGAAGATCCTGCAGATAAAATGGCCGCCGATTCTTCGGGACCAAGGGCGAATCCTCGTCCATTCGTTTGCGACCGCATATTACTTTTTTTCTCCGTTCTTCGCTTACCACGAAAGAATGCCGAGTAGCGTGGTAATTAAATCAATTCGAATAATAAACGAAGGGTTGTTTGACAATCAAAGTGGTGGAGTTTCCGTGATCGCGATATATTCCATTGTTCGCCGTTTCTCTAATTAATTGGCGGAATATAAGCAAGATTTAATCTGACTCAGCGTTAATCAGCGCAAAAGGTTAATAGAAGGAGTAGTGCCAATATAGGTAAGCAGCGTTCTAACCGAACGCAATAAGGAGCCATCAACTTCTTTCTTCTGCAGCGTGTTAATCGTGAACTATATATAACGAGCTGAATCTCAATCTTGCACTTTCGCGACGAACTAGTCGTTGTATCACAATTCGATCGATTGCTATCTCTGCGATAAAAGATATATAAAGACCGAGGAAAGATAAACCGATAAAAGATATTCTATCCATCGAACGAAGCACAAACAAGGTCTCGTGATCGAAGAAAGCTGAAAAGAAACGTATTACGGAGCAGATACGAGATAAAGTGTACAGAGGACGCGTCTTGTTTGCGTGTTCCGTTAGTCGCAGGTAATGAGACTGCGGACTAACAATAATTAACAGAGCCAATCAAACGGTCATTAGACAGAATAAATAGGGGATGTAATTACGAGCGATACTGCGTGACGCCGCGCCACGCAGACGTAATCGTGCGTGTGGCTAATAAGCCGAGTTTATATAGTGGCAACGGTCTATAGGCGTCTATGGTGCCATTAGGGATATAGGACAAGCGGGATAATCTCCGTATTTTGCCTCGTATCGCGTTTAGAAGGAAATTTTCTACGGTTGTCGAATTTCAAACGATTCTGCGAGTAATACGTCTATGTTGAATCAAATGCCAGTGAAATATTTAAGAAAATCAACTGTGGCCGATTAATTTCTTCCTAGAGTTGATAGAATTTCTAAAGTAAAATATACCAAACATCCCACGACTCCAAACAACCTAAATTAAGAAGCCACGAAGGAAAAACAACTACGAAGCCGATTCTGTTAAAAAGAAAACGTGGAAGAGGCAACGATCGGCTATATCCGTGCAGGCACAAGCTATGAACCTGCGCGCTTCGAGTCGCCGGAGAACCTTTTAAGGTGCCGAAGGGCAGCACCTTGGCCGTTTCGCTGCGTCGCGTCGGCCAGAGGCTCGCGATAAGAGGGAAGATTCTTCGTGGGTCGGTGGCGTAACAATGCCGGCAGGAACGTCGGCCGCCCTAATGGAAGGGACTCTGTTTCCTGCCGGGGCTACGGATCGCGCATACTAAAAACTTCATCCGCGACTACCGTTACCATCCGCGCGCTTCGTCCGTGATTTTCCTCGCGATGCGTCGCGATCTTGAGCACGCCAATTTTGTCATACTTGCGGCCGGAATTTCCTCGATCCGACGTCGTCTCCTCCTCATTCTTTTACCCGCAGGTTCAGCAAGGTTATGGCAAAACTGTACGTTACGTGCTTGGACAGCTAGGTAGCGAGTGGACCGTGAAAAGGTTTAGGATTTTTGCGGGTACGTTGTTCCTTCCCTGCGAGCGTTGATTGAATTTTGATCGCGCGATTAATAATCCGCTTGACTTCCGCGTGCGAGTCTGCCGAGCTCGAAAGCGTCGGGGAATGTTGGCTCTAGAGGACGGGACAGATGGGAGACGAGAGCAATGACAATTGTAAGTACATTGATCGCACCAACGTGCAATCAATGATTGAGACTAATCCGTGCTCGGAGATGAGTTGGGTGCCTTCATTGATCCAAGAATTTTTGGTAACGGTTCTTCAAACTTCGAGATTCCATCTTGTTTATTTACAATTCGATTATCCAATCGTTTCGTTTATCGGACTAGTGGTGAAAAGCAGCGGCATCGTGTTCGATTAACTCGAATGAATTCGAGATTCCAACGATGATTCTCAGGCTCGCCTAGGAATAATCATTCGTTAGCGAGATAAAATTTGACGCGCACAAGTCTCCGCATTCCCACGTAACACCGGTGACGATCCAAACGAATGACCATTTAATGGCCAATAATGGCCTACCAGCATCGAGGATCCTCAACTCGCGCGAACCTTCTGCATCGGCCTACGAATTCGTCCTTCGACCATCTTCTCACCCGAGTAACTTCTCCAACCCCAATTTCGCGACTTTACTTAGCGACTTTATATCACCGGGAACACGTCGAAGTTTCGACGTAAATTACATAGAAAAGTTGAACGGCGCGCCGTGATGCACGAACAAAACGAAGAAAAACGAAGAGAAAAACGAAAGGAGTGAAAGAAGAAGATAAAGTACGGTCGAAAAGGTGTGGAGGAGGTCGAGAGAGTTCCACGCTACGTACCGCATACGAGTGAAGTTCGCGGCGAGGAAGACGCACCTCGGTTCTTCGACGATTTCTTGTTTCCGATGCTCGCAACGCCGTTCTTCTTCGATGAAAGAAGATACCCTGTCCCTTACGATGAAATGAATTTTTTGCAGCAAAATCGTAAGGCAAAATTTCGAGATCTCGAAACCTCTTACTGCAATCGAGATTCTTTCGCGCGTCAAATTACCTGCAATTGATCTATCTACCCGTTCGTCACCTTTTCAAAGCTTCTGGTATTTTTCACGGATTGTTTGCCAGAGACCAGAAAACGACCGATGAAAGAAGATACCGACGTATCGCGCGAGATTCCTGTGCTTTCACGCGACTGCGTGGCCAAGCCGCGAAAAGTGCATCTGCGTGCAGCGTGTACGCGGCCGTTCGAGCTGCTCATTGACATTTAACTTTCGAAATTGAACAGAGAACGGCGAGATGCGGCCTGAGACTGCAGCGAAATACCAGCGGCTAGATAGAGCTAACATTTAAATGCCATTGCTGCCCGGCGCAAGACGCATGGCTGCGCCGAGATGCGCCTGAAAGGGCTTCGTTCCGCCTCTCTTCTGTCCCTGTACCTCTCCTCTTTCTGTCCGATCCACTGAATCGGGAACACTGCGTTAAACAAGCCGTGGTCTTTCACGCTTTTCGCAATACGATCGAGAAAACTACCGTTCATATAAGAATTTACAGGAAAGTTACAAAGTCGCATTTTCCGCGCGAATCTACTTTCTTGTTGATCGACGTACAAATATTGCGAAGTCGGGTTTTACGAGCTTCTGGTAACTCGTGAGCGAATAAGAGTACGGGACTGGGAAGATTTATAGTCTCCGTGGAAATTTCCGATGGAAATTTCAAAGCGAAAATATTTATTCCGGTGTGAGAATGGTTCGTGCTATTTCGAATGATTTCTGGAGAAAATTCGAAAGACCGTCTGGCACGGAGATAAAAAGCGAAGAAGCCAATACTGCATGGCTGAGTGGAGTGGAGTGTAGTCGATTTCCGATATCGGTTATTATGTAAATAAGGCAAGTTTTCGCGTGTAAGGCGAAGAACGCGCTTTCTAAGGTTCGCGTGATCGTGCAAACGATCGTCGAGCAGGAAGCGAGAACGGGTACGGCCAAAAAAGGCGAGAATCTTCGCCGATCGCTCGTTCGGATCTGTTTTGAAATCAAGGCAATTACTCTAGTTTCGTTTTTAAAACATATATCACTTTCTCGATACCGCTGACGCGTGTAATTCCAGAATAATTATTATCTAGCACTCTGATCGAGCACACCGATTATTAACTATGTGGCTGTCTACTTTTAGATAAGTAAATTGCTCCGTACAAAAACTGCAAGTAGCACGATTTATATTTAAATCTCATTAGTCGTTGTAAAACGTTTCGAGTGAATTAAGCAAGATAGAAAGTGTCTGAAACTCTCATTTAGCTAAGTTAAATGCTTATACCTGTGTACGCGATTACTGCCGAGCAAAAATATCTATGCGAAAAACACGCGTTACCACCGATAGGGTGTAGAATTTGTTGCGGCACTTTGCAACAATGTATATCGTCGAAGCGAGGTGCTTAATGAGCCATCAATATCCCAACGGTTCTTCCGCCGAATGTTCGAGAAGAAGGCGTGCGTGGTAACGGTCGCGGATGCCTAACAAACGCGTGGATAGTAGGAATATTGAGGGGCGACAAAAAGAAAAGAGTCGAATCCGATCGACAGTCGAGTTTGAATCAGGAAGCGATAAAGTCAAGTTGTAACCGCGTAGCGAGACTGACTAGCGAAACCGAGAACGACACGCGACGCGACCAAAAGAAGACGCTCGTTAATAAATATATTGTTGACCTAAGCACCGAGTGATTATTTAACGCACTACACCCAATATCACCTGAAATTTCTCAAACAGAGTTATACTTGAACTCGTACAATTTTGCCGCGCCAAACAAGAAGAAGGAAGATCGATGGAAAGCTCTCCGCTGAATCCCGACTCCTTAATCCGTCGACACGTAATGGGACATAATACGAAATTAGCCGGTCACTATGTACAGTTACGCATTACGCTAACAACACTTACTTCCGATTATAGAGGCGAACAGCCCCATTGTTCGAGGAAGCCTAGGCAGTGTACACTTTAGTGGTACCAAGCCGGCTCTCTCTCTTCGCGATTCTTTCTTCGGCCTATTCCCGTACACGCCGACCATTTATCTATCTATTCAGTCGGCCCCGTGTATAATGCGCGATAGATTCCGTGTAATCCGGCCGGCACAATGCCTCCGAAAGCCACTTCCCGTTGCGGAATCTGACACCACGATCTTTTCCGATTTGCATTCGTGTCAGGCGCCTCTTTTCTTTCGGCCGCTGTAACGCCGCTTCTACAGGGTCCGTGATGCAGCTGGATTTCTGAGTGAAACACCTTGGCTCGATGGAAGATTCGAATTCCCAGGGTTTGGCGATTTCTATGCGTCGATTTTGTATCGTGTTGCGCATTCGCTTTCTACCTGGCTATGTATCAATTTTGCATTGTTTCGCGCAACGATCTTACGTCGAGCTGCGCATCGATTTGTACGGTGAAGAAATTTTGCGTCGTGTCCAGCACTAAATTTTAACGTGATCTTTCAGAATGGAGGGGGAAAATACAGAATAGAGGGAAATATTTCAGAAAGCTTGAAGATACGTTTCGAAAGAAAATCGTCTGTTTGAAAAATTGTGAGAATGCGAAACTTTCAGAATGTTGGAATCGTTGATCGATCGTATCGTAGAAATTTCTGGAATGCAAAAGGTTAACATTCGCAATTAACATTGTTTCACGCCTCGTACGCCACGTGGAACGTATTTACGCGGTTCTTTCGCGCCGTCGACGAGGAAGCGAATCGCGCTGCCGGGACTGCATTAAATATTTGTATTTGCAGGAGGTGCATTGCGTCGTGTTGACGTCAATCTTATCGTGCGGATCGAAAGTTACGGCAGAGCCACGAGAGCGGATCTAATATATGTAATAGCGCGAGGAATCGTGACAGCGGCCGCGATTATAATATAATCGTGATTGAAGGTATACAGTTGTCAATCAATGTTCGCGATACCTATGCTAGCAAGTATTCTTGAAATTCAATGTAACAGTACGACTGCACGTATCGCGCACCCCAATAACGATCTATTATCGTGAAATCGCGCGTCTTTTGGCTAAAAAGGAATTTTAAATGCCAACCGGACAACTTCTTCCATGTCTGACACGTATTTATCTTCCTCTTTCGCTGATACCTTTTATTCGCGAGACAAACGGAAAGATATGAATTCTTGAAACGACAAGAGTCTGCTGAGAGAATTACGAACGATCTTTCGATAGACAAAACTTTTATTCGTCGTGTCTTATCTATTTCTTATAAGAACAATTGCTAAGACTCCTTGTAAACTCGAGCCAAGTTTCAAGTTACTCGATTCGAGTCACTGAAGCTAGAAGAAGCAGCTTCGACGACAGCTCCTGCTCAAAAATAGTTCTGCATCGACGATAAGGCAAGAGACAAAATGCACTCTGCGTAGAGTCGACCTGTGGAAGGTCGATGCGGCTCGGCGCGGCTCGTAGCGTACGTCTGCATTTCCGCGTTCACGCTGCCAAGCGTCGCCGGGTCACAGGTCGAATATTCGATAGGCGAACGCCGGCTTAACGGTACACCACGTTCCTTGCCCAGGCTTTTGACAATTCGCCTCTCGCGACTAATCGCATACCGTGCGAACGGAAGTCCTGCGACTACGTACAGGCCCTGACGAACCGATCCTTCGACCATGGGAATCGATTGAACCGAGCTTCTGTACGTCTTACGGCAATGCGAAAATTGCCCTTCGTCTTGTGCGAATGAATTTTGTAATTCGAAAGCGTTTCTCTAAAATGTACACGGACCGGCGTATTCAATTCCTCGATAACGAAATATCGGATCGTTTGAATTTCGTAAGATCGAATTTTGATGAGTTTGCGATGAATCGGCTAGCCGCGATACTAATTACAAAGGAACAGCGGACTAGAAGAATCAAATTTATCATCGCTGATGAATATGGCGAAGTAGTTACTTCGACACAATTCAAGCCATTCGAGTGCCTTTTAAATCTACCGACATTAACGTCAACTCGAAGCAGGTTAAATGATGAGCTGTCTGGTCGATTCGTAATCGCTACGTTCGAGAAATCTCCTAGGATCGTAACTGCATCCCGGATGGCGGTTTAATTGTTACGCAAAGTCGTTATTCCCGCGAACCGTTGGTCAACTCGATCTCCACTTGTAATCGATTCCGTTATAAATGTCCGATCGTTCGATTATCTCCTGGCGAATAATTCCTGGCCTTCTAATCGTTTTTCCTCTTCTCTTCCTCTGCTGCAGCGACTTGAAATAATTCGAATATTAGCGCGACCGTTAACGAAAAGAATCATCGAAATGCAACGATAGTTAGTTACGATCGGAAAATTATTCGAACCACAGTAAATTCTTCTTGAAACGAAGTTTTAACCGTTAGTTGATTCGCGAAGCGCAACGTTTCGGAATCCATTCGAATTACGAATGTCCCGAACGGTTGTTTAATCGTTGCAACGCGCGTTTATTCGCGTGAATTGTTCATCGATACGTTTAACAGCGTGACTTGGAAAATTGTTCGAGTATCGTGTACAGTTACCTAGAATCCAAGACGTTCGCCCAGTACCTCCTATATCACGATGAAATATTTCGTTATTATCGCAACGAGGATTTACGCAATCGCACGGTACATAGAACCAAGTCGCGACATTTCTCAATTGCAGGATAATTTTTCATAATCTGCGCAACGCTGTTCGAAACAGGCACAGCGAAAGCCGATCCTTTACAAAATACCTCGGTGACTCGTTATCGTACTAATCACGCGCGCCGATCGATCGCTTATCCCTGAATTAAAACATTCCAATATCCTTTAACGGCGAATTTACCAAACTTCGATTCTGAAATTCCAATGGGACTTCCTTTTAAGAAAGATACGCGCAAGCTTCGCATGTCGGAGATACGTAGCAAAAACGTCCCTTTATGGCGTCGCCTCTTTCATCTCGCGTTCCTCGATAATCATCCTTCGTAAAATTTTCCCCCGAGTCCAGGAAGAAGGCTCGGGGCAAAGCTTGGAAGAAAGAGAAGCAACAGTCGGTCAACGTCGCCGTTTCACCGGCGCAATCGGGAATTCAAATAAATCGCTAATCGCGAGCATTTATCCTTTCGCGCCGGTGACGTACGGAGTGGCGAGTATGCGGTAAGCCGTTTTCTCTCTCGCTCCCTCTCGCGTCGTGCAACGAGTCTATCTCGCTCGCTTCTCTCTTCGGAGTGCGTCTTCATCGGTTTTATACGCGGGCACCTTTGACCACTGGCGCCGTACGCAGCGAGCACGCGGCAAAAAGTGTTAGAAGAACAGTATTCATCGTGGAAGAAGCTGTTACCGTTATTTTTCGGGTCGATGTCGTGGGTAAGGCGATTAGAGGATACGCGACGTTTCAAAGCCATGTGTTTCTGCAGCGGCAAGCTGCAACCTCGGCAACGCGACGATCAGTGGGCGTTTACCATTATGTAACTACGATCATCGATTTTGAATCAACAAATTGGCAAACGCCAACTTGCCAGTTTTTAACGATCGATTAGCTTTGGTCGATCGACGATTGTTGGTTTCTACGGTTTCGCGAGCAGCGCTACAAGTATATTTATTTCCAAGGACGCAAAAGTACGAGAAACGGTACGTCAATAGCCTCGGTTGTTAACTGTAAATCGTCAATTTTTGGTTTCTAAATTCCAGCATCAGGTTCCTAGGTTTTTTATCGTGTATTCGAGAAGACGCGTACATAAGAATCTGATTGAAAGTAGACGCGCCCCTTTCGCGGTCAGACAGCTCGATACGACTTGTCGGACGTCAACCGCACTTGATAGCCTTGATTTTCATGAAACTACCAACGAAGATAGGCTACCGCAGTATCAAGTAATCCCGATACATTCCGATCGTTCGCCATCAACCAGAATTCCTCTTCCACCGTAACAGTACATAAACTTTCATTCCATTCATTCTGTTAAACGCTCGAGCTACCCGCAAACAATTCCCTTCCAGCGAAAACTCAGCGAACCGTCCTTCCTACACCACTAAACCTCTCCCTCTCTGCCTCGTCCGCTTCTCAACTCGAAGACTAAATCGAAAAAACTTGAAAACGATTTTTTTTTTTTGAACGTCGAAAAAACCAAGAACTCCGGCCCATTCTTCCATTGGTCAGCAAGATCGCAGAACTCTCGAGGCGTCAGGGTCAAAAGAATCCTCGCAAAAGGCTGCGCCTATGCATTCAACCACTCCTTTAAACGAGGCAGCGACGGAGGAGCAGTCGAGCCCCTGGCTATCGAGACGAGAGAGAGAGAGAGAGAGAGTTAGAGTATGAGAAGGTGGAGAGGGTGGGAGGAGAAAAATGAAAAAGTCACCGATGCCATGCGAGCGACGTGACCTCTCGTCGGTGACCCCGGACGAACCGGCCGACGACGACGAAGAAAGGGGGAATGCCAGACCTCAGGCTACGTTCACAGTTCGCCGAAAAAGGCATGCTACACAACCGGCACGCCGATTGTGTTGACCGGTCAACGTGCCTCCTTTGACAGTCGGCTTCTCTCTTTTCCTGGTAGCATTAATTTATGGCCGATACCGATGGAAATATTCTCCCGTACGACTTCTTCCAAGCGGAGAGGTTTATTGGTCGCGGCGTACTCAACGAACGAGAATTTAGTCGATTTGTTTGCCGCGGACGATTGATTGTGCGATAATCAGCGAAACGTTTGTTACGAATGTGTGAAGATAACGAACGTAATAGTAAGAGAGACATGGTGGAATCGTAAAATTCAATTTCTATGGGAATCAAAATGCGATAGGAAAATTGCAAAAAACGAGAGTAGAGGTATGTGAAAATAGAAAGGTGACAATGATCGAGGAACGTAAAAGTTCGCGAGAACCCGAGAATATGTTAAACATTTCGTTGGTAGCAATCAATTTTTGTCAACCTGGAGCTCTGTTGCAGCGAGATATCCCGAGTCTTGTTACTCGAAATGAACGTCCATCGAACATTATGTCGAGCAATAGCGAGACGTACAAACTCACGCGGTGACGAACTCGTCGCGACTGAAAGAAAAGAGTCTCCAGAGACGACTGCCTATTTATCCATTCCTAGTATGACTCGTTAGTCTCCTTCGACTTTCTTCGCTTCCTGATTGCCTTCCTAGTCGTATCGTGTACCTGCCTCGATAGACAAATTCCGGTCGTTAAAGCTCAAGTGTCTCGCCACTTCCGCGCGGCACGCGTGAACCAACCAGAACCCTGTCTGCTTGATAGTCCAAGCTCCCAAAGGGACGAGACTACCTTCGCGACTTTCGCTCCTCGCTAAGGAGGGAAAGCTTTCGTTTCTATCTAAAGAAACTCGTTCGATACTTGTCCGTTCTCCGAACTGACGTTCTCTTGGTTGGAGAGAAAATTTTTTTCATTAAATCGTTAGATGAGAGCGGTTCGCGTAAATCTTCGACCAAGACAATTATATGGAAACTGACGTATTTTGACACAACCTTCGAGATATCCTCGGTGAACCATCTTTTCCAGCTTCTACGCTTAGTATTTCGATACCTAATAACAATTCTAAATACCAGAAAACCATTTACTTCTCTCTCTCTCTCTCTCTCTCTCTCTCTCTCTCTCTCTCGATAACTATCTACGCCTCCCTGTCGTTCGAACAAATTCCAGCGAAGAACCTCGGTCGCGTGGTTAGATCGGTCGAAGGCTGCGTGGCCGCTTCGACCGAAGTATCGATGATACTCGATGAAGAGCGGATTGACCCTTACGGTACCTCGAGGAACCGTCAATGGTTTAATTACGGCCAAGTTATTTTTCGCTATGAGCTGGCGTTCCACCCTTTGACCAAGGTCAAAGATACGGGGCCGAGAGTGGTACACGAGAGGAGGAACCGCCGGCAATCTCTGATCGTTCGTTAACGATCCTGACATTAGGACCTGAATTAGATAAGGATATCTTTTCACATTGTCGTAAATGGACGAGGAAGCGAAGCGGTGTTGAGGCGCGAGACCCTCTAAACGTTATCTAGCCACGGATCGCTTGACAGTCCGTCATCGGTCCGTTTCTAGGAGGGACCATTAAAACGTGATCGACGTGGGAAGCGGCTGCAAATGGCTGACACGCGTCCACGATGAAACACGACGCCGCGCTTGAGAATTCAATTACTATTAGCTGACGAGAAATCGCGAGTGTTTCGGGCCGCTTCAGAGGGTTTGCTAAAAGCTTAGCGATCAGATTCTGCGATCAGATTCGGAAGATATTGAAGCACGATGAAGCAATCTTTGTCTACCGTTTTCTTCTCTTTAGGGTTTAAGCTTCTCAAGGTACGTTGAGTGGAACTAATACGTGGTAATCGTGCGATAGAATATTTGTAGTATTCAGAGATGCAGTCCGGAAGGATAGGGCTTACGCGTCCTACTGGTCTTTCCAGGTAAGATCATATATTTCACGGCTAGTATAGGGAGCTAATATGGGATCTATGTCTCTCATTTATAATCTAAGGTTTAACGCCTCGCGCCAAACGTACGTTACACGACAAATCTGCGCGTCGTATTAAAAGACTTGTAATCCTGATTTGTTGCCCACTATTGTACTACTTCGTAACGCGTCTATATATCGTATGCAAGCAATTATGCAAATTGCCCATTGTATCGTATTTGTTAGAAATCGCATTGTAGAATTACATTTTCATAACACAGGCGTTAAAAGGTTAATAATCTCGCAACGGGTCCCAATGTTCGTCTGCCGGAGCAAACACGAGAAAAACGAGCGACTACCGAGCTGCGCAGCGTACCATTCCAGCAGCAGTTCCCCACGTTCCACATTCCCTCTCTAATCGACCTCCGCGAACCGACATCCGCCCATAAAACCTATCCTCTCTAATAAAAATGCTCGAATCTTGAAATTGTGCCACATAGCGGCGTAGAAGCAGGTTGGTGTTGGTAACCGCGTGACGTTACTGGTCGCGGTCTCCGCGTCTGATAGAAGGAGCCGGTCGTCGTCGCCGATCCTCGCGGCGTGTCCATGGTTCGCCCGAGGGCAGCGCAACAGCCACGCTGAACCGACTGGCTGTCAGTGTACCTGCCGGCCAGACAAATTCCGGCCATTAAGCGTTCGAACGTCGTCGTGTGCTGGTTGTGAACCCGCTCTCTTCAGAGGCCCCCGTGCGGAATATAATGCTGCACCATGGATTGACCCTTGCGGTACTCCCACCAGGCCGAGCGCGCGCGCGAGAGCACCCATCACCTACACACACGGCATTCAGTCCTGGCCAACAGTCTACGTTCTACCGTGGCCTGGCCTCCGGAGACGCGCCACGACGCCTATACACTATACACGCTTCGAGAGACTCCGCGCGACCGAGTCGTACGTGCAGGGGTCATATTCTCATCGGCGATGCACGATGGCCTGGCCTGCTGCTGCTGCTGCTGCTGCTGCTGCTGCTGCTGCCGTGTACACCGCACACTCCACCGAAACAGTTCGTCGTCGTTAGATCGTTGGTGGGTAGTTACTTGATAGAAAAAAAAAAAAAAATAACAGGAGTAGAAGAGATGGAAAGAGAAAGAGAGAAAGAGAGAGGAAGGGGGAGACTGTTGCATCCTGATAGAAATCTGATCGCTCGTTACCTGTTCCCTCTCCCATGCACCGCGTCAGAGATATCGTGACCGTTTTTGCGCCGGGTCACGCTGGTTCAGATGCATCGGACCTCCTTCTTTTCCTTCTCCTTCTCTTTCTTCTTCTTCTTCTTCTGCTTCGTCCGCTGCTTCTTCCTCTTCTTTTCTCTTTGCTTCTTCGTCTTGTTCTCCTGCTCGCGTCTTTTATAAGGTCGCTGATACGCGGAACAAGTGGAGCGGACGTGATCACGGATTGACGGGCAATCGGGTGGTGTAGAGTCAAGAGGTGTAGGGGAAATATTACTCCATGTTTTGCTGTGCGAGTTTTGATGCGCGATGGCAGATTAATCGGTTATTTTTGTTTCGCGGAATTATCAGCGTTACTTGCTTTCGTGCAAGAGTCGCTTTCGATAGCGAAGGAAGGTAAATCTGTTGTCGTTGCATCTACGACGAGTCGTTTTCGGGACTACGTTGAAAAAGGTCGAAGCGACTTCTGATATTCGTCGGGCTCGATGACATGAAAATTCGATGGGGCGCAATTAAGGGCCGGGACGGAAGCTCGACACCCGAGGATCGATGATTGGCGTGTAACCCAATCACGTCATTGCACCAAGCGATCTCTTTGGTACCAAGGGAAAGAAAGGCCAGAAGAGGAAGAAACGCCGATCGATTGAGTGCTTTTCACGATCCATTAACTCTGCGAGTAACAGAGCGTTCCTCTTAACGCGATAATACGTTCACGGTGTCGCGTTCTGAAACTACCGGATGTTAGCGAAACGCAAGCCGCAACTTTTGAAAGACGATACAAGATCGACAAGGGGAATGTGTCGACCGGTATACTGGCATTAATTTTTCTTCCACTCGATAGCTTCGAATTACCCGCCCTTTCTCGCACGGACCTTCTATCATTCTCTTTGATTCAAGATTAATTCGATCGCTTAAAATTCCAAATTTTATGTAAATACCCATTAAATGGAAGAATAAAGTATCATTAAGAAACGGAGATAAAAAAATTCGAAGCTCGCATGAAATCGTTCGAAAAACAAACTTCCTGTCCGCAGATTCTTACATAATCGAAGCCAAACAAGGAAGCCATCGATCCAGAAGACGGGAGGAAAAAAAAGCACGGATTAAAAACGCGTTAATTGAGAGCCGATGACTCGATGAAAAACGTGCTACAGATGTTTCGACTCACCGACAATGTTGGTCCTCTTTCTTTTCGTGCTCGATCCTTTCGATTTCCTATCGTTCCTGAAAAGCAAAAAAAGGGAACAGTATGAGTCGTTGATCGATAATCGCCATGAAATTAAAACGATAGAATTATAACAGAGGATACAGTCGTGCAAAAATTGGATGATACCATACTGGAAAAGGGCAAAAAAATCGATTCTGTCGAGCTTGTTTCAAGTTCAATGGTCTCTTGGATTTGAATAGACTCAAATTTCGGTTCAATCGGTGTCAATTAAAACTTAAGGTTTTTACGCGATTAACGGAATATCCCCAAACCATAAATCTTCGAAATGAAGATGACGCGACAGCCACTTTGCAGGTTTAATCTATAAATCTTAGTTTATAGTCAGTGGTATACGCAAGCTTATCCATCTCTTTCATAGCCTAGTTTCGTCCTAAGACTCTCGCTCGAAAGTATTAGATTTTATGTTACGGCGTAACAAAACGAAAGAGAAACGGTCATGAGTTAACGAGCCATTTACCCGCTATGCTTTAATTTGTGCAACTGTGCTTACACTCTCTCTAAACGACGATCAATCGTCGGAATTAACTTTCCGCTTCGCTTAAGTCCTCGGAAGATCGTTAAACTAGCGAGAGTTAATGCGTCGTTCGCCCACCGTTCGATCGATTGTAAAATTTGAATGTCTCGTCGCGTTAATCCCTTCCGAGACCGGCTTTTGGCTTAGTTTTTTCCATTAGAAAATCGACGGTAATCGACGGTATACGTTGCTTGTTAATCCCTTGCTCGTTTAAAGTCGATCGATTTCGCACTTTCCAGTGATTTTCTAGGAATTTCGTAATACAGCGTAATTGCGCCGTTTCTATTAGTTCTAGTTTCTAGTTTATCTCTTCTTTTATAATCGTCTATTAGGATAGTTTATGTCACACAATAGCTACTCTTACAACTAGTCCGCTCGTTCAAGCGAATGAAACTTCTAGTTTTAATACTTTTAATCGCCAACATCACCTACGATTTACATGCACATCATTCGTGTCCATTTCCAACTCAAAATATCCCCACAGTTATTCCCTAGAACGTTCGAAGCAGTTTCACGGCGTCTGCTAGGGAAAACTGGACTGATTCAGCCTGGAATCTGGAACGACCCCATGCAATGCGTTATCTATTCGACGTGTTCACCTATCTGGCCCGGATTGCACGTGTGTCGTACACCCACACACGCCGCCAGGTCCGAGAACACGTCGATACGGTTCTCGGTTACCTAATCGCACCGGTGTTCCATCGTCCACGGCATTGTCTCTCTTTCTTTCCCGTCCCCTTCGCCCCATCGCCGTTCTCCACGGAGGCCCGGTCCTACGGTCGGGTTCAACGACGCGTGAACGCAAACTTTACTCGTTCCATTACATTTTCTACTTGGATAATCTGGTGCAGTTGGAGAGCCTGTTGCCGACACGCGGTGTCACGTTCCAAAAACTGGTACT
Organism: Bombus pyrosoma; assembly: GCF_014825855.1. Lineage (NCBI taxonomy): Eukaryota > Metazoa > Arthropoda > Insecta > Hymenoptera > Apidae > Bombus > Bombus pyrosoma. Next base: position 4,191,113 of record NC_057774.1, read on the forward strand.
ATCGCCCCTATTCGCGCTAACGAATTTCCACATCGAATTTAGAATATTTGACGGATGCATCGTGGAAATTTTCCTCGATGGAATACTAGCTCGGTATATTTCTCGATCGCAGAATCGAACGAAAGCAGAAGGCGTTTCGATATTGTTCCAACAAAAGATCTAGCGTTAGTCCGGTGTTTGGAAAATTAGAAGAAAGTAACTAGCATCGCAACACATAGAAACTTCACAGTCACAAGTAACTATATCCGCGCAAATTGTGAATTTTAATTCCAACCATCTGAGCCAAAAATCAGCCTGCATCCTATCGCTATCGCAACCACGCGAAGAGAAACCAGAGATGTTGCAGGAGGAATGCCGCGGAGAAGCGTCGGATAGGCGAGCACGCGGGTCATTAAATTTGCTCTCGCGGTTGGGATTATCGACCGGGCTCTCGTTGCCTCGTTGCCTCGTTTCCCGTTTTATCTGTCGGCCGGATCCCGTGTTCTCCGGCGGCGACACGGTGCGAGCCGGTCGTTCGCGTTTCGCGGATCCGCCTGCTCGAGAGATCTTCGCCGATAGATACGCGCGATGGAAACGCGCGAAACGCGCGCTTAAACACCCGGACAAATTGAGGCCGGGCAGCGTGTCCGCGTTCGAATCGCGCTCCACGCTCTGCCGCGTAAATATGCGACCGCGTGGGCCGTGTTCCTGCACGCGAGTGTCTACATTTTCCAACTTGGTCTACCGAATCTAGCCGTCATCTTTAAGCTTCTTACCTGTTAAGAGTATTTCTGTTTGAGAATTTAGGAGGTCGGAATATTTCATTTTCCTGATCGTTACGAAGGATACGAGTTTACTGTTTACCGTATAAAGATGTTGGTCCGATTATCAAACGAAAATGCTCGATATTATTTCAATTATAGTTTCTCGAGATTGATTTTATCGAAGAACGAAAGTTTCAGAAACTGTGCATTTTCTCTTTTCGCTTTCTACGTCTTCTACGCTCCGTTCTATATGATTCCGCGCGTGATCTACGCGATATTTTGGAATTATTATCTTCAACGGATACTATAAAAGACTTAGCTAAGAATTGTGTTCTACGTTCAAGACGAAAGTACAGAGTTCACTTTTGACTGGCCGAAGGTGTCTGACCATGAAGCAAAGGCGGCAATAGTCGGAGCGAGAAAGGAACGAGCGGCAATAAACGTCGGTAGAAATGGTCGAAGATTAGCCGAGATAAAACTAATTGGCCGCGGCGCAATAACATAATAACTGGATAAATATCCATCAGGCGTCACCGAGTTACAGACCAATCAGTGATACGACGCTAAATGTCCGAATATATCGATGACGTTGTAAAAACCGATCCTCTATGGAACAATTACAATTTCATTCATCTTTAAATTTCAATCCAATTAATTTAAATTATCCAATTCTACCATCGAAAGTTACTCTAGATTCCACTTCTAGATAAAAATTCTCACTTTCGGTTCAACGTATCAAATTCCACAATCACATAACTCCTTGGGAAGGTGCTTTTTCACTTTTAGAGATCAGAACCATACTTTCTCCTGACTAGAAAACGAAGGAAATGATACCAATACCTTGGCGTTCTCTGCTTAGAAAAAACAAACAAGTCCAATAAATTTCCCAAGCGAAACTGCGAGCGTGAAAGAAGATCGTGGATGGCGCGAAACGAAAAACGAGGTGCAGCTTGATATACTGGAGGGAAAGGTTAAGTCTCTCAGCGAACGATACGTTATACGTTGCATTCGTACGAAAACTAGTAGGGCAACGTAGCTCGTAGCTGCCCGGAGGGGTCTTATTATATGAGCCACGTATTCGAGTTATCCAAATGGAAGGATTAAACAACGTATCTCGAATGAAATTGGTACTACTTGCAACATTGAGCCACACAGTCCCGTCCGCTTCTTCCTTTCCCTCTCGTATTCCCTCACGGCATCTGTTTCTTTTCTCTCTGACTTGGCTGGCTGGCAGCAATAAATATGCTGATTAAGCGGCAACGTACCGCCGGTTAATTTGCAGTATATCAGTATCCAACAGTGCATTTTAATTGGTCGTGAAGCATTATTGCAACGTATAACCAATGACGCCACACATCAACGACCATCCCTGTTGGCGCTTCGGGCGCGAATCCTACAATTCTGGAAAAATCGATCGAACCGTATTGCCTGTTCAAATCGAACCGTCGTTCCCTGACTCTGACCGTGATTTAAAGGTTAACGCTTTAACATCGCGTAGATTCGAAGATCGTTGACCTCGCATAGAATAGAAATTTTAAGGAAATTAAAAGATTTTAAGATTTCTAAATTAGGATTTGTACGAGTCTCTGGATCCGGAATGGCAAGCGTGTTTTCTAAATTTCTCACACTGAAAGCTAAATGATTCTAAATTACTAACGACAAAATCGTACAACTTTCATCCCCGTTAATTCTCTGATTTCACCGCGAACAACATAAATAGCGGACTCTCGTGTCAGGCCGCGAGCATCGATTTCACGCCGATAATTGCCGTCTCGTCCGCTAGCCGAACAATCAGACGCGCGAAATATTCTTCGGCGATGCGACGAGAAACTTAAACGCGCACAATGAGCGAGATTGCGCGACTGTCGTTGCAGGTTTCGTTGCAAAATCGCGAAAAGGTCTGCTCGCGACATCGATCCTGCGGCAACCTTGACGCGTCGAAGACTAGATACAGCAGCGAGCGTGAGACCACGGCCTATTTAGCTGCATCGTTGCACTTTACCGCCAGGGGAATCGAGATCGCGATACTTTTTATCGTTTGCACGATTCGATCCGTCGTTTGTTCCCCCCTGCCCCACCTCCTTACGGAATTCCACTTGATTTGTCTTCACCAATATCGATGCCAATCACCGAGCATTTTTTCTCATTTCGAATTATCGTCGATTCGCGCCTCCACACTCCACTTGTTCTTCCCTTGACTTCTCGGACTTGGCACGCTTTTGTTTCGCTCCTGGGAATTCTTTCGACTCAATCTGATCGTTCACGATCGTAATCTACGTATGGCGAAGGAAGTAAACGATGGGAATTAATTTTTCTATTAAGCGTGCAAATTAATTCGGCACCTTCGTTCAAGTTTACTCGTTTCTAACTGAAGTTCATTAACGACAACTCATTTTTGCCTGTATCGTTTCTTGTTCCAACGAATTTATTTTCAACTTCGCCAGATGTAGATCCTTAAAGTATTTGCAAAATGTTATCCGGGAATCGCTAATTGATACCGCAGGCGAATTTCAGACAATTTCAGTGAGCAATCGCCAGGATATCGACGTAAGAGAGTGATTTCTAGGACGAGGATGCGCGATGTTAGAGTGGTCTGAACATGGCAGAAGAGCTAGAAGATACACCTAAGGGCCACTAGGGTAATCGTTCTCGAATCAGTTTCATTAGCCTCGCGTATCGGCGCTGATCGTCCATCGCTAAAATTAATCTCGCGCGTTGGTGAAATTTCGCGGCAATAAGAAACCTCGGTGACCCTTCGCTCTCCGTGTCCGAAGACGATGCGGTTGTAGTTTCTACGAATCGTCCATTATACGGAGCGTCTTAGTTAAATATGCGTCTTAATCCGAGTCAACCGTTCGTCTCCTTTATCCCGAAAGAGTTTTGTACGATCGATTATTTTCCTTCCAGACAAATCCCACCATTACCATCCGTGTGCTCCGCTACTTCCAGCGAATTCCAACAATAAAATTGACAATAATGCACAAAGACACCCGGTAGACGCGATCCGACTCGTTGCTCAACCCGTCTCGCAAGAGCATAACCTTTGCAGAGACGGACCAGCGACGCTACGGTTAGAAGGAGAAAGGCGGAGGGAAAAAGGCGAAGGGAAAACGGGCTACACGTACATAGCCAACGAACCGGCAATTATCGTCGCGCTGGATACGGGCCGGTGTTATTGCGGCCGGCTGCCGGGGCCGCGTACTCTTCCTTCGATAATTCACCGCGTTCTACGGAGTTACGAGCCACTCCGCGTTTCGACTAATCGCGTCGATAACGCGCTCGCACTACTCGTCCACTATCGTCGCCAGAAATCTCGAGACGCTTCCGTTCGAATCAACCGAGTCTCCCCTAAGTACCTCTCTTGCTTTCCTTCTCTCGCTCTTTTGCGTGACCGCGAATATCTATTCGCCTTCGTGCGTGTTATCTGTTATTACCAGTCTATTTACTTAGGAGTATTAACGAACCTCCACCTAGTCGGGATATCTCACGAGCCTGCAATTGAATTATTAGACAATTCCTCGCTCGATGCTGAGAGCCATCCCCCGATCACAGAGATTCGCGTTTCGATCGTTCAGAGAAGCTAATTTTTACATCTGGTCGGTTCGAAGAAAGTTAGAGACTCGGTCGAAGAACTTGGTAAATTGTACGGCGATCGGTGCTGGGAATGCACGAGGTTAAAACCTTCGCCTATCGCTGCAACTAGTACGAAAGTCACGACTCCTCCGTGAGACTTCGGTTTTTAAAACCGACAGATAAGGCGGCCCGTTTAAAGCTTTATTCAATTAACGCGTTCTCCGCGCGAATGGCGTTCGTAATTTCACGAACGGTGGCTGCGATCGCGAGTTATGACGTCTCTCGCAGCCGCCCGTAAAGATTCTGCCGCCTTCTTCTTTATCTAGCCACGAAATCAGCCCCGCTATCCGCGTACGGCTATTCTACGCCCTGTTTACGAGTCGACCGGCCGACGTGCACGCTGATAGCTGCGTGGCAATTGCTCCTCGATCGCCGCCACCATCCCTACGGATAACAGGCAATTCGCCGACTCTATCTTAAGTGCGTCACGGCTGCTCTTAACGCTTAACGCCCACGATTCGTCCAGCTGACCTCTCTAACGAGGGTGTTTCCGTAACTCGCAAAATTCTTGGTTTATTGGTTTCAAGGTAAAGCAGAAGGTGATTTATAGTAGGACATGTCTGTGGTTTACAAGTTTAAATTGCTTCCTCGTTATGCCGAGGAACTTGGAATTAGATAGATAACCTTGGAGTTTCGGGTTGATACGATACGAATATCTTTATACGTATAATTCTTATCATTTCTACGTATCTTTTTATAGTAGTATACCTTTTTATGACGGTGTAATAGTTATCTTTGGATTTCTCTGCGTATAATTTGAAACAGACCTTGAGACAGCCGTACGACCAACGAAACTCTAAAATATCTAGCGGCAGATTCCACCATCTCTACCTACAAAATATAGCTCCTAACCGTCTATCTCCAAACCTTGCCATTTATCAACTATACGATCAGATACGGGTCCGTCGTTGAATATTCGCATCGAGATCGAAAAGGTCGATTCTTGGTAGAGGGAGGAGGCACGAATTCCAAGTGGACTAATCGCGATCTCGTGGCTGAAGAGGGCGGTTGAAATCGGAGAGGACGTTGGTTTTTCTGCTTGCTCCCTTTACCTCCATATTTTCTCGGTAAGGATAATCGTTCAGTGGAACGCGCCCGAAATAAAATTTCGCCGAAGCACGTACGAAGAAACTGGTTTCCGGCGAGCAGGCGCCCCTCTCGACGATCTGCCTCTTTCTCTCCCTTTCTTCCTCGTTACTTCCCCTAATAAACGAAATTAACTTTCCGCGGACGAGCGACCGAAAAAGCGGTCGCGATCGTCGGAATGCTCGTCCTCCGCGAGCGGATCTTCGCGAGTAGAATCCTTACAAGGATCGCACGCTTACGTGCGTGCCTCGACACTCGGCTGGCTCCAATGACGCCAGTTAAATAAACCGGCGAAGGACAGCCTTCATGATTGATCCTTCGTGATAAAGTTTGTAGCTAAACACGAAGGCAAGCTAATCCTTTTTACGTTACAGACAGGAAGGCAATTAACTTCCAGGACTATTCGCTTCGGCAATCCGAATGGCAAATTGACAAACCTTCAAACGAGAACATCCTCTTCTATATCTTTGTGAACTTTTCCAAGAATCTCAACGACGCTGGAACCTCTAAATACGAAATAACGCAGTATAATCAGGTAATGCGAATTCGTTATACGTCGTACTACTCTTTGGACGACGAACAAAGCGAACGATCGGAGCCGACTGTCGACGAATTTTCTCGGATGTCTGTTGCCATTGATCGGCGATCAGAAACGCTGAATCGGCACGCCACACGCTCGATTACACGCGTTTATTGCAACGACGTTCGATTAGCACGTTTAATTTATCGAGCAGTTTACACGGCTGAATATGGTCCAGGCCTTTACCGTACCGGAGATATGCTAATGCAACGCGATAGTTAGCCAATATTCCGCTGCTATCCGGCGACTATCACCGCGATCGCGACCGACTATTGCTAGCAATGGGACCGCTCTTTGCCTCGATTCGGTCACTCTCACGCGTTATCGTTCCACCTCCTCTTCCCCTTTCTCGCGATTACCGTTTTCGAGTTAGGAACTGTGTTTTAGGAATTTTTGCTAAACTCCGCTAGATAATTTAGTGGCATTATTTTAGTCGCGAAACTGGAATCGAATTTTACGGATAATAGTTGTACATTTTTGAAGAGAGAAGTTCGAACGGCTATTGTGGCCGTTTGTTCGAAATACGAGTTCTATCCGATCGTGTAAAAAGCGACGGAGAAAAAGGCAAAACGACCTCGACGCTACCGTGCATCGCACTTTCTTGCAAAAGGGAATTGATAAAACGAGTCTCCTTCACCTGGATAAACAGTCAGCTCGCTACGATCTTGTTCGGTTTCCAGCGCGCTTTCACGATTTCTTCTGGAGTCCTCAGTAGACCTCGTTGTTTTCCAATCGCGTGTCATCAAGATTCAACGGAAATATTAACGAGACTTGAATTTTGTAGCAGTGAAAGTATCCTATTTTCGAAAGGAACCGTCAGTCTTTTTCCTTTCCGATAAAAATATCCCACGAAACGTCGAGAACGCACGAAATCGCTCAACTCAGATACAGGCAAACTGAAACCGACTTCCGTTCACCTTAATCTTCTCGTTAAACGTACACACACTTTTCTCGAGGAAATTATCGCCAAGACGATCGATGCTTCTTACTCGCACGCGATTATCAGTCATCCAGGCACGCGTATTCCATCGATGCACATAAAAATCGGCGCGATCGAGAGATCCTTGTAACCGATCGACCGGTTGCATTGAGCAATAATAGAAGCCGTTGAAATCACGAGAGGGACGTGCGTCATCCCGCAATTTGCGCAAGCGTCTATAATCGACGCTGAGCGTCTTTAATCGCTTAATTGTCGCGGCACGCGACCCTCGTGGACGCTAACCGAGTCTCCTTACCCACTTTTACCTCGACCGGTGACATCGACGTCCAGCGTTTCCCTCACCTTTCACCGCCTGTTACGCACGCTTTTAGCGCGAGTTACGAGTAGCGTGGGCCACTGGCCTAGATCAGTGCGTTTCGTGTTCTAGCTACATGCTACGAGCTGAAATTTCAATTGAAATTTGTCGATTCACGTTGAAGGATCGAACGAGGTTCGAGGCCTTGCTCACAATGATTTATCGCGATTTCGTTGCTGAATCGGATGTGATGTAACGTTACACTTACATAAATATTATTTCAATATTATTCTACTTGAAGTTCTGATAGAAATTAAGAGAATGGAAAATTCCATTGACTGCCGCATATCTTCGAGAAATTTACATTTAGAGTTTTCCTTTTTACCCGCAATTTCTCCAACTTTATATCCGTCTGTGATGCGTACAAGGTTAACTGATCACCTAACGCAACTTCGATCGAGCGAACGTTATTAAAAAGTATCTAATCCTATCAAGAAACAAACGCGTGGAATTTCAACGATTCGCGTACAAGACTCGATTGCAGTGGAATCGAACGATCGTTCAAGCATGTTGATCACCGGCATCTCGACAAGGATCACGAGAGTTGTATACGGAATATATCGAATGTTCGCCGTGATGTTATTCCTTTTTTTCCCTTTGCGTTTAATGGAGTATCCACAAAGGCTAGACGAGTGGACGAGATGGAATCTCGTGGTAAATTCCTGGCGAGTCGAAGGTGGCCTGGTTCCACGTAAAATTTCCTGCCGCCACGGTCCGACTCACCGAACCGATGACCCAGTGACGCGCTCAACAAAGACCACCTCATCCTGTGGTCGGTTTTTCGCGAAAGGCACGCGGTAAACCGAAATGACAACTTGCCCGTCACGATCAGACCAAGCAAACTAAAGCCGAACGTTAAGGACGTATCTCTTTTTCACATTGTCCATGTTATTGGAAGAAATCCTACTTTCTAGGCGATATTTTTACACGAAAGGATGAATAAGCCACGCTTTGGTACTCTGAATGGTACTATTAAGGATGCTTAAAAATAAAAAGATTAATCTTCTCGCTGTGAGTAAGAGTATTTCTGGTCTTTCTCGTCCGTTTCCTTTTTTAGAAGTTATAACGAGCACGATATCGAGTTTTTCTCTTCGTTTCGACTTTCTAAAGGACCATTCAACGCGAACTGCCCTCGGTGGATCTCAATTGACGCCGCGTTAAGCATCGTTTATCAGGCTAGATTAATTATCTGTCATGAGAAGCGTTAACGCACAACGCTTTCACTTACTCTTCGACGACGTGAGGCCGGCCTTAGTAGCCCAAGACTTTTACAATTGCACCGTGACATTCTTTTTAAAGGATGCCGTATGTTATCTCGTTTAATGCCTTCGACCCGGTTACCACCAGATTACCTTGTCGTTCAAAGCTGCCTCGCTCGTTTATTTTTACGGCGGAGGCCATCGTCAGCGTTATTTACAACGCTGCTAACCCCTAACTGGAAAATATACTACGCGCCCTACTCTTTGAAATTCTTACAGGCAGCCGACGAGGCTCGACAACTCGGCGCAATTAGCGCAAAGGGTTATATCCAACACGGTACGTTCAAACGTCGATCCCAAGTTCTATCCATAGCGAGAGACGTTTCGATACGAATATCCAGGTTTCCGCAACTACGTGTAATTGTTTGTCGATTGATTCGAATCAAAAGTCACGAGAAAGAATATCGTGTCGATGAGTGAAAGTCGTAAGAAGATTTAAAATTGATAAATTCCTTTAGAAATATCGAGTTCGTGCATCTCTAGGCTTTCGTAATCCCAAATGTAGCCAAAGTAATCACTTTGACCCATAATTACAAGGTTTGCTCTTCTTCGTAGAAAAAACCATTCCAATCCCTCGCTAATTAAATCAACCGTCGGCGAACCACGCCTTCGATCGATACGAAACGCACGAAAATCGTGGAACGCGATTAAAATTGTCGCGTTTAATTACACGAAGCAGCCAATCACCTCCGACGACGGTAGGGCGCGGCTGAAGGGTGTGCCAGACAGCGCCCTGACGCGTCCCGCAGTAACGCCAGGAAAAAAGGAAAAGAAAAACAGAGAAAGAGAGAGAGAAAGAAAGAACGGAAAAAGGTACACAGGAAAGAGGTTCGAAATCAGAAAGAGAAAAGAAGAGAATGGAGGGTTGGGCAGCCGTATTGGGAAATCCATTGGCGGAGGACAGATGGCTACGAGACGGATAGAACAAAGGAGAAAATGTGTCTGGAATGACAACGACTGTTGCAACGATTGCTCGGGCCCATTGTGTTTGCTTAATGCCTGCCGCGACTTTAATTGTCGACTGTCGATCGCTGTTCGCTTAGGAATTTTACTTAACCTCCATTGACACGCTTCTGTTTGTTTCACGGAAGAAATGATCGCTGATGAATTCGAGCAACTATCGCTGCCGATGAGAAGGATGCGCGTTTCGAGGTTTGTCAAAACGCATTATCGTTCGTCAGCCATCAAGTATCGAATACTTTTGGGGACAAGAATGAGTAAACAAAGTTAGCACTCGTTAATCGTTTAAAATCAACAAGCATCTGACGATTTAACCGGATTACAGGCGTTAAAGACAAAGAAAAGCTAAGGGTTGAAAGCGTAGGTACATGAAAGTAAGATTTTAATAACATAATACAAAGGCAGCGAATCGAAACTCGATACTCGATGAAACTAATCAGTTAATCACCTAGATATTATAATAGAATCTTGAAAAGGGGTTGGAAGCCTGCACTCTGACATTCAACCAAGCGAAACTATCGATCTTCTTGCAGCTTCTATCCAACCGTATCCGAACGATCGCTTTTAAAACGATAGAGTCTTAAATCTGTACGAAGTACATATCGCGATATATTGATAAATTCGAATAAAATCGGAAGGAAACTGGGGAAAGATATCGTTGGAACGAAACTTTCCGAACGAACGAACTCACTGATTGCATCGAATCGCCACTCATACGCTTTTCTCTGAAAGTACCCACTTTACCGTTTCATCCATTGTACGTCATTATCGTCCTACGCAATGAAACAACAATTTTCCATGACGCACGAAGAAGTACGACTCGCGCGCGAGCAGTGAAGCGTATTTCTCGGTCAGCGTCGCGAAATTTCTCTAAATCGACGCTGCAGACTTTCTAACATGCATCACGGCTGAAAGAGGTTATCCGCCGCGAATTCAACTAATTGCACGTGTTTGCGATCTGGTTAACGGGCCGATAAAAAACGTGGTCGCGCGTCGCTGATCTCGCGGCCCCTCGCTCCTTCCTTAGCCGTCTCGCTCGCGCGAGCCATCGAAAGTAACGCGGAAACTGGTCTGTCTTTTCTTCTCTTCCTTCTTTTTTCTTCTAACTACATGTTGTCTGACAATTACGAAACGTGAAAACTTCAAGATCAAAGTTTAATCGATGAAAACGTAAATTTTGTATCATTCGATCTTAGACAGATATTTACCAGACGACGTGAGGGATTGTAAAACGAGATACGAGATTAAGTTCGAGCGATAATGCGAGTAGAGTGATGCGTCGCGGATTCGAGCATCGCGGATGGCAAATTTTAAGCGGTGTAATTTACAGATACTTAGCAACGCGTTTCGAGGCTCTGCAGAACATGATGCAACAGAGTTTCACACCGTCGAATAATCATCCTCCAATTTGTTTCACATCTCAACAATTTCATGCCACCATGGGCGTGTATCATCTCCCTTTTTCTTCTAGTGTACACAAAAGTTTTTACCGCTATCAGTACACGCTCCATGTCCTCGAGAAATCGCATTATATCTGTGATCTATCTTAACAGTTGCCCCCTAAACATTTTTCCATTCTACGACCAATTTTTCTCACGCGCTCGATACAACAAAATTAATTTAGTCGTTGCGAAAGTACGTGGAATCCTGCAGAAAGTACTTCGATCGGACGCATGATATTGCAAAGGAACTACGAGCGATTACAATTTTGTTCGATATCAATCACAACGATAATGATAATAATCGAACATATCCGTTAAATCGTTAGGACAGAGACTGGAATGACGTTGCGAAGAAAGTTCGTAGAACGACGATGATCGACGACGTTGATTGCCGAAAGTTCTCGCTCGTGCACGCTCGCCAGAAACTCTAGACTCATTTTGCGAAGAGGAAAGGCAATTGAACCTAGTCCCTTAAATCGTCTAGAACGAAGTGGTCGGGACGTTTCGTCGCGGATACTTACGAGCGTGGGTCACGAACACGCAACGCAAAGTCGCCGACTCCGTAGGAATTTCTCTCCCGTCTGTCACGCGAAACCCAAGAAAAACTCACGTAAATTTCGTTTCACGCTCTTTATCCACCGATCCCTGGCGTTCCATTAGCGCACTGGGTAAATAATAGCGAGTAGCTTCGCGATCGCTCGATCTCGTTTTTGCCACACTATTCGCCAGAGAGTTCTTCGTGCACGAGGCTACAGGATGAAATCCAATGAACCTTTCCGAGCGTTCGTGTTGCTCTTGCATCGGAACAGATAGGAATAGAAGTTTTTTGTACGGTACGCTATACGTTGAGAGAAGTTTTAGAATTTCCACTCATAAAAGAATAGTTAGAAGTAGAGCGTGTTTTCAGACAGTGTGTCCGCCATTAACTAGATACTGTAAAACAAAGATAACGTAAAGATAATGTAGAGTCAGTGTACCTATTCTGTAGGATAAATGCAAGACGATGGGCGAGCAAATCGATCAATTTCAGAATCTCGAAAGAAAGTTGTAGTAAAATCCCGCAAGACCAACGTAGGTCGTTCAACATCGATCGTAGGTTGTTTGTTATAGACTCTCTAACAACGCTAGTTTACAGTTACGTTGAGCATAGTTCGATAGCGAGACAAAGCTGAAAGCGAAGACACGTTCGAATCAGTTTGCATAGCAACGTCCCGGCTCATCCTGGCTGCCTGTTTCCCATTTGCAGTGCCACGAATGCCAATCCCACACACGACAAGCCGGGATACACCGGCCAAGGATTCACTTTCTCGTCACGTATCAATAACGTCTGTCGTTCGCTGCCACGGCTTCCTTGTACCCCGTGTTTAAAGGCGAACCAGAAAAAAATCCGGGTTTCCTTTTGTCGTTCGTGGACAATGCAACAGAGACTTGTTGCGAAACCGAACATCTCGAGCTTTTTAATTCGCCTGGTTAGATGGCGATCGTTTGTATAAGACTGACACTTGAATGTCGGGGACCATGTTCGCTGACACTGGCCTCCATGGTTACCTCGATCATTGATTTCTTCCACGGCATACGCGCTGGGATTCGTCGGTGTCAGTGATCTTTCGTCCGGGATTACAGGCTTAGACGCGTCGAGTCGCGAACTTTAGAAAACCTACGAGCGTTTGGATTCTCCAGACAAAACGCTTCCTTCGTAATTCAATTTTTAATACTTTCATAGACATAGAAGAGATCTATTACCTTCGCTTGCCACAGAAATTAGTATTGTTCTAAGATTATTCGACAAAAGCAACATCGTCATCATTGAAAAATTTCAAATATCTAAAATAAAGTTTAAGGTATTGTATGGTTTCAAAGGCATAAAATTACGAAACTGGTCGTGCCGAGTTACCGAGGAATTTCGACATCCGAAGGAATCCAGGGAAATCAGAAATTCTCGCACGTTCGGTATTTTTAAAGAGAAAAGGGTTGCGAGGGGTGAATGAAAAGCTGCGCGATCTGGAGATTCGCGAGGCAATAGCACGAAAATCCGAGCGCCGTGGAGTGGCGTCCGTGCAACGAATGGCAATCCCACGCGCGTACAGCGTAACAAAGGCTCGACTTTCTCGTCACGTATCGATAATACTTTGTCAAATCGTGTGTCGGTGCCGAGGCACTTCCTGTTCCTTCCTCGACCCGCTTGCACTCGCTCCTCGTTATTTATGCGTCACAGTCTCTATAGAAATATTATGTCGTTCGTCGGTCGTTCACCTCCTGCCTCGCCTCTCTCTTTCCACTCGCATTTTTTTTTTCTTCGAATCATACGTTCCTTTCTCACGGATTTAATTTTACTCGATTTTGCGGACATTCTTCCTCGTACGATGTTCCTTTATGATAGAACACCAAGATCAACTAGTTTTAAACGAATCGATAAGATCTACCGCTACACCACGATATTTGTACCAAGGAAATCGAAATTGGAGACACGCAAAAAAAAGAAGGTTCTACCCATACGTTTATAGGAGTTGTGCAAAGAAGAAGAAAAAGAAACCGTGAAAGTGAAATAAATATTCACGAAATGGAATCGAAGATACATTCGACATTTCGTTACTCATAAAAATTCCGTAGGCATTCCCGTTGTTAACCGAATATCGAATGATTCCTGACAACTTTGGTTACAAACACTTGGTACGTAGTTGGAGGGAATTCCAGTCCCATCGAAACCCAGCTATGCAAATTTCACACAACGTACGAAAATTCCTGTCTTCGGGTCAACGGAATGGATCGCGGTCACGTCGGTTCCATTTTTTTTCAACGAGACTACTCGATGTAGCACGATAAAAAATACGAGTAACGTGTCATTGAAGATTATGTAACCTAACTCGAGTCTAATACTAACCGGTACTCTCACTTATGATTCAAGTATACCGGTCGAAGATCGAACAGCCTCAAACCGTGAGGAACATGGTCGAGAAGAGAAGCCTATTCCTTATTAATCGATGAATAAGCGATTCCGCGTTACGCAGGTCGGAACCGAAGGAAACGAAGAAAGCGTAAGGCAAACGGCCTCGAGCTGTCGATCGAGACCGCTAAGAAGGTCTCGGCTGGCCGATACGCAGTTGCATGAAGACACGAACGTCGTCGTACAAGCTTTTGCGCAAGAGGCATAATTATGGTGGAAGAGGAAGCGAGCCGAGTGCGTTAGCACACGTAGGACGAGCGTTGAACGATGAACTTGACACTGTGTGCCAGGGGAACAGGAGAGATCGTATGTGCCCACTACGGAGAAAGAAAGAACGTGTATTCACGCGTGTGCGCGTGTCACGGAGCTCTGCTGACCGCCTACCCATTTTCCCCGCGATTTCTTTCCGTTCGTCGGATAAACGACGTTGTCGCCTGAACCGAGAAATCCCTTTCTCGCTTATCTCCCGCCGCGAAAGTGACGAAATATTTAAGTGCATCGTATGGAACCACTTTCTCGATGTTGCTAGATAAGTAGTGGAAAGGAATCATAAATCGTCAATTTAGAAATTCTACTGGAAGGGCTAACTTTGCCTCTCTTTACGGTATCGCTCGTAAACCGGTGCCTACACGGCTTCGCGGATCCGTGACAAGAACATAAGAGTCTTATCGAAATTTATGGCTCAATAGGAAATTAATTTTGTAGTATAGAATTCTTTTTAACGCGCTTAACCACAGCCTTCGAGGATCAGTCGGAGAAAGATTCCTTCCATGATACAATTTTCTTTTGCTGCAATGTAAAACACTCGCCACTGTCTCGCCGCCGAACGTAGTAACGTCGAGTATCGAAAGAAATATAGCAACTGCGTTTTTTAATTAATAATTTAGAGATTTTATTTGGTAGTCGTGGTAGCCGGAGGAATTGATGCGACGACGGGGATCCGCGACGTTTATGAACGTTAAATGGAACGGTGAGAACGCGAAGATGGAGATACGGGGCAAACTTTGGCTTCGAGCGAACACATCGTCCGCGTAACGCTGACGCGTCGGACGATCACCACGGCATGACGTATTAAGATCGCGAATTAAGATAGACGATGAATCCAAGGCGAGCGGTAAAAGATATCACACGCTGCTCGTTCGTGTCAGTTTAGCATGGAACACGCGGGAGAATCGGCCTTCTGTTTCTCCTTACTCGCTCGACAATTGCCCTGTTAATGCGGCTTTATTCCCGTGATAAATTGCACAGACAAAAATTTAATTGCATTTTAAAATCTGCGTCAAACGCTTTCGTAAACCGACCGTTCCTGCATGACAAATATCGCTACTATAAAAATACAGACTATTAAAAGCTTCAAATATTTCAGTCGAAATATTCCACTGCTAATGAAATCTCCATTAATTATCGACTATCGTATAGCCATCGTAAAGATTATTATTGCGAGCCATTATTATCCAATATCAGCATCCTGTGGATTAAATAACAAGCAGTTACGAGACTTGTAAAATCGTCAGATTACGAGACAAAGAAGGAAATGGGCGAATCAGGAACGAGCCTTGGCCTCGTGAATGTTTCTTATGTCTGCTGGAACGCGGTTAATAAACTCGAATAATAACCGATCGCGTCGCGAGCTAATCGGTCCATCGATCGCCTCGATACGGGATTAATTATTTTTTCAACGATTATCCAACCGTGAAATACATGGAATTATAGCGGTGTCGCGTGTTGAAGAAGGAAAACGGATGCCTCGGTTTCTACAATATCTCCGACTTCGCTGAAAAATCCTCGAAACAGGATATCTCCTAAATAAATGGAGAGGAACGGGCGCCGTAAACGCGTTGAATGGAATCGACGAGGCTCGAAGCGGTCGATCTCCGGCCGCGTCTCACGACTCACGAAAATTACTGCTAATAATTGCTAATGATCGTGCACGAACAAAGAGGGACCGTTAGGTTTCGGCTGTAACGACGTGGAGCGGTAAAACGTTAGAGGCGGTCGCGTTTATATGCAAATTCGAACCTTCTCACGTCGAACGATCGACGACGCCGATTTCCTACGTACGCCGTGGAAAGGGAAAAGGAGGAGAGAGGGGGCAGGGCGAAAACGAGACACAACCGAGAGCCGAGGATTATTATTCAGATAGCGAGAGAACGTCGATCTATCGGCGTTCCTCGATCACCAAGCCACGATCCATTAGTTATGCAACGCGTAAGTCTACGTGCAACGTCCCGTCGTTTTTACTGCTTACCGGCTGACGAATAAATTAACCATGAGACCGTGCGGATAAACAATTCGCGTTTTTGTTTGAAGATGCAGGACAGCGAACTGTCCAATATAAAGCGTGATTTATGGGTATTATATAACGCGAGTTTGTGTACCGTGATTTATAAACATTACGATGTCGTTGGAAGTTCATTTTCACGGCAACGTGTTTCTTACGGGATTGTGATTACAAGGGATGAGCGTACAGCCTGCGATCAACTTAGTACCTATTCTTTGACAAAGCTTCCGGACGACGCGATGAAATCTATCTTCTGCGTATATCGGAATATGTATATAATTACGCTGGTTTATGGTTCTGGATGATCGTAAATTTTTCTATCAAGATAAAGCACATTTCTAAAGTATCCGATGGTCGAAGTCTACATACGTAAGTAGCTGTCTAAGCCACGTTTCACAAACAAGGATAAGAGAAACAGGAAGACAAGCTACGAGACAGAAACGATAAGAAACATAATAAACGTAAGAAAATCCTCAAATTCTTCCAATCTACTCGCACTAAACTCAATCTGCGGGAGATCTCTCTGTTTCCCAAAATCGATCCTTCAAAATCGATCAATTAACGGCACGTTGAAATTTTCTCTCTCGAGATTAAAAGAGAAAAAGTCGCGTACGAGGGTATTTTTTCACGTGGAAAGTCGTGAAAGTAGCAAGCAATAAAACTATCAATTGCTACGGGCCAGAAACGTCCGGCATAGACACCGCGTGTCGCTGCCTCAAGTCTGTCGAGGCGCGGTATCATTCTACTTGGAACGGACGGAGAATCGCGGCACTGTCAGTGGCAGCACGACTATCGTTCACCGAAATTGAAATCCGCTCGTCGGTCAGCATTAGTCGTGGCTCGTTACGCGGCTCGTCCGTACGAATCAATAAGCGCGCGAGGGCACGCTCCGCGCGATAATAAGCACGTGTCCGGGGTGATTAAGTGGCCCTAAGCGGGGCCGTTTCTCCGCGTCTGGCTGATAATTTTCGCTCGGGTCTGCCGCTCGTACGGGCAAAAAGCCGCGCAAGTAAAGACCACGGTGGAAATCTCCGAGTGGCACTGACCAAGGGGAAACGCACCGGGAGAACGCACGCGTGACTGCGTGCCGCGCCGCCGCACCACGCCGGATGTGTTTCCTCCAGCGGCGACGAACAGGGGAACTTACAAAACCGAGGTCTCCCATGCTTTCTCGCATCGAAAATATAGCCAGGATACGCCGTAGAAAAACTATCGATAAAAGAAAATTGATAATGTCCTAGAAGAAAGAATCTTTTCATCGATATCTGATATTAGTCTTCTTTCCGCTTGGGAATAACTTTGGCGTTAAATGATATGGTGCGGCGGAACGCTCCAGTTATTTTATAACCGAACTGCGAGCGAAACGAAGGAACCTCGACGATCGTCCAGCGAGTTAGGTATTGCTCGACTATTTAGAAGTTTCTTCCTCGCGACGATCGACTCGCCACCGAGAATTCTTTGTCGAGCAAATGTTTGCCGGCGACAGATCACCGGTGTGAATACCGTTTAAATAAAGTGTGAAAATATTTGACGTCGACAAACCGACGGTGTACGTCGATCGGTTGGCGGAAATACTTTCGCTGCCTGTGACTGTGCTCCAGGAGAATGGCCGCTGGATAATCGAGCTCGACATTGAACCAAATACTTTCGTCGAAACTTTTCCGTTCGTTATATTTATTTGTATATTCGATAACTCGAACGAGTTCGTAATAAGTGACTAGCGAATTAAGAATTCTCTGATGTAACGGAAAAATATGGAATTAATTTCCCACAAATTAATAAAAAGTAATAATATCCAGTGAACGATAAGATCGCGCGTAATGAACGTTCATCCGGCTAAACACACGTCAACGAATAAGAACAATTTCCTTTGTACGAGATAATTTATTAATATAATGGTATGCATTATTATTAGGATACTATTCATTTATACGAATCGATCGATCCTACCGTGGCCAATTATGCAGTCGCAGGAAGGATGTAGCGTGTAGTAACGCGTTGTGCTTCTTGAACGCTTCGTAAATTGGTTGGAAACGTCTTGCAGCCATATAGATCCGATTGTTACCTTTCGAACGAATCCGCTGTTAAGATGCAACGCGAGCGAGATCTTTATCTGATGTTTTTCGTTCGGCGAAGCCAAGGGAACCGTATTTGATAATTAAACACAGCGATCTTGAGTAAGGCAAACAACAGATTCCAATGGGAAAGTGAAGGGGAGGAAAGGGGAAACGATTCAAGGTAAGGGGAGAAAGGAAGATGATCTCACGCGTAGCAAAAAGCGAAGAGATCGCGAACGCGAAGAACACGAGAGCGCAATTACATGGCTGATAGAGTTTAACGACTGAATGCCAAATTGTGCGAGCCAACTGCAAGGAAAACAAATCGATTCGCGGAAACTGGTCGCGATTTTTCGAGACCCCATCTCGAAACCGATCGTGTCAATCTGCAGAATAAAATTCAATTAGCTGGCGGTTCTTCGAATGGAACGCTAATTGTAGAAGACGATCGAATTAATTGCCACTGAGCACCGATTGTGATCGTTAACCGGTGATTTATGGCTCGAGTGTAAGTCGATGTTTCCTTGCCAGCGCAATGATACGAGGAGCTCCGAGGTTGAACAGTGTCTTAAGCGTGTATGCTGTGGCATATGAATTCTCGAGGAAAAGTAATTAACCCATTAGGAATCGGGCAATGAAATAACGCATAAAAGTTACAAGTTAAAAATACAGGTCGAACGTTAATCCTTAATGGACTAAATTCGCTTAATAGCTTCCAGCTCGAATGAAATCCGAGATTTTCCAAAAATGGGAAAAGTGGGGCAACATAATAGAGCAGTTTCGCGGTCGATAAATTCTCTCTAATAACGCTGTAAGAAGGCAGTGAAAGTTTGCTTTTCCAATGGCGTACGTAAAAGGCTACTAACGCTCGGTTTAATGAAACCACAACGAGACAACACATGTTGGAAACAAAGATTTCAAAAGTGTTAAAAAACCAGTGAAAACACGAAGAAATCGCGATAAGTTGCGCAAGTCGAGCGGGATATCGTTTCCATCATGAAAATTCTGTGTTCGACGATTGAAGGGAGTAGCATATAATCCAAGAACGAGTCGCGGTCGAGTAAATGGACCACGAACTCGATGTAACGACGCAGTGATAATATCCAGTTACACGGATGCGCGAATTAGTAATTTGCAATTTACGGACGCGACAAAGTAATTTCCAGAGAGTGTCTCGATGTTTGAGCCTTTGATGGCGATCACGCGACACTGTCTCCTATCTTCTTACGCTTACGTTGAAAAACAACTTTCAAAGAAATAAAAACACTGAACATTACATGGCGGCTCAAGGCTGATCCCTTTTTAAGTACGTTGAGATTCGTTTCATTTTCCATTTATAATTACTGTATATAGAGTATACTTATAAGAAAAACTAACAGATCCAAAGAAACCAAGCAATTCTTTGCGACACTTCTGGAGTCTCGTAATTTGAAGACTACTCACACATACGTATAATAGAATGGTATATATCTATAGCTCATAAAGCAATCGACGATAAACATAGACGTCTCGCCTCTAAGATCCGAAGGATTTGTAACATGCATGGCAGCCAGCCGCATACAAATTGCGACATAACACGAATTATAGAAACGATTCCACGTAAGTCAAGAATTCTTTTCGAAACGCGCACCATCTCATACTACCAATATATGGGACTTGTGTCAACGTAAAAGATCTAATAAACACCCTTCTTTATCCGTTTCAATTTCCATCGGACTTAATTTTCAGATTTCGTTATCTTCCAGCCTTTCCCTTCTCTTTTCTTCGCACATCCTTTTCCTATAAACGAGAACGCGGTCAACTCTTTCGATTTAAAGTTATCCACCGCAGTAATGGAGCTCGTCTACCAGCGCCGAGCAACCGAATCAAAGCGACCGTCGATAAAATTCTTGAAGCGAGGGAAAAAAAGGATCTCTTGGACATTTGCATAAAAAAGCTGTAACCGAGGATCTGTTGGCAGTGTCTTCGCGAAATCACGAGGATAGCTTGAAAGAAATGGCAGAGAGAAAGAAGCGGAGACGCGGTTCGTCGAACTTTTTCACGATGTAACCGTCTAATTAGCGTCGGCTAAGTACAAAGTGAAGTGGCGCGTATACGTGACGTCACGTATTTACAAATAATTGTCGTGTACGGGAAAGCGAGTATCGTCACGTTCGATGCCACTATGGCCTGTTCGTTCGCCGTCTTGTAATTTTATTCGCGCGTTACAATGGTATTCCTGGTGACGCCAACGATCAGCTATTCTTCAGGGATACGCATCCTCCTTCATCTACGATCTTCGTCTTGATTTTATCGTTTGTTTCAAGAACACGATTAGAATTATAAGATTAGACGCGCGTACACCGTTAACTATTTACCGCTGAACGAAAATTAAGTAGCAATATTACGATAAACTGTGAGCTAGAGAAAACAGAATTTTTTAAATTTCAGTACCTTGATTGGGATTCTAGTCGGTTTGGTTCATCAACGATTGGAAAGAGCATCGATCCAAGCGTGTACTCGTTTATGGTACCGCGATACACGAGGCAACATATGCTAACCGTGTCCATTCTGCTTGCAAACGCGATCCCGATCACGCTAAAGTGCGTGTCGAGATAGGAGAAAAGAGAACGAGACGCAATTACGCAAACGTGGTTTTATCGTCGATTCATTCGATCGGCTATCTGCTACGCAATCTTGGTCGTTCGTTACGGTACTTTCTTTTGGACTTTCTCGTCCTAACGACGGTCTACTAAAATATATTCATCGTAAGTAAAACCGTAGGAAACGAGCAGAGAAATTTTCCGAAAATTCTTTCGTTCGTACAAAACCAGTTGGTGCATCCGTTGGATCGGATGTCAGGCAGTTTGGAGTTGAGGATAAAATCGTGGTGGATTTTATAAATGCTCGTACACTGATTCTCCATTAAGAAGAAACAAAAAAAAAGTAAAGGATGCACTTGTAATTATCGAGAAACCAATTAAACACTCGAGCTTGTGCCCACGAACGCTGCACTTCCTGTCTACGCGTGTTTTGCATTAATTATTTCGTCGGTCTACGTTCTCGCCATTAAACGACACTTACAAACGTATACTCGTAGATCGTAGCAAACGCTAAGTACGATAAATATATAGCAAAGGCTGTACAATTCCTACTAGACGAATCGAGTCGTAATTAATATCCAATACGACTTTGGTTAATTATCCTGCTACATTTTTCCCTATTATTTCAGCAATTTTTATCCAAAGACGAGTGCTAATAATCGATTAAACGTAGCTTTTTATTGCTCGATAACATATTAAAATTCAGTTCGCCTCTTGCTGGCTATTAATCGCACGTGTTATAAACGAACGAGTAACAAGAAGTGGAGCTGGAATAAAGAACGTCCTGGCAACGATTAAATTTGATAAATTAACAATAAGAGACCAGGTTAGCTAGATTCGATCAAGGTAATACGTGCAACAGAAGAATCCGTCTGACAAGGAAGTATCTACGCGTCGCCTTTCTCGTCGCTTTCGCGTCTCACCGACACTCTGAAATTAACACGATCGCGGAACGTATCTTCTTCGATGGACAAGGATTCGAAAGTTCCAATGCTACCCGGACGCGATTCAGCAAGGTCGAAGCTAAGTTTATATCGCGAAAGATGGTTAAAGTAATTGATAAATAAAATATACGCGTATCTTTCAAGCATCGCATCCTTGAACGTTGCACGACAGCTCTACATAACGAGCGAAGGGAGGATTCGATATCCGATGGTGCCGCGAATTACGAGCAAGGATTTTATACGCTTTTTTAATCCACCTGGAAAATCCATTAAGAGCTTGTCGATGCGCGGATGAAGAGATCCGCCTCTGAAAATGTTAAACTTGTTAGGATGACTCTACTTTTAAGTGTGCGATGATGTCAAGAGTGATAGAGGCGAAGACCACCTCGGTTAAAGTTTCAAACAAGATAATGACCGATCTTTGAAGAAACTTTGATTTTATTCGTTCCGTCCTTGTAGAAGATAGTAATCGAAATACCGTGAAATTCTAATTCGACAAATTTACGACGAATTCTCGATGCGTTGGCTATTTTTCACGACTGAAACTCGAATCAGAGTAACATACGTTAATTAACAATAAAACCAAGATAATAGGAACGCTTTATCAGAAGGAATGAGTGGAGTGGCGCCGTTGAAGGGACGCAACACTCTACTAATTGCAGCTAATTACCACGCCGATAACAGCGATCGCGGATACCACTGGTGGTTCGGCTGGAAACGCGAGTATTACCAGCACGGTTATCAAACTCGCAGTCTATATAGCATCGGCGTGGCGTACATAAATCGAAGCGAAGAGCTGGCGGAGATGCGCTTCCACGTTGCGCGAGCTCGACGACTGAAATAGAGCCGCGTCGCGAAACTAGTTTTTACCGTAAATCCGCGGAGTAGAGGAGTCGGAAGAGTTGTCGCGCGACGACACCGAGGAAAAGAGAGAGACAGCCCGCAAACTCGATCACGAACACGACCTTCCGCGACAAAGGGACTGTCCTACCAACGCAAAAATATAACCAACCAGGTCGCCGAGCGCCGTTCTTCCCCTGTCTCTCGAAATAGTCTTGATAGATGTGGAATGGAGAATTTGAATCGTCTGCACGCGACGACTATATTCTTCGACGAGAACCGATGCTACGTAGATAACAAATATCCTCCAGGAACTCGGGGTTGGAAGAAATATAATCTGATGAAATTTTTTACCCTCAAGATTCCATTCAGATCGATCGACTTATTTGCGTTCGAGTAATTCGAGATTGCCTTAGCCATGTGAACTTGTTATTCGATCGATTTTCAATGAAAATCTCAAGCGAAAAGCACGCTCTTTTCTCAAAATCGCAAGCGCTGGTACATCAAATTCGACAACTACGATTTCCAGTCGAAATCTTCCCACGTCTCTTCTAGCAGATTTTCAACAAATTTAACCTGTCAAACTATCCGAGTGTGATAGCAAGATTATAGTAAAAAGACTTGATCCCTCATCGTCGCATCTTCCGAGTCGAATCATACGAGCCGATCGATTCCAGGTTCGAGATACGATGGCTCGCACCAGCCAGGCTCTGATCACGCTCTCCACGAGCGTAGCCGTAGTCGGCTCAAGGTCGCGGACCGCCAGTAGGGGCTGGATGCACGGACTTGTCAGTGAAGACTAGCCTTCAGGCTGTAGACATTGGCGCATTTAAGTTAACCGAGCGACTATTTCGTTCGCGTATATAGACCGGGGCCACGCCAGACGAGCAACTGTTTCATTTCAGTAATTAATTCGACGTAACGCACGGCGATTCGCGTTGCCCGGTACCACGAGCCAGAACGTGAAATCGATCCGGTTCATTGAACCTCGAAGGATGAAGGAGCTGCCGCGTCCCGACGTATTCCGGACGAAACGTTCGGGGCGAGACGATCCGATCGAACCAGATGCGACAACAAAGGGACGCTGGACGATCTTGAAAGTGAACCGAGCAGTTCGCAAAGGGATCTCGAAGTTGCTTTTCAAGTAATCGAAAAAGAGGGAACACAGAAAGGAGACGGAAAGCAGAAGCGCTGGAAGAAGAAGAAGAAGAAGAAGAAGAAAAGAAGGAGGAGGGGAAGAAAGAAGAGGAGGAGGCGGTGGAGGAGGGAGGAAAAGAGAAGGCGACCACCGTTGTCCCAAGCCATTGATCTCGAGTCGGTCGCGAGAGGGATTGCTACTTTTTCACCGGCGTTTCCACTTCTCCGTGGTACGTCTGAACGTCGACTGGAAGAAGCTGAGTCGATTAACCGAACATAAATACATCTGTTGGGGCTGGCGAGTGGTAAACGTGGTCGACGTCGGGAGCGCAGAGTGGCGAGCGCGGCGATCGCATCCTCTCGATATTCGCCCCGCATTTCCCGTGCATCGAGGATGCGCAACTCTTCGCGAGTCTGCGAAAAGCAAGCAAAAAAAAGCACGCGCTTGATCCTGTTTCGTTTGCACGTCATTACACGTTGCAATGAGGAATTATTATTACCCTTGATTTTTACCGAACTGCATCCAGCCGCGACTCTCGTTATCCGCTTTCCATTCCTACGATCGTTGCTTTATGATAATTTCCAACGCATTCTGCCTCGTCTACTCCTTCGCGGTAAGCGACGAGAAGACGGCGCGTCTATACGAACTTATTGGATAACATTCAAAGTGGAAAAATATGGCAAGCGTGTAACGCGCATAACAGATAATATGCAAAATACATAAAATATACAGAATAAAATACTTCGGAAGAAACATATTTTTATTCAGATTCAAGGTACTAGATTCCAGATCGTTTTTCCTTGTAAATACTGTTCGATCCACGATCCGTATCGAGTTACGATAGTAGTTGCATATTTTTTGATATCTCAGCCATCCACCAACGTAGATCGTGAAATGCATCGAGAACGTCCGAAACGCGAAAGAAAGCGAAAGGGTAGGGTAATTTGGAATCGGGGTCCGGTTTTTCGCGGATAAAAACAAAAACGTAATAAGAGCGCCCGTGAAAAGAGCGACGCGCGTCCGCGAGCACGCGCGCCCGCGCAGCCGCAGGAAGCTGCGCCGTGCAAAAAGGCAGAAAGCAATCACGATCAGGCCCGAATATGGACGAGTAAGGTCAGGGTGCGAACGCAGCTGAGAACGAGGAATGCCATTACGCGCGTTTCGAAGTCGCCGCTGCAGCACACCGCTCCTCCTCTCTACCTTTCCCTCCTTACCCTTGTACTCTTTCTTTTTGGCAAAGGTGTTCTTCCAATCGCGACGCTTCCCTACGCGACTTGCCTTTCCCATCCAACACTTGGAACTCTATTTTCCAAAGATTTGGAATTCTATTCCGTAATATGGAAACTTGGAATTCCACTTCGTTAGTACGAAAGTGAGTTGAATCCAGATAAGATATAAATAGGAACTTGGTTATTGATATCGAAAAGGTCTAGGCTGAGTTCTGGTCGTATATAACGAGGCGAACCTCGAAGAATGTTCTTATGAAATGTCAAGGCTACTTCTTTCCTTATTCCAACGCGAGTTTCCAATTCATTCGCCAACTTCAAGGTTCGAGGAAGTTCGTAAGTATCGGTAGATTCGCGTTCCGAATTGAATCGAAGCTCGCGCAACCGAACGAAATTCTAATTATAGCGGATCAATGGTGAAAAAATTAAGTAGATCCTGTAAAACCTGCCAAGAACGACGACCAAGAAAACCAGCGTACCCAACCTAACAACCACTTCCTGGCCAGTTTCTCCATCCCATTTCATCTTCGCCTCTATACACATCGTACGACTCAACCTAAATCCTGCACAGAATTTTCCAATTCATCGAGACGACGGAAACGGACGGTACCTCGGCAAATCATCCTCGCCACCGTGTTACGTGCGGTCGTTTATTTAAGAGCGTGGCGAGCGCTATGCGCTGGATATATCTCGCGTGTTTCGAGCCGTGGTGCGCAACGCTCGGTTCGCTCGGAGCGCGCGCACGGCGCGGCGTGCATCGCAATGCAGCGCAGCCAGCATAAAACAAGCTGCCATACATGGGGCGACCGTCAGCCGACTCCGGGTTATAGCAGGACCAGCTCGCTTCGAGCTTCGGAGCAAGACAGAAGGGAAACGATCGAACAGAGACGGCGAGAGGCAGAGAAAGAAAGTAAAGTCGAAGGAGGAGGAGGAGGAGGAGGCGGCGGTGGAGGAATCGAAGATCGAAGGAGAGGAGAAACAACGTTAGACTTAACAGAGAAAGAAAGGAAAGACGAGATGTTAGAGACAGAATGAGTATCCGAGGAGAAAGAAAGAGTAGACGCAAGGAATCGAAGATCGACAGAGAGCCAGAGAGACTCGTGGGGCGAAGAAAAGGACTACGATGGAGCGAACGAGAGAACCAGCGAAACGAGAGGAAGAGGATAGATAGAAGACAGAGGGGAAAGAAGAAGAATCGGAGAGAGGAAGGGCGGAAGGACAAGGAGAGAAGTCTGGAGAGTTGGTGCAGCAGCGTGTTATCCACGGCTACACGCGCACTCTGAGGCCGTATTCGTGAAACCGGGCCTCTCGAGATAAGCCAAGCTCGCTCCTTACGAACGAAGCACATGAAAAGGTCTCGAAGGTCCTCGACACCCTCCGCCGCCTGCAAGTCGATTTTCGTTGGACACGAACACACACCGAAGAGAACACCGGAAAGCGAGAAAGAGAGGAGTAAGAACACGAGGAAGAAGAAGAAGAAGAAGAAGAAGAAGAAAGAGGAGATGGAGGTGGAGGGGAGAATGAAAGAAGTCTTTCCTATACTACTCCTCGAGGATAATACGCGGTTGTACAGATATACATACGTACGTACAAATACGAAGAGCAGTTATCCGGAATCGATCGCGAGTAATTATAAATCGAAGTGGATGTTTATTAGCATAAGAAGTAGTCGGTGAAACGACGAACGTGCGCTCGAGCCATCTCGGCCCACGGTACAATTTATTTATCCGCGTCCGACCCATTATAACGCTGGACTACTTGCACGCGCGAAACCGACCGAAGGAATCTGCCGATGATTCTAATCTTCTAATCGTCCAAGGTGATCGCGGCAACGAGCGTAATCCAATTCGAACGATTTACAGCGTTTTACTCGTTCCAGCGGTCGATAACGCTGCACCAGCTTCCGATACCATTACGTGACCGATAACATCGCCAGAACTTGAATCAAGTATGATGTAAATTAAGCGTTCCTTTGCCGTAACCATGTTACGCGTTATAGTTAGCTATAAGTGCTCGTTTCGTTACAAACGTAACCAGTTACTTCAAGATCGAGCGAGGAAATGACGAAATTAAAGAACATTGTACAATCGGTATTCACCACTCTCATTTTTGCATGACAAATTAAAAGTCCCACTGAGCGGGTCTATTAACCGTTCATAATGGACCTCGCTTTATCGACCAAAATCAGGCACCTCCTTCGAAACGTATACGACGATATATCGTTCCATGTTCGATCGTGTCGATATTAAACGAAATATGGTCGACCGCTCGTCAATCGGTGACAAGAAATCCTTGTACCCAATATGTAAGAATGGTCGAAGAGAAAAATGGAGTAGGTATATTATTAGTGACTCGACAACCATGGATCAATTTCCTTTCCTTTCTAAACCTCTCTCCGAGATGACCCACTTTTTAATTCCTTTGACCATATATATATATATATCCTCACTAACAACAATCTACGACTTTTTCCACGGATTACCCTCTAAATTAAGTGGTAGCGTGCTAGATTATTCTCGCCTATGTATCTCCTACGTCGACCTTTCCCCATTCGATTAATCTGCCATTAATTCGACTACCAAGATCGTAGACCAAACGTAAACTGTTCGATTCGGTGATCGATTCACTAGGAAAATTGCGATTCGATACAAGACCGACTCGTCTCGTGGATCGAATTGCCTGCAACCTTGTAAACCAGCGGTTACACGACGGCGTTACACATATCGCGGAAGGTGTCGAAGCAACACGCCCACGCGAACACCAACCAAGATGGATTAGACAGATACATACGCTTATTGGTTTGCTTTGCTGTCTTTTTTTTTATTTTCTACACGCTTCTGCGAAACAGGGTTTAATTTCAATGGCGAGTAGTAGTACACGGCGTTTCGTCAAATTACATCTGGTAATAAAGCAATATTACGTAGGCGAAAAGTATGAATCTTGAAACTTGACAACCACTTAAATATAATAATTGCCATCGAATTAACTTCTCGTAGATTAGCTACGATATTACATCTACTGGCGAAAGACGTTCGTCGATGATAAATTTAAGAAGTTCTCTATTCGTACCTTGCGGTATGAAACACGCGAAGGAGAAGGTACGAGAATCTGGGAATTGTCCATGTTTTCTTCACGACGTCAATCTGACAAATCATCGACCACGTTATTACGAAAACTGTAAACCGGCCGGGAAACGACGTAAAAAGCTCGCCACTTATCGACGGTGGACTCGCGAGTTCCATTCAAAAACTCGACGTCAGGTCGAACACGAAGGGGGAGAAAATAACAGTATTAGTCATTTTGATTCCGCCTTAACGATTGAAGCTTAATGTCCAGGAAGAATCGGCGGCGAAGCGCATGGAAGATTGAACCATGGAGAATGTTCTTTCTCACCTATCACCGTGTTTACAGAGAAACGGCAATTTCAGCCACGGAATGATGACTCGTCGAATCGTTTCGGGGAAAAAAGCTGCGCCTCCGTGCTCCTCCGAAACGGTTCCGACACGGCGGAATCGTCCTGAAACGAATATCGTGCTTTATTGCCTCGACCTACGTGTCCCCGTCTATTTTAATTAACGTCGAAACTCCGCAGTACGACTGCTATTTATATTTCGGGTTATTAAGGGGAACGTTACGTTACTGTCGCCTTGACATTTCTCGCCAGTCAACAGAGCCATAAAGAATACGTATCTACCAGTCTTGTATTCTTATAGAATTTTGAATTTCTCCGAAAGCGATGAATATCGTTTCCTCGTTAACATCCTCATAAACTTTTTATGTTACTATCTGCATGTGTTTCGTAACGGCAAACCTAACCCGAACCGGGAAATTCCAAGATGTACACGATCGTTTGTATTATAAAAAAAATCGAATCTTCGGCCTGCGGGATTCTTCGTGAATTTGCTGAACCAAACACTTGGATGCGAGCGTCGAGTTCTACGAAGAAACGAAAGCAAAAAGCGAGTTAACGGGAACAATCGATCGTTTTGCGCGGACCGTGTCTAAATCGACTCGATCCGGAGGAGAGCGTCGTCGTCGCGGTGAACCGGTGTATCTAGATCCGGCAGAGATCTAGATCCAGAATCGAGAGAAGGACGTCGTCCTCCGTTGTGCCGTGCACGTTCGCCGTGCACGTCCGCCGTGTACGTCCGCCGTGCACGTCCGCCGTGCACGTCCGCCGTGCACGTCCGCTGTATCACCGAGGGGGAAAAAACGATCCGGATCAACCTAAACGCGACAGATCTATTCCTCTATTCATCGCTCTCGCGCGCGTCCCTTTGGCCCCGATTCGATTTGTCACGCGCCAACCATCGCAGACGAATGCAACGCCGCGAGGCAGACCTCTACCCGTCGACTGTCGATCGGAAATCGACCAACCCCGATCAATCTCCTGTCCAAAGACCATGTTTACGTGGCCAGTTCTCCTGACAGATTCCTGAATCTCGTTACGCAAGATACAGGAAATATTTAAAGAGTAGCTTTTAAAAATTGTTGAATCAAACGATTTAAACTACTGCTAGCTAACTAAGTTAAACTAAATCTTCTATTCTAAGCAAACGTCACTGCCAACTTCCTGATATTATTTATACCGCGAACATAATTTAAGGTAATTGGTTCGTGCGATGGTATTGTATACCGTCTCGTTAAACGTGCATAAGTTTCTTGTAAAATTGCATATTCCACACTCTATTCTTAACATTAGGATAATCTACGCTTGAGATAAAACGGCTGAAAGGCCGACAACGACAAACGACAAAAGCTATCCTCCCACGCGAGAAACTTAATCGAAGGAAGATTCCCAACATGGAGTCGGAAAAGATGAAAATCTCGCGTCATGCTCACTGGGAACGGAAACGGGGCTTGGTATTCCAGCATAGGGAAAACTCGGCTCTTCCGTTCCGACCTCTGAATTCCAGCCTGTTGGCGCTTTTCAGGCGAATGGAAAAACGAGCGAGAAACTGGAGTTGGTGCAATCTCCCGTATCCGTGGCACGCATTCGCGTTTTCTTTGGCCGTGGAACAGGGCAGGACAGGAGGAAACGAAGAGGAAAAAGAGGATGATCGGTCGTAGCCTTGAAAGCTGTCCCCTCGGGCCTGGCAAGAGCACGCGGGCCCGTCGATTTACACGGCGCCATAGACGGGGATCGGCGTGGAAATGCGTGCCATGCGGCGCCTTCTTTTTATTAATGAGCCATCCTCGCGCAACGAAGGTCGTGCCTCCTGATGATCCTGATTAAACGAGCATCGTGCGTCCGGGGCAGATGCTCCGACGGAAAGAAATTAATTATTTCTCCTGGAACTTAATCCGTTTCTTCTTAACGCGGCCGCTCCATTAATCAAACACCAGCCGCTTTGTTTGGAGCCTTCGAGTTCGATCCATTGTACGGAGGAAAAAAGAGGCGGTTGGTCGGTCGACTGCGTGTCGAATGTATCGCGTTCGAAACGCTTTTAGGTTAATAAATGCGTGACAGTTACTGGAATATTAGGTCGAGGATAATGAGGTAATTGGTATAATAAGAAACAAGGGTTACGAGACTTCTGCTCTAATTTTTACGGTTTGTTATTGGATAATTAGTCTCGCTGTTCGATGGAAAAACGCGATGAAAAAGATTCGCGTGCTAAAGAAATGGGAATACCTAACGAGCTTAATGAACTTTTGAAATATCGTCGTGGGTTCCATCTTTCCTCTTTTTTATCCCATCGTTGGTATCGCAGCGGTATTATAGTTATTCCATCGTATTGCCATACAGGCTTAGCACAATGACGAATCTTTCCGTATCGGTAGATCTTGTCGTCTCGTTAGCGAGCAAAAGGAAAATTATCTCGGTCCGCGAATATCGGAACACGAACCACCCTGAACGAGACGCAATCTTATCCGGCGAGATTGTTGGCAAAAGGACGAATCCGTCTGCTCGCGGGTAGAAAAAGGCGAACGCGTGTTGATCAGCGGCCGCAATTTGTCTCTTCGACTTTCGTTCTCGTGCTCGCGAGCCGCGAGACTTTTTTCAGTTCCCGTGACTGCCCGCCTTAAACGTACGCTGGCACGACAAAAGTCGGCCGGTCCAGTTGAACAGGCGGCCTTTGTTATTTACGACCACCGATACGAGTATTAAGTAACGCTGCTTTCACTGTCGCCTACACGCCCGTTTAAATTCCTCCTGGTTACTCCCAAATCCAATCGAGTCCGCGCGACAAACCTCGTATCGTTCACCTGACGGCGCATTGTCCCGTTGCTTCTACTCAATCCACGTTACAAACTTATCTCGAAGCGCCAACTTTTATTCGATAATTATTATCAACTTAGAAACAACAAAATATATATAATATAGAAGATATCCAATTTTTCACATATTTAAAAGAAAATGAATCTACAAAGACGAGTAAAAGAATATGACAACCGACGAATTCACAACTCTGTGCTCTCGTTCCTTATCACCATCTTTATCTTCATCTCGATACAAGATCTCGAATATCCGATAAGCGACTTAACCAACCAACTCTATTCGCAAGTAAGACAAACTGCTCCAATGACAATACCATGAAACCCCCGTCAATCTTCAACCCACGCTTTCAACGTCCAATCTATACGCTACAAGAAGTCCGGTACTTTGTCAAAGATTCGCTAGCGTAACCCTCTAACGATGATCCCTCGTAAGGTCGTAATATTTGCCGCTTATCACGCGACCAGGATGGATAGGAGGCGAAGAACGCGGCAGAGAACGCGGAGAACAAGGCTTGGATGCTCTTGGATCCCGACAATGGGTAACCTTGAATTTAGCAGAGCGGAAATTGCGGCCGCATCTCACCTGACGATCTCTCTTTCTCTCTAATTACTTTCTCCAAGCCGGTCTATCGGCAGAATCTGATCTAATATGAGCGCGAAACTATCCCTCGTGGCACGGTGCATACTGGGTGAGCGCGAACGCGCGCGTATGACGTAACAGTAACCTACTTCCGGCTGGGGCGCTGGCGTTCATTCACGTGCCACGAAAGAGACGGGACCGAGAGAGTAAACGAGAGAAATAGAACGCGGTTAAACAGAATTCTTCTCGTTTTATCGTTGCCGACGCCCGTTGCTTCTGCGTTTCTGCATTTGTGTGCGAATACAGGTGCACGCGTATCGTGGTTATCGCGTCGCATCTGTAGCGCGATACCAGGCCGCGGATCGTTGCATTAGACCAAAAGCGGAGCTGAATGCGTGGAAACGGTTCTCTGTCCGCGACGATACACGACGCCATGCCAGATCCTCCTTGTGATCGTAATTAGCTTTCGTATCGAGCAACTGGGTTAATGACGCGTTGAATCTGGCGCGATGAGCGCGCTACTGCGTTGGGTACGAGGCAAAGGAATAGTTTGGGAAACGGCGAAGATGAAACACAGGTCTGGAAGCTTCTACGTATATTTGCTTTTCGTATCGTGAAAATTCTCTTTGTATTTGCGATTTATGCCGTGGTTGGCAAAGAGATATACAAATTACCGCACTTACACGTTCTGCAACACTGTTGCATTTACATAAGTTTTACGCTGCACTTACAAAAGGACAACGTCGAAACGCGTACAGCATGAATATGTATATAACGCGATACACACACATGGATATCTTAATTGATCATGCTTAAAGCAGACGGCCAAGTTTTACTATCCTATTTCCTTTTACTTATCTCCGATGTAAGGATACCTACAAACGTTACAGACGTAACTATTATCGATAGCCGGTGCGTGGACCACGGACCAGAGATAGATCGAGAACGTCTTCTCGTGTTTCTCTCAAGGGTCGCGAGGGTTCTTCGTCCGTAAACGACCGACGGCCGATCGTTCCAACTTCCCCCGATTGGTCTTCGTTTCCAGCAAAAGCGAGAGTTACTCCCACGCAACGAGACGCTTAATATTCTTTCCTCCTTCGCCATTAGCGTCGATCGTTAGCCAAGTGTTATTTCGCAGTACGGTACACGAACGATCGTGGCCCGTTGCATATCCAACCGCGGTGCGGAGAGAGTGCGTGTCGGTCGTGTCTCGTTTTTACAAGAGGCGCGTATGCTACATGGACGCGTTGCCGGTTTCGCCACGCACTCGTAATTTATATCGGCCCTCCCTCGAAATTGTCCGTGGCGAATATTTTTATGTGTATAATGATCCTTATTACCGGTACGTGGGTTTTTACGCAAACGTCTATCTTCTTTCGTTGGTATCGGCTTAGTTGGTATTTCGATGGGGATGGCGCACGCGCTTCTACGTCTTAACGTTCAAATTCTCGATATTGTAACACAAAACTACTCGTGCATTCTACGCTTCTATGTTCGCGAATTAGCGCTATACGCGTAGCCCTACTTTTCTTCGTGAAAAGTCACGGTATCGTATCGTATGGTCGAATAACGGAATAAAACACGAAATTGTCCAAATAAGGAAGATGTAACATGGAAGAAAGATTCTCGAGATCCGTATCTCGACGTGCAACATCTGGAAAGAAAAGTACAAAGTTCAGCGCGAACATATTACCATAAAGTACGCGAGATCACTTTCCCGCGTGGTCTCGGTGTCCCTCTTCCTTTTACAACTGGTACGTTCGATAGATAGAGGAGAGACAAGGAACGGGCATAGTCTAGGAGCGACAGGCACGGAGAGGGTTTCGCGGCTGGTAACCCGATCGAGCCAGAGGCATGAGCCGCGCGACTAAATATGCATATTCTCCACGCTCTCGGTGTCTCCGTGCACGTTTGCCGGTGAAACACGTTTCAGGATATCATCCGACGCGAACAATAGGGAATCAAAGGAGGAACGTAGGCGCGCAAGAAAACGTTAGCCGGCGAATGTTCTGACTGGCTGGTCGCCGTTGCAGAATGCGGTTGACATTTCTCGGCAAGTAGAGCGTTACCCCCGTCGAACCGATATTCACCAGCCACCGATTTCCTATCGTTCCGCTATCGATTTCTCTTACTTAAAGTTCTCCCTTTTCCATTTCACCGAAGCGAGAGAAACGGGGGAAAAAAAGACAAGGATTCGGTAAAATATCTAAAAATTTCATCAAAAGCTCACCAGCTTATAACGTTCGATATTTTACAAGTATGCGCCAAGATGGAAATTGTAAATCGATGTATCGATTACACGCAGTTCGGATAGGATAAAGTGTCGGGAGGCTGGACGAGAGATCTCGTTGATTCGATCGAGATCACGGGATCGACGTCGATCGATCGACGGTGTCGCAACGAGGCGACAGTCATTTGTAGACAACGAAATCGGCCGGGACATATTTCTTCGAGTGTAACGCGGACTCTTGGCACTCGTGACATAATGAAGATAGTATGCAGCAAGCGGCACCGAGCTTTTCAGGTCAGCTTCCTGCTATGTCGGCAACGTTGATGGATTGCCCGGTTGCATGTCTGACGTGTCGAAACATCTGTTCGATAAAGAATTATTAATCGAACACGCGCGAAACTGTCGTCTCTCCTCTCTGGTAGGTACACGGGTGGAACTTCGATACGGAGCGGAAATTTCGCCCGAGTTATCGACGAAAGAAAATGCTTGAGCCAACAAAATCGCTATTAATTCGTCGTTGTACCAGATGCGTTGTGATAAAATAAACCTCCGTGATTAATCGCTCTGATAATATTAGCAGATAATATTCAAGTTCTTAATCCGAACGATAACGATGCTTTATCGAAAACAACGACGAAAGTAAAGAATCGGCTGTTATACAAACGACGATAATACGTAACGTACGAGTAATTAACCCGCTGCATCCAGACGCTGTATTTTGTAATTGTTTGGAAACTCGTGCAAAAAAAAAACGAGACGGATCCTTAGTTCGGTTTCTTATGGCAATGATTTATGAGCGAAGATCGCTAAACTCGCTGGCTAACAAGCTGACGCAAGGAAACAAGCATCGTATATATATTTTTACTAGCTTCTTGGAGATTTTTTCGATCTATAAAACCGACGAAGAATCAACGGACAAGATCGGAGTAAAAGGTTTCATGGAACGCGTTGATTCTTCTCGCGACATACTTTACTCCCTTCGCTGTAACTCTTGCGTAAACTCTTCCTTAACCGACAAATTAAAAATTACAAATTTAAAACTGTCGAGTAGATCGACCAGAAGAAGAACATCGGAAAGCTATCATTCTCGCGGGACGATCTCTTATCCCTCGTTAGAAGAGTGGATAGCATCGACATTAGCCGGCGCACGATCGATCAAAGGGATCGATGGATAGTTGGACGAGAATTTCGACGTCGAGTGGTTCCCGTGCAGCCTTCAAAACGGTTTTTCCACGTTCTCGCGTACACGCGATAGGTCAACAACACGTTGCTCGGGATTCTATCGCGAGCGCAGGAAAGTGTGTCGCATTGGTTGGTACGTGTGGTGGGTTCGTATTATCCGTGTACGTATGTACGTGTGGGAGAGAGAGACACACCACACGACCGATTGCGCAAAACGCTTAAATCTTTGAAACGAGTATAACGGGTATCCGTTCAGTATGCCACGAAGAGGCATACAATGTGCAACAGGCTGTACTTGTAACACTTCCCGGCCACCGCTTGCCTCTTACGTCTCATTGTTAAATCGTTGTTACATATGTATGGTCGTGCGAGGGAAACGAGCGCGTGCGACATATCGAATCGACTAACGACTGATCGAAAAACTTGTTGAGAGATCAAACTGCCTCGCACGCTCAACGTCACAGTAAATCGCTAAAATATATCTCGAGTATATCTAGTCGACTCTTCGAAATTGATCGCGCGCCACTTGGTTCACGCACGTTCCTTTAATCGCAATTCGTGATTTCGTTGGACGAGAGATTAAGACGAATGAAACTGCACGAGGTGTATAATTCTTCGCTTAATAACAGACATAATTTTCAAGCAGAAGGCCATAACGTTCTTACCGGATCTATCGAGTATTTTTTATTGCGGCCGAACAAAAGGCGCATTTGGACCTGGCCACCCAGCCTACCTCGTAGATCAAGCCGAGTGTGCTCGTCCTTCGTTGCGTTCTTCTTTTCTGCGCGCGTTTCACCGGGCTCGTGGTGCTCCTGTCAGGATCCTTTGTGTAGCCTTATAACTCTCCCCTGGGACCGCGTAGATATAATCGAACGAGCGGTTCCGAACAGACCGATCCGCGACGAACCGTTTAATTTAGCAGCTCGATACGCCAGCCCCTGATCCCTTCCGATCCTTTTTCGCCTTCTAGGAACCGGACAAGGCTTCGTTTTCGTTTTCGTAGACGAATGGGCACGAGATCAGCGAACGTGTCAGACTCGTGATCCGTTCAACATGTGTGGGAATGGTATTCCAGGAGTTCTAAGCGATCTGGGTCAGTAATGAACTGTGGGCTAAGGCCGTCCGAGGTTAATCGAAGGTTAATCGCTACTTTTATGGTGGCGAGACGTGTGCGAATTCTGCGACCAATGATATTCTACTTAAGTCGACAATGGGCGGATGGTAATTAGATTTGGATAGATTATTCGAATTTTGCAGTAACCCGGTTTCGCTACTCATCGTGCTGGCAAATACCTAAATTCTGTATTAATTGCCCTGTGGAATATCGAATGCTAAAATAAGAAAATTTGCGCTATAAATAAGAAAACTTACGCTAATACGGGTCACCTAGTTCCTAAAGTTATTATACCGTAAGAAACGTCAAACTTCAAACTAGTTCCTCTATATGAATACATTGCTCGAAACTTTGTGGAAACCGGCTAAGAAGCTCGCGCGATCGATCTAAGCTGACTCAACGGACTCGTCGCAGAGTTTCTAAGAGGGAAATTAGCACGCAATACCGTTTTTTAACCTAGACACAAAAACTAGCGCAGAGTGGTGAACGCGCGTAGCCCGCATTCCCTCTCGAAATTGTCGATCGTATCCAATCGACCATAAGATTCCTTTGCAATGGCCATTAAACGGGAATTCCTGCCAGGACGAACAAGGAAGATTTTAATCCAACAGGCCTCGAACAACGAAGTTTAAGCTCGCAATACGGAATCGGACGCACAATCATCGCCGGTTATCGAGGCTAGTTTATGCCCATGAACCCATGGTAATACGCGTTTCTCGCGGCGAACGAGGCAATAAACGTTGTCCTAAACAGGCGAGGAATTCATCTGCTCGTTTTATTAACACGCGCACCACTCGCGCTCGTTTTTTTCCACTACGCCCTCTGTGTTTAATAACAATAATTTATAACAATTCCATCCTTGGAAGCGCAACGAAATAAGAAGCCAGCCCCATACCATCGTTCCCTTTGAAATTGCGTATAATCAGGTATACAGGGTGTTTAGGGATAGTTTGCTTTCGTACTGGCATTTCTACTGCAAAATTCAATTCTTCGCAACATTCGACACATTTCTCTATTTAAAACGACGAACATATGCGTGCTCAAGGTTCTGGAATGGAACTACTGTTCCTGAAACAGGACGCGTAAAATCTATTCGACGGCCCTCTACTTTCGTACCTCGCTGTATATTTCTTCCACTTTCGTTCGAGGGAAGACAAAGAAGAGAAGTTTCAGCGAATTATCCCCGTCGTGGATGTTTTACCATTGCGTTTGAAATTGGACGCGTAGATAGGAGCGAGCCGCAACAGCTATTATTCGCGAAGGTCGTTACACGAGCGAGAGCCGCGCCATTGTGTCAAACGGCTAGAATTGCCGTTGTGAACAACGTGAAAATGAAACGGGGGCAACGAGAGCCCCTAAGTCTTTCGCCTGCAGAGCTAAGAAACAAGCAACGAGCCTCCATTGTACGCCGTGAAATCTCAGACAAGCTGGAACGAGTCCCCGAGCTCGTGGATTACGTCCGCGGCTAAATGACAGGGGTCACTCGGTGTACGCAACCATTTCTCCTTCGAGAGGATTATTGAAATGGTTAGGCGCGCGTACGCCAGTTTTACTCCACGCTCTGCTGCCAGGTAGTCTAGCATTGGTGGAAAAGTTGAACGAAGATTTGGTTCCTGGATGGCAGTGGTTTAGATGCCGAAGCGATTGGACCGATTTTATATGTCGATCTTGTTTCGCGCACAATCGTTTTGCCATTAGATCGCCGATGACACATTTATCTATAATACTTTCAGCGAAATTGACAATTTAGTAGAGCCTTTCTTTTAACACGTTCGTCGCCACGTCGCACATATCTATGTGACGGGTGTACTTCCGTGGGGGCCCGTCACCAAAGTATGGCGACGCTCTTCTTGTTCGAGTTAATTAAATATACGATATTATATATAGGATATAGAGCGTAAAAATATTAAAAACACATTATACCATACTTTTTATTAATTTATATTCTGGATAATATATTACATTATTCTATATCGCATGGTATTTGTTAAAACATTCCAAACACATTTGGGCCGATTTTGGGCACTTCGAACGATAGTTGTAGACTCCGTCATCACTACTATCCTCACTTTCAAATATATTTTCACACTGTTTACCGAACATTTTGAGGATGAAAAAATCACTGATGTACGTCTCATAAATATGCTTCTCGACTAAATGAAAGATCTGAGATATCTGCCATAAGATCCTTCGGAATACTCTAGCTGGAAAGCTTATCGCTTTCTCCATTTCAGAAATAAGTAATCTTTTCTGTACAATGAATCGAAGGCGATAAACAATGACTTCCAGCTTGTCGCCCTATTTACGTTCTGCGTAGCGGCGGTCGGATTTAGGCCCCGCAGGAAATTTAGCCGAATCACGCTGGGCGACCAACATATTAAAATCAAAGAGTGTCGAATACCGTTTGATAATTCATTTGCTTCTTCTCAGAATACGGAAATGAATAAATTTGATGAAATAATTTATCGTAGATCGTAAATATCGCCTCGACAAATGTAGAAATGAGGCGTTCGTACTCGCGACTCCATGAAATCATAAGTGATTAATTGAAGTGAAATTTCTACACTGTCTATGTTACGTTCGGCAGGTTACAAATGCCAGACAAATGTTTCTGGCATATTTAGTAACTAAATGATTAATCGATCGGATAAATTTCATAATGTAAGACCATTAAATCGATGAGGTAACGAAAATATCTTAATTACGAAGTTAAACTTTGATATAATGGTAATATCTAACGATCCAACCTCGACTTTTCTCAGCTGGCTAACTCGATTCCCGCGATCTCTCGCTGTCGACATGTAAATCGAAAACTCTGATAACATCTTTTAACGTGCTAATTATCCACTTTGGTGAAACAACCGGCTGCAAAAAGGTCAAGATCTGGGTGTGAAACGACCTGCACAAGCTTTGCGCCGGAGAAACTGTTCGATTCGTCCCGATCAACGACAGCCGAGTTTCGCACGGATAAAATAAATTTTAAACGATTCTTAACCTCGCTTATTAAGCCTCGTATCCTGCATGACGATTTCTCTCGTTAAGACAACGATATCCTCGATGTTTCTCACGAGAAATCCGCCATTTCGCTATCGCTGCCCTTGCGAACATTGCACCTTGATCTAGGGAATTCTTTCACGCGCGACCGACGAGCAAACGATCCATCGTGACATTTCGTCCTGGACATACCCGGAGACCCGATTTACCCGCGCCACAAAATTATTATTAATTCGCCCTATAATCGCGTGCGTCTATCGACATGGTGTCGTGAAAAATATGCGCTCCCGTGCTTCCTGAGCTCGTTTCGCCGTTGCATGGGACGATAATTATCGTCTGCTCGGACTTAAGCCTTTCGTGAAGCGTTGCGTGGAACGATCGTCCAACTGTACAAGAATCGCGCTGCAAACGTGATCTATACCTTGTTTCGTGTATCCACCAATGGCGGTTGCACGATAAGGTACACGTTCACGACTTCTGCGAAAAAGAAACGAGAGAAAAAAAGGAGGAGTCCCCGATGGTAGGTATATGGTAAATGATCGAGTTTCAACGTGGAACCGAAGAAACGAGTTAACGAACTACGAGGAGAGGATACGGTAAAAGGATGGTGTTGGTTGGCGATGATGAAAGTGACGATGAGTGGAGAATATTGGCTAATGCTGGCTAATGTTCCGCGTTTCAACAACTCGAACCCTTTTTACGAAGGTGTCTAAGAATCCAAGAAACGGAAACCCATCGCATAACGTCTAATTAGTATCCGCTACACTGACGTCTAGTGGTTTCAAGTATATTAGCATTCGTTTCTATCCTATCCGCAGCACTTTTTTGCCAAATCGAAAAAACCAAACCAAGATTGATTCTACAATGTCCGTGCGAGACTAAATCAAACGTCTAACGACGAAATTGTCGGTATCAGGAAGAATCCCGTGGTTTTTTCATCGCTAGAGTAGTTTTTACGAAATGCTCATTACCCGACCATTTTCTAACACCGTTGCCTTCACTTTGTTGCATGATAACGATTTTCGCGTTGGCAAAAATTTTAAAGTCGTTACTATTCTGTTCTATACAATGATACTAAAGGATCGAAAGTTAATCGACGAACGAACTATCGTTATTTCGTAACGAGAAAGGGTTAAAGGGATAAACGACCTTAATGTTTCTTAAGTACCTCTCTAACTCGTAGGAACGAGCATAGAGGACGCGTATAGAGGCGCCGCTCGTTAAAACAAACGCAAAGTGAACCGGTCACGCCCGATCGGCTAGTCGTTACCCTCGATACACCCCGGAATATTAATTAAGCGGCGTAATTAATAGAGAGTACGGGGCAGGTACGGGTAGTTGAGCGCGGACAGGAGTTAGCGACGAGCATTGCTCAGGCGCCACAGTTATCGTAATTATTGTAATTGGCGTTTACGAGGGCCATGAAGAGACACCGGCTGGTCCGCTTCTCTCAGGAGCATCCGAGCGGAGAAGACGACTCGATCTTCCGGTTCTTCGACGATCGAAGGTCGGTCAGAGCCTCGTGGATTACGCCACGGATGTGCCCTTTTGTGTATCCACTATGTTACTTTGTTCGATGAGGCTCAATGGCGGAGAAAATGGCTGGTGAACGACCAGATGAAATGACCACATTGTTTAAGGAGGTCACGAAGGCGAGGTGAAATCTTTTTCTCCGTCCTTCTTTCTTTAGGAATGCCATATCTATATCTTGTTTACGTATCCATAGTATGTTAACGTCTTAACCGGTATAAATGGTGGCGATTATAACTGGTATAAAAATATAGATGGTGAAACGCGAAATGTACTGGCCGCATCATACGAAATTCCACTGTATATGCAAATTTCATATTTCTTAATGAAAAAATGTCTTAAATACTGCTAATTTATAAAATGTTCATTGGCTGTTGTAGTACGTTTCTGCTTAATCTGGACCGGTTCGATCGGTCTAGTGGACTCGATTTACTCGTAACTGGTCGACGAGTTGTCCTAAAAACGTGTCGTATCTAGCATCCCTATCGATACGACAAACGCGTCTATCTTTCAAAGAGTTACTTTCCCACAGGTGGAGTCTTTTACATTCCAGAAACGATCGACTCGAACGACCTGTGTTTTGCGCGATCGGTAATTGCTTCTGATAAAACGTTGTTTTATCGCGCTCGCTTCCTATAAGTAGCTTTTTGCCCCGACTGCAGACTCGGTGTTTCCTCCAGCGTGAAAGAAGAAGATCGCGCTACGAGGACACGGGGCAAGAGGGCGGATAAAAAAGAAGGAAGAAGGACCACGTCTCGTTGCGCTCGCACAAGCGAGAATGCATTAAACCACTCTGTCGAAAAATCACGCCGAGCGTAACGTGTTTAGCACGATATAATCTGATGCGGTGATGCAACGCGCTTGGTAATATATTAGCAAGTCAAAGTTGCGCTGGAACCGGTTCATAAAGCGTTAACAAACTATTTCGAACGGGCAACATAAATTATCGTCGATCGGGAGGCTTTCCCCTGCCGCGTCGCAATCGGCAGTAACGTAGAAAACAGCAACAATGTTAGCCGCAACGCGTCGTTCGATCTTCTTATCGAGACGAAGGTGAGAAAGCTTCGGAAGAGAGATAAAAGAGAAAGCGCGTAAAGATACGATTATTGTTGGTAAGATCCTCGAAACGATGCCGGCGTTCGGATAACTCCCTTGAAAACGAGAGTCCACTCGTTTTATTCGCGCATCGCGGGGATTACTCTAGCGTGGAAAGTCGGTAAGCATCGCAGTCGCTGGTCACAGTTCGATGAACCGAGGAATCTTTGAATTCTTCGAACGAAACGTCGAATTAGAGCAGCAGCGTGACCGAAAAATCGTTTGGAAACGAAAGGCTGACTAATTGAGATGAGAAATATTTCTCCATACGAAACCCGCTTCTCCGTTTGAAATTAAAGACAAAGTTTATACGAGACACGTCGCACCATGACAAATTTACGATTCAGATCTAATCGCGTGTAATTAAGGAAGCTCTCGTGAACAGAGAAACCGTTTAGGTTCCGAGGTATTCGTTACCGCCAGCCAAACCGAATTTATGTCCCAATTAACGTGCAATTGACATAATAATTAATTGTAAAATAATAAAATGACGAAGATCGAAAGCAGGCGCCGCAAAATTCCATTTTCGTCTTCGTCTTATCGAATAAGATTGTTGATTCGACGCAACGTGTTCGTTGGTACCAGTGGAGTGGGCGAGAACTCAGAATTTCTCACCTATCTCAGAATGACCGAAAGAGGCTAATTACCTCTTGGTCGACGATTATTCAATCTCGTTAATCGTGAGAAGAACCGATCGGACCAGGTACTTGGAAATAGACGCGCCTGTCTTTCTGGTCAAATGACGTCCGCGGTGTCTTCGCGGTCGTTACATCCGCGATAGGCGCGCACAAAAAAGCTGTTCACCTTCGTGAAATCGATATCGGTAGCCTGCCGATTGATAAACGAGATGCTGGAACCACGCTCCCTTGTCACGTACAGATCTCTGTTCGCGCCTTATCTTATCGCGGGGTAAATTAATTCAGTAAAATTTCTCTAGTCACGGCCATCGAAAATCTAAAAGTCTGCAAGCAGAGATTTCCCCGAGACGTAAGTCTGGCGTGATCGAGTGACAGAGATCGATAAGAATCGTGTAAAATAAACGAGGCTAGCTGGCAGCCATTTCGAGTGGCGCGGCGACCGTGTCCTTGCGCGCATTCAAATCACCGGTATTAAGCAGCGATACGCTACTATTGAGACGTGTATCGAAGACAGTCTGGTGAAAAATGTCAGCGACAATGTATGCTTGGAGGAGGAAAAACGAAGATGGAGACAAAGATGGTCGAACAGAGTCAGATAAATCAGCGAAGAGAGAGCCGAGAGCTGTGAAACGTTCGATCGCGAAGTCTACCTGAACTTCACCACCGTATACTGGACTTCTTATCTGCCGACATATCGAGCCGCGGTAGAAACGTTTAATTATCGCATTCGTTTCTCGTTATCAAGGCAGTTAAAATAGGCCTCGATAATGCTCGACACTCCTGGACGGCCTGTTTTCCTTTTGTTCAAAGGCTACGCAACGAGTACCTAGTTTAATACGACAGATATACTTACTACTACCGTGTGCATTGTGCATTACCCTATACAAATATTCTACCAATTTTCTTATCTAGCAGGCTGATGCTACTTGAAGGTACGAGATGCCCGCGGTAAAAGCAAGAGAAAGAGCGACGACGGAACAAACGATCGTCCTATTTGTATCTGGAATTAGAGATCCTGCGGGGTGAGACCGGTGCGCGTGCCCTCTTCCACGCAGACCGAGTATTACAAGAACGATGGAGAGGCGCATCATCAAGGGCCGTTCGAAGAATCAC
This sequence comes from Bombus pyrosoma, assembly GCF_014825855.1. Classification (NCBI taxonomy): domain Eukaryota; kingdom Metazoa; phylum Arthropoda; class Insecta; order Hymenoptera; family Apidae; genus Bombus; species Bombus pyrosoma. The sequence goes on from NC_057774.1 coordinate 4,234,821, forward strand.
CGAGTAGGACCACGGGCCCTTTTACGGTCAGGGAACCTAGCCGCACCGTCTACGCTAACAATGTTTGTTATAGCAAACGTACGACGCGGAATGTACGCATTATATCATTACGCATTATTACCCATTACATACCTCGTTACACCGTATGTATCGTATATTATGCCGGCTACGTCGGTAGAAAAACTGAGGGATTTCTCTCTGGCCCGTTCGCCGCTGATGGGACTCGCGGGACCATTACCATGCAAGATGCGTGGCGAGGGCCCAGCCGCGTGTACCTGCGCGCGTAATACGTGGCGCGGGGATATCTAATTGTATAGTAAATAACCTTCGTAAATTACGCATATAATGCTTAATGCCGACGTCGGGAGGCGCATTGTGCGGCACCTATCGCGCCATGACATTCAGTCCCCACGACTCGCTTCGAGCGATCACCGCTGGCTTACACCACCACCCCGCTCTTCCCTCACTCTCTCTCTCTCTCTCTCTCTCTCTTTCTTTCTCTCTCTCTCTCTCTTTCTCTATTTCTCTCGGTATACTCTTTCTCTGGCGTCAATAGAAATCTCGAGTCGTTGTGCTATCGTTATTTCAAAACGTCCCCCATGGAACATGGAGTCTGTGAAGAATCGCGGACAGTCTAGGTGGCACGCTGGCATTTACTGTCGCCATTTCAGAAGCATCTCAGGTATCGAGTGACATTAACACGTTCGCTATTGGGAGAATTTCGCACGGATTACACCCACGTGTCAAACGAAGTGTATGCGTTTTTCGAAGAATTCTGTCCGGGTAAACAGTATCCCATATACGCGATAGTAATACGAAGAAGTGGATTTTTCTTCGCGATTATGAAATTCGATAGAAGTTGTACGGCGATAACAATGTGCGAAAAAAATTACACGAAATTTTTACGTAGATAAGCGGCGATAATGTCTGGGTAGAGATAATTAGATATTGTACTGATAATATCTTGCAAATACGTCGTTACGAAAGCTGCATAGAAGAAGCCGCGAAAAAGTTTCTAGAAATCAAAGAAACAGCGACAAACGACATGCTACGTTTGATAATGACAAAAATAAACGCAATAATCTACTCGATATCTATATCTACGCTACCAAACCTTGACGAAAACGTTTCAAATAATTCTAATCTAAAGCTCAATCTAAATAGTTAATCGCTCTTCTTACTGCTTAATCTTCCCAAAAACTAACTGGAAAATAAAATCCTCGAAAATCCCGATATTTATTTTTGATAAATTTGTATTCCATTTGGAGATTAGTCGCAAAGTATTATTATTCGCGTGACTCGTTCGATCCTCGCTATCTCACATATGTCTCGAACCAAGCGATAATTATAGGTGCAGTACCCCTTGGAAGCGGCGAATACGATACGGCTCGGGTCTGCATCTGGTTCACAGGACCGCGAAAGCGGGTTACATTATACTCGGTAGTTCGGACGTAACCCGGAACACACGCGGTTGCGCAACCCGTACGAAACCTTCCAGCGTAACATTGACTTTTTCAAGTGTAATTGCCGTTCGCGCGCTCCGATTACTAATCGACGCGGCCGGTGAACGTGACACACATTCGATTTTAACCTCGACGGCAGTCACTCGTGCGCGCCGCGTTTACGGGCCATTGTCCGCTTCTGGACGCGAGAAAAAAACCCGTGGAAAAATGGTGATCGTCTATTAAGTAGTCGTTTGGAACTGAAAAAGAGCTGCACTCCTGGAACGTATATTGTTCGCGTTCCTTCCTCGACCAAGATCGGAGCTCGTTGCGTGAAATTATACGCGAAATTATACGTAGCTGTAGAGGTGTCGAAATTGCAAAGGATATATATTTATATGAGAATGGGAATATCGATATTACGTTAGCGTTTTGCGTACGTTACGTGATTCCGTTGGTAGAGAACACACTGTTCGTACGGTGCACCGCAAGCAAAGCAACGTTAGAGAATCCGGATTTGCAAAACCAGTTCGGCCCAAGCCGTGTATTAACAGTTAATAATAGTAAAGCGTAATTGCGATATTCTAATATTGGCAAGAATTGGAAAAAAAAGATAAGGCTAAGTTCGGCTAAGAGAGTTCGGCTAGAACAGCTGGTGAGACTTTACAACGTACTCGCTACGCTACAGCTATGACAATTTGTTACTACTTCGTCAGTGGAATTGGGCATTCATTACTCAGACTAGTCACGTCGATTGACAAACGCCATCGTTAACATGTCGAGAAGCATTTAGTATGCTCGAGAGAATAGACATTTAAGAATTGAAGTATCTCGTAAAAATGGATATACAAATGTACTCGTAATATCAAATACTTGGTATCAAAATTATTCGATTATAATAGCACTAGACAGAATACGTATAAAATTGGTTGTCCGAAAAGTTGTTTTCGTTTTATAAGGTGATAATAGATGAACAACGATTTCTGTTTTATATTATTTTATTGAATTAGCTACGATCCATTTCGTTCCATTTCTATTATTATCTTCGTGAATAATTCAATAAACTAATATAAAGCAAAAAAACATTGTGAATCTATTATTTCCTTATAAAACGAAAGAAACATTTCGGACAACCTAATAGAAGAACATTTGTTCAAAGCTGCAAATATTCGACATCTCTTGGAAATGTTGCAGTATTCTAAAGCCGAGATTACTTCGGTGAACCGAGGTACTCTCGATAACACGGACGTTCGAGGATACAGGTACTGCAGAATGCAGCTATTCGAGAGTATAAATTTCGACGCCGATCGACACGCTCCTCGTCCTTAGGGCGAACCACTAACGGTAAGGGATCAGGAAAAAAAGGGGAAAAAAGACGAGAGACGAAGAAGAGGAGAACGATGGCTCGCCAGTCTCGGTTTACGATCACCTTGCGGGAGAAGTCCCTGCCCCTTTGACCGCCATTTTTTCAGACGATGCTAACAAATGGAGCGCGTAGAACGTTTCGGAGCACGTCAATACAGAAGGGAACTTCCAGGTCCGTTTTTGCTATGAAATGTATACGAGCAGCGGTGAAAGAACAGATCACCGCTCGCCTTGTTCGTCAATGGTAAACATCGCTACGATCGTCGAAATGTTTTTCCATAGCGAAATAATAATTCGACGTAGTAAACAGAAGAACGCGTGTTTTCTTTGAACGCGTATTTCACAATGAATGTAATCGTGAGACGTAAATACGTGTTGCGGTGTTGATCGTAATAACAACGGAAATTAACGCGCGTTGCTTATTTACAAGTTACGTTACGAAAATTAGTTTCGATGCAAATGAGACGCCATTTGTCCGACCACGACATAAACTTTAACCGTTTAATCGCCGCGATGTCGATTCGTTTCTTTCAGCAAAATATTAATCCGCGATATCAATAACCGTGTAATTATGAATCTATCTACCGTACGACGACCTTTAACAGACCGAGTAATAAAAAAACGATCGGTCTGCAGGACGTACAATCACTCAACCTCGAACAGAAATACGTACAGTTTTCTCGATCGAACACGGAAAGTTCCGTTACCCTATTAATCGCCGAAAGTTCCGAGAAACTGGATGAAGTAAGCTGGCCCTGCGGGACAGAAGGTCCAGTGGACACGTCGCGTCGCTACGAAAACGATATCCTACTAAAACTTTCCACTCACCTGCTGCCACTGCCTCCGATCCAGAACGTGGTGAACGACGGTCGCCGTGAGGCACGTCCGCTTGCAAACTAATTTTTGTTTTCCCCACTGGTAACTCCACTGTGGCACTGTATTACCGTATATCTACTGTACGTATGTATATCTATATATACATGTATCTAACTCTTCGGCCGTACGTACGTAGATACCGGGCGTATATGTGTTGGTTTCCAACCACGAAAAGGGGATGCGTCCGCGCGATTCAAGGCGACAAGTACGAGGAAATCACGTGAAATCACCGTTTCGTATTTCGGCGTGAGCCGAACGAAAATACGTGGAAAAAGAGACGGAGTAACCGGCAGGGAGAAAAGGAGAGTGACGACTGGCCCTGCTCTGACACAGATCACTGACCAATTCCGCTAGAGGACTGACGCGGTACTGACTCGACGTCGCATCTGGCGAGGAGCGCGACAACCGGCTTCCAGGCGTTCGGCCTGTTTCGACTGAGTTCGGCTTCGTTCGCCGCTCGAACCTGTGGCTGCGGACGTGTGCGCGTACCGAACGAACGCGCGTCCGTACGTTCCTGTACGAACGTGTGCGTACAGGTACTGGGTATAGTACATCAAGGTAAGTAACGTGTACCAAGGTATAGGTACGCCCACGCAATTTAGACCCCTGACGATAATGAAGAACTCGGCTGTACCTTACGTGAGCGTGCATTATGGCCGCGTTCGCGCGTTGATACCGTCGAGTGGAGCGTTTCGACGCGCGTTTCGGTGGTGTGCACGCGCCTGCCGGAATTCGTTTCGTTTTGTTCGCCAGAGAGGAAACCGATAACCTCGACATTTTTGGCGGTAGATCGTACGACGGTTTCTTCGTTCGCGCCTGCTTCTGCGAAAACGGTAGGTTTAGATCGCTACTATCGATAGCATTTCCCGAACGCAGGTAAAGGCTCGTTCGAAAATGGTACTTGCGAGAATTTGCATCAACGCGTTCGAATATTCACCTTAATCGTAGCATTATTGCATTAACCGTGCTTTTTGTGGCTGATCTCGCATCGCGTTAAGTGTATTACCTTGTAGAAATATTGCCGCGTATCGGTATCAAGCCTTCCTACGGAGAGAAACTGGTTTCACGTTTTGCACGCGCATTCGCTAATAAAATCGCGACAGCCACGAACGATAATCGTAATCGATGTCGTGGTCGCGGTTATTGCCGTTTGTCTCTTCATCCTCGTCCAATTTTCAACAGCGATGAAAATACGCGACGGATTGATCGATGCTCGAGCCAACCTCCTCTATCGAACATTCGACGAATTATGTCACGACAGCTATCGAAAGTACTCTGTTGGTGCAAAAATTACGATATAAAACACAACGTGCTATGAAACACTCCCATAGTGGTCAACGAGTTAGGACTATGACGCGATAGCTGACGTTGCACTAGGTCGCCAAGAAAGGAATCGTTGAAGATAGTCCGCTAATAGTGAAAAATCTCAATTCTTATTAAATCTATCCGAATAATGTGAAACGATCGCGATATTTATTCACGGGCATTGATCGAGCCTCGCAGGAAACAAGAAGAAACTTCCTGAGTGGCCGATGTCCATCCGGCACGGCGTTGATCCCCCGTGTTAATTCGTCGTGGAAGGCGTAACGAGCACGCGCAGGAATACAAGTTACGCGAGTACGTTACCGCATCTTACGCGTAACATACTGCAAACAACCAGTCCGACCGTGAGACTAAAAAAGAAGAAAAAAAAGAGACGGCTGACGCTTTCGAGAAGCTTTAGACACGCATATACGAAGGAGTCGACGAGAGACGCGCGAGCGCGTTGCTCGGGAGGTTTAATTATAAGTAATCTGGCGTCCTCGGTGAATTTAATGTGCATGGCCATGGATCGAAGAAGCGAGGATTTAAGACTGTGTTACACACCCGTTATGAAAAACCGACATTATGGCTGATGATACAGACTCTCGCCGTGCCACGTTCAGCTTCGGCCACGGTCGTTCCTACATACGCAGAGGAATGGAAGAGCGCGATCGGTAGAAGGAAGAAAAAAACGAAAGAAAAAAAAAAAATAAGAGAAAAGATTCACACTCGGTACGGCAACACGCTAAACAGTACATTTGCAATCATGAGGGTTTGCGGATATGTAAATGTACGTGGGACATTGATCACGCACACAAGGTGCACCATACCGCGCGGGTGTTCACGTAAATCCTCGCTGTTTTTCCGCCAAGCGAATAACGAATGAACACCGGGGTATTCCGGCGAGTTCGACTCTCTCTCTCTCTCTTTCTCTCCTTCTCTCACACGTACAATTAAAACAAGAAACACGGAGACAAGGTGGAAAAGCGTTGCGATGTAAGACACGTTTCGCGAATATATCAGGCTACGTAGCGAAATTCTCCGCAGTTCGTCGAAACCGGCTTCTTCAACGAGAACCCTGTATTTTTTTCTTTTCCATTCGATACTTTAATTATCCCCTTCTTGCGTTCTACCCTTCTCGATTGCTTTTAACACTGTTTGAAGTATTCGTTTTGTATCGATCCACGTTTTCCTAGATTCCCCTTACCGATCAACCGATCGAAGAATTTACAGCGGATAGGATACAGAGAAAGGGAAACAAAATTGTCGGCCGATGTTCGAAATACTCTGACATCGTTCGCCACGTAATTACGTAATAACGAATCCATTAAGAAATACCTGTCGACTTATTAACGAGCACGATAACGAGCCCGCAGACTCGTGGAATTTAACCTCGAACTTCCGTCCGCGGTTCGCACGAATAGGCATGTCTCCGGCTATGAATCAGGCCGAACGTTTCTCTACGGTGAACCACGGCGATCCGCGGTCGTGAGATAATTATGGAAATGAATTTCGATCGTTAGGGAGGCGTGGATGCTGACTTCTCTGTGACACGACCTGGCCTCGGCCGAACAGACCGCCTACCATCATCATTTTCCCCACAATTTTCGTGCCTGCGTGTAAACACACCGAACGGTATATTACCAGCCACTCTATGCCTTCCAGCCACCTCTCCTCGGGCGAGAACCAGCGAACGACCTTTTCCAAGACGATCTACACATCTCGCGGATTTTCCTATTTAATTACAATTTTCAAACCGCGCAATTCGGAAAAATTTGAAAGGTGGTTAATAATAATCATCTCGTTGAACGCTAGTTTAACCATCGACGATTAAAATATACAACTTGTACCGAACAGATCAAAATATCGACGGTCGTTGAATAATTGGAGTATCAGGTAGATGTTTCGTGGAAATGTTTATTTTCAGATCCACGTGAAATACAACGAGAGTCAATTTTTTATCGCTTGAATGAGGGGAGACGGGCAACCTCGGATTCCTGACGATCGATTTTCACTTTGATCATTACTGCGTACTCTCTTCTCTTAATTACGTATAAACGTCGTTAAGATACCGCGATAGAATTAATACGCGTTTGGTGGAAAGGTTGAAAGAAGGTCGAGCTATTCTAATCATACGAGCAAAGGACGTTAAGCAATATCGTCGGTTGTTTGGTAAAATCACGGTTCATGCAAATGCGGAGACACCTCCGAACCATTACGCAAACTACTCGACGCTTTCCGGACGCATTAGTGCGGATTGGAGTCGTTAAAAGCATCGTGAATAAATTACGCGTGCAATATCCTATCTTTACTAGCCGGAGTAATTACAATCTCCTTCCACGAATCTTGCAAATATGTCTCGCGGATGAGATAGGCGAAGAAGGTGCGCTCGTCAGCCGACGCTGAATATACTTCCGATTCGTGTAAAAATCGTACAAATGAATTGGAAGATGCTACATTCGTGTGAAAAATCTACCTGCTTTTACGGTTAACTCGTGTATCGAATAAAGTACTATGGGGCCATAAGCTGGTATTTTCACACGTTAATAAATCCTTCATTTTTTTAATCACCCGCTCTAACTGTAACAAAGCTTCCGACAGAGCAACGTATACTTCACCGACAATTTCACGATTTGTAAATCTTTTCTTCTAACACACCCTGCGCTAACATCTACGGCACACCACGTACGTTCGAGCAACGGTCGACAAAAGAATTTAACAGCTAAGAGAAATTGGAGGGAGACGTGGTGGGACCACCGAGTCCGGCCAAAGTCGCGCTAGTCTCGAAGGAACCGTAATTTATCTAAAAGCTGGATGAAAAATAGTTTTGGCCCTGCGGGCTTTTGCCATCTGCATAGAAAGTGGATGCCCTGGCGTTACATGCGAGGGTGACATGAGAATGGTCCGTTGCCACGATGCGCCGCTTTAAGTCGCTGTTAGGACCGTGGTCCATTGATTTTGATCCCGTTACGGTCACTGTGTTTTTCAACCACCGTGGTATATACGTACATGATACTTTTTAAGTAGGTGTGTGTCAGCTATTCTGGTTATATCCGATCTTTAGCGTCGTCATTACCGTAATCGCGGTTAATCGTGTTTGCAATTTTCTTTCGTACTCACGTGATCCTCGCCGCCTCTGCCTTCGACTTGTTCGCTGGCTGCTCGACGGATGGTTATTCATGCTGCCAATTAGAATGGTAATTCCGTTTCGCCCTTCACCGGGCCACGAATAATTCGATTTCTCTCTAGTGGTGTGATATGCCGTGGCCTTGACATTGTGACCTATAAATCGAAGGAGATCAGAATAGAAAACGAACGACAGTTTCTAGGAAGAAGTCTTTTAGCTAGGCCAGAGTTCGCTACTTGGCGAGTATTTTCAATTTAACCATTAATTAAGTAAAAGTTATTCCGAATCTAAAGGAATTCTAAGCTGACCTCTTTGTAGATTCTCGATTTCTACGAAGTAAGCAACGATTTCAAAATTTTTAGCCCGCTACGTAGGTATAGGTTTCTATCCATACGATACCAATTGCGTATCATCTAGAGGTTCTAGAAAACGACGTGGAAAAAGGATCGTCGAACGAGGACTAAATTCGCGATGGTTCGATAAAATCTTCGGTTTCGCGTTATCACCTGCCACAGAAACTTGGCACCGCTCGCTTCAATGGCTTCCTAACAGTGTACAACGCCACGAGGAGAAACCTGTTTGTCATGTAGCTCGTTCTCTGGATATATTAACAGCGTTCTGTTGCTCGAGAGCCACGGCTTAAAGGAAATCGTGTTTCTCGTCGGACGCTCTCCGATATTACGCGTCTCACAATAAAACTTCCTGTTCCTATGAGTGACCCGTGATCCTTGACCCTTCCGAATTTACCAACAATTGCGACCTCCGACTCTTCACTCCCATGTGAATTAATTACACAGACTTTCTCTGATTTCGAGCGTTGCTCGTTATTTTCGACGAATCGAGAACGCTTCGATAACCCCGTCATTGTCCATAATTGGACAGCGCAAGGACTCCCTTGTTCGAGTTTCGTCTTCCGTTCGAAGGAAATGTTTACCCAAGCGGCGTTTATTCAAGAACAGCTCATACAAATACCTTTCACTTCACGATCTCGTAACAAAACAATTTCAGATGACTTGTCGATGCCATCCATCGCGCCATCGCGTCTGATTTTTTCGCTTTAAATGCGATCAAACTATTTAATTGCAAGAAACATCGGACTATCGTTGCGCAAACTTCCTTACTGCAGCGATAAGAAACACCTAGATCCCTACCTTGACAGAGATAAAGAATTTGGTTGTTTCGATGATCGATCGCCCTGATCTTTCGATATCGCTGTGTTCACCTTATTGATTGGATTTTCATGGATTCTCTTCGCGTCGATTATACAATAACAAATGATACTTGCCGCAACGGTCTGTTCTCAACTGCTACTTCGATCTAATCGCAAGTTTTGTGCAAAATCTGATCGAATCTTCGATACTCGGATAGCTTCTGCAACTAAGTGGGAATTGCAACCGAATGATAAATTTCGCCGTGCAGAGACTGAAAAATCAGACGAGAACACGCTTAGCTTCATGCGACGACGACACCGTTGTTTAATTATCCGTATCGCGATAGGAATGAAAAATAAAACGAAAATAAAACGGTTAAAAGCGATACTTCTGACCAGATTCGAACGGACGCGCGACCCGTGACGCGATGTCGTTTGTCACATCCTATATCTGCATCCCCGATTTTTTTTCTTAATTTTTCAAACGTCATCGGGAAGCCCGTTACCATCTGACACACTCGCTGCTGGTTCCCTACCAGCAGTTCCAGTCTCGCATAATTTTCATCGCGGGAGATGTATGAATGTTGGTTGGGAATGTTCGCCGGGTCAAAGTACGGGTCACCGTTCGTGTCAGAAGGAAAAGACTGAGGCAAGCGACGCGTTAACGAATGTATCTGATTGTACGATTTCAACCCTGGTAACCACCGTACAAGTCCCAGATGAATTGTTGAATCGTAAAACTATATCTGATTCCATAGGAGGTCCCGCTATTAACGTTTCGGTTTTAATAGTATTTCAAGTCTACGAGTTTCCTCGTTTACTGTTTCTTCGTTTCGGTAGTTTAGCGAGTTTTCCTGCTATTCAACGTATCATCACCGTGTAATTCAACGCCGTGTTATAAACGAAAACGTCGGTTTACCGGCTTTTCAAAGAGCAAACTGCCTTGAAATTTCGTCTCAGATCGACCAATTTAGGTTGCTTCGACGAACGATTCATTCGCGACACGTGGAAACGAGGGACGCCGATATCGAGCGTTCAACAGGTGGTTGCGCCACTAAGCGAAATTACTACGTCGATTCGCGGTTTCGCGCGCGGTCATACGCTGAAATGATAAATGACGATCTCCGGTGGTTCTGCGGACGCGTACCACGGACGACTCTATCCGAAGCTGTCACTAACGAGCTGTCGCACGCTGAATTCCGCACGGTGGCCGTGACGCACGCGATCGCGTCGATCTGTATCGGATATTTATTTATGCGAATCGTCCGTCCGCTCGCAAATTTTAAACGAACGCACACCGCGTGCCGTTCCATCGGCATTGATCGCACGTCTCCAGGAATATTTTCTGCCTTTTCCTTTTCCTCCGTTTCTTTCTTCTTTCTCTTACCAGGAATTTATTTAACGATGACACGCGTCTCATCGTCAACCTCTAATCTCATCGAATCGCCATCGTAAGAGCGAGTTTACCATCGTTTTATTAGTATATTTATTACTGCGAGTCGTTAAGAATCTTGATACGAGAGCGATCTACGAGAGATAACGTCCTTGAACGAGGTATCATCCTTGGACATGCGATTTCTCCGGTTTTTTTAAAGTTAATTTAATGTATCGATTCGAAGCAGACCTATCGAAGCTAATAACCGATCGACGGTATCGAGTTCCGCAAAAATCTGTATATTCATGCAAATATTAACAAAGAGTTACCATCTGGTAGAAATAGCTACGAGAAAAATGTGCGACGTATGCTGGGTTAAAAGATGAAAAGGAAGGTGAAGAAACGCTTCGACAACCACGATGTCCCTCGTATTACGCTGCAAAGAAACGAGTTGCCACTCTGTTGCAACCGAACGTACAACATTTCCTAGAAGATTAGTTCTTGTGACATAGCGAGAGTTTAGCGAGAGTAATCTAGATTCTAACCGGCCGAGTGATTTACTAATCTCTTCCATCGCTGACGGCAAAATGTCTATGCTCCCCGGAAGTTTAATATAAACATTAGGTCGGTCGTATTGCGCTATTTGTACACCCGGGGGGGATGTAACCGGCAATCTCATCGACATCCTACACTTAATTAAAGAAAAAGAGCGTTTCGTGCGTTGCCGCGAAGCCACACGAACGTTCTCAGCTACGATTCGATATCGTAAATACCGGCAGCGCGATCGCCGGCTTCTTTTTCTTCCGCTTCTTTCCTTCTTCTTTTCGTTTCGCTGCGTAAATGATAATGCCGCGACGCTGCAATCGCCATGAATTATACACCGTTTGCATCTCTTTTACTCGCCAGCCACGGAAAGGTAAGCGACGAGACGAACCGAGCATTTTCGTTACCCCCTACTTTCGTAATACGAAACGACGCTGCATGATCAACGATAAACCTATTTCAATCGAAGGAAGGCCACCGATAATCAAGCACATTCCGGTAGGACCTCGACGCGAAGAAATCATTGATACGAACCGAGCACCGTCATCCACCAAAGGAAACGCTCCATCTTTCGAGCTTTCGATCCAACGATTTACGATTGCCAAGAAAATACACGTCCGATTATCCCTTAGAGGCTTCAAATCCACAGGCTCGTGGTTCCCGGTTTCCAGTCCAGCCACTGCGATCACCGTAATTGCAAAAGTCTAACTTCCTATACTTAATTACGGGTACTGTCGTTTTAATCGACCACCGTCCCAGCGCAATCAAGTCAATACGGCGCGCAGAGTTTAAAAACCAATCGTACGAATCATTCCTTACGCAATAAGCCCGCGCAACACGCAAACGAGCTCAAGGCAAGAAACGTTCCCCTATGTATACGCACAGCGGCAACCGCTTTAAAAACCTCCTCCCGAGTGTTAATTTCGCAGACGGCGCATAATCTGCCGCGTAACCGCGCGTAACTACGCGATGTTCGCGCGAAACGCTTAGACCGCGCGATACGCGTCCGGGCTATCCCGATATCTCGCGAGCGCGTACGAATCGCTTAGAGGAAAAAAAGTCACGCGGTTAGGTCATCGACGTCCCATCGATCTCTGCTCGCAGCATCCCTCCTCGCCGTGTAGACATCATATTGTTGCTGTTCCTGGTTCGCCTGTAATTACTAATTACAGAGACCGACAGAAGTCACGGCTCCGGAAGCGTGCAGCTCGCCGCGACTCTCCTCGCCCTTTCTCTCTCCCTCCCCCTCGTCTCTGTTTCGCCGCCTCGTTGCATCCAACATTTAATATCCTCGGCAGAATTGTCTAATACAGCCGACTCATTGATTGGCAGACGGTGGAAGCTAGTTACCCAGCCGTACGTTCCAACCTTAGGGACGAAGCTGCGACGAAGATTAAATTTCCTGTATGATACGGCCGGATTCGCGAGTTCCGTGTACGAGAAAAAACCACCGATGAATATGCAGAAGGAAGCTGCATCTTGATTTCGCGGCATTTCAACATCGGCTTCCTGAGCTTCTTGGTGAAAAAGCAGCCCGAGGTTCGGATAGCGTACAACTCGAGACTTTCCACTTCTTCGCGAGATTTACCTACACGGATGGATGTATCGTGGAAAAATTCAAAGGCGAATAGCATTGTAGCCTAAACGAATGGTATACAAATTGGAAAATTAGGGGAGATGGTGAATAATAAGAGGAGTACGTGACGCTTGGGAGTAGGAAAGCGGTACGAATGAAAGAAGAAAGAAAAATCCATGGAATTGTCCCAGCGAATCTATTGATCGCTTCTGCCGAATTCCGAGTAAAATCGTCGCGTTGTTTCTTCCATCTTTCCCTCGTCTCCTTTTGCCATTGGCAAGCGGAGTGGCTTCTATACTTTATCGATACAGAGCTTCGAACACACCTCGGCGCAAGAAGATCGATCGTTGAATAACCGAGCTAAATGACTAAACGAGTAACGGAGCAGCGAGAACCGCGAAGAAGATAATTCAATGAGAAACGCAAATTTTTCTCGATCCACGCGGATGTTGCGCGTCGATCGAACCAGACGGAAGCAGCGGATCTCGTAGCTAACTTTTTCTTAGCTTTTTAGTTAATTAACGTTGACTTGCGCAACGCGCGATAGAATTCTACTGACAGTCCGAGCTTTTGCGACGCAACTTTCGAGAAATTTATGTAATATCGATGTTAGAGTAGATGGAATAGCTTTGCTCTCGATTTTATTCGTAGCTGGTTACGCGGCTCGTTGAAATCGTTTCAGAGACTACTTTCGCCGTCGATGATTCGACAACGCGTATGGGAAGAACGCAGTTACAATCGAACGTGTTCTCATCGCGAAGGAATATCGCGAGCTTCGGCATAATCTAGAATCTCGCTGATTTGTATTATTTTCAACCGCTTTCTTCGCTAGCTTTCTCGCTCCTTTTTGTCCCCGAAGTAATTTCAATTATCGATCAAAAGGATTACCAAACTAAAGATAACACGGACGACTGATAAGAGCGTAGCACGATCTCCGATAGCGAAGGATGTTTCTCGTCGAACGTGGCATCGATTCAGCTACTTAAATCCTCCGTCTTCGATTAAAATCTTCTATATCTAACACGTTCGAGGTTCCAAACGAATATTCAGCTTCCGAACGATGAACAAAGAATAAGGGTACGGCCCTATAAACGAAGGAAGACAGAATAGCCGAAGCGTTATCGACGTTTTGCACGGACGTGCACCGTGCAGCGTGACCGTGAAGCTAATGGTTTCTGTCATTACACGAACTACTAATTATCGAGGAGATTGATGGAACGCGCTGACTATTAAGTGGCGGGAAATGATACGCGGCGAGCCGGACCCTGCTAACGTACAAATTAGAAACGGATGAAATAAGGATCGTTAAACTTAGAATCGATAACTTAGACGCAGTACCGTTCCACGATACGCGGTTTCGTTTGCGAATACGAACGCGGCCTTTATTTAATTAAGTTGGCTTACGTGAGGCCGATTCGCGGGAACGAAACTCGCATTGCCATCCACCACGCAACACGCACGCGAGAACTCTTCCGTCGTCGCAATTAAACCTCCAACCGAGATCTAATCGTGCAAACTACGCGCACGCTTCCTATCATCCGCGATAAACGAGCTCTACGGGGCTATTTATCGATTTTCTCGACGTTGGATGGATTTTCCCTCGAAGGGAATCGGAAAACGATTCGCTTCGGCATTCTTAAGCATCCTTGAAACGATATGTCGATAGTACCGTTGTTTAAATTCAAGCAACTTGCCCGCCACTTCACGTACGTACGAGCCAGGTTACTTAACGTACGACAACTCCAACAAGTTGCGAACTTTACAACTTTTTTTTTTTTTTTTGTATCCAGATACCAGACTACCAGTTTGACCATTTTCAAAAGTGCACGATATCTCTAGACAAGCTGTACAAGGATACTTTTACCATAAGCAAAGTGTAGCCACGTTCGAGTACGTGCCAGTGTTAATCTGATGGTCCCTTATGGCGAAACTGCCGACTAAGGATACCACGCTCGTTATTGGAATTCGATTCCGCTAAAAATTTCTTCGAAGTGGCTGGTACGCCGGCATTTCTAGGAAGAGAGATGCAGCAGCCACGGTCGCGTTCGAAAGCCAGGTCAATGCCAAACTATCGGCCGAAATATTTGACGAGAGTCGTAGCCATCGAGAATATTTACATAGCCTGCAGGCATATGCTCATCATCGTCGTTACGAAGTTTAGAAAACACTTGGCCGATACGTACGAATGTTACGATACAACGATGAAAAAAACTTGCTCGACGTAGGAAAAAGTTTATTATATAATATTTGCCTGCGTAATATTAACGACGAGCAAACTACTAATCGAAAGACACTCGGGGCTTCTTTCGATCGAACGATCGAGGTCGATGAATTCTAATAAGACAAACGAAAAATCATCTTTCTCTGACGATGCACGTCCCTGAAACAGCAAGTTGATTCGATTCCTTGCCCCGTTACCAACGATTTCGTGTCTTACAAGAAAGTAACCACGAACCATTCGTTCGTAGAAAACAGGATTAACGCGGTTGTCGCGCAAGAAAAAGAAAAAGGGCAAGAATAAGAAAAGAAAGACGGCGAGGTTTTTTCATCGAACACGTTTCAAACGACTATCGACTAATTTCAAGGTTCGATAATTTGCCAACGCATGGCTCGGCTATGCCTTTCGAAAAGCCGTGTGCTTCGTCGGATAGATTGATCATCGTTCGATTGAATAGCAATGGTAAATAACGAGCGTACGTCGAAACACGCCATCGTGTAATACGTCTGTTATATTCGTTAAGCGCGGAAGTTTCTAAGATTCTTCCGCTTAATAACACATTCTACAACTGTCTGGATGCGGGCCACGGTTCAAGGATAATCAATTTGTTAGCCGTACACCATGAATATCCGTCACGTTCTATCTTCGATTAAGCATCTTCCAATTTACGTAAAATGTTACGTAAAAGTTGGAGAAAAAGATCGAATCGTTGAGCGTGATATCTTTTTTTAGGCGCTGTTCTTTCTACATTTTCAGCTTGTACGAAGAAATTATCCGCGGATAAAATCGAAATGTCGTTGAAAACTAGCAATGACGTCTCATCGTTGGTCTATGAATCTCGTGGATCAACGAAAGTATACAAAAGGGGATAAAAAAATCGCAAACGGCCCTTTGTTACCGGACAAATAATCAACGCGATTTGCATTCGGCCGAGGCAGAACTAATGAAAACGCTTCGGAGAATGTAGTCGCGCCTCGACTCCCTGTCGAGGAGAAAGCAACATGACGAGTTACGCGGAGGATAGTCGTTCAGGAAAATTGAAACGAACATGGCTAGATGCTTGGAGCGGAGAATGTAAGATTGCCAATTACACGCGGTCACACGTGTGTCGTAGGATGCAGGTTTTCGGTGTTGAGAAACCGGTACGGTAGAAATATTCGTACGGTTCGTTTGTCCGCACTCTGTTTACGTGAACCAATTAGCCTATTAATAGGATCGTTCGTTGGCCGGAAACTTGTACGATCACGGCATGTTAATAAAGATAAATCGATTTCAGTTAGGTCGATTTCAACCATTACAAGTATAAATATGATGCGATCTATTTGTAACAAGGATGAAGCGACGCGTTGAAAAATATTACATCTTCTTTGTTGGATGTAAGTATTGGATGGTAAATGGTGAGGATAGCTAGTAAACTTCTGTTATAAAAAGCATTCGCTTATCAGAAATGTCCTGTCCTCCCACGTGTTCGAATACGCAAGCTTCTATCGCAGATGCGAACAGAATTACGCCAGTTGTTTCGTTGGAAATTCGAGTTTCAATCTGAAGCTCGCGAACGTTCGCAATACCTAGATTTGAATTTGAAATTTCAATCTGAAATTCGAGTTTCAAGTTGAATTTGAATTTAAGATACGACCGGTTTTCATCGTCTTTAAGAATCGACTCCGGATATAGGATTCTAAGTAATAAATCTAAAGCGAAACCGTAATACGAGTCGTACCAATCGAAACAGCTATTATTTTGTATTGTATAAGCATCGTTAAACGAGCTGCGGCAATTTGTATGAAATGCAACAATGAAATAGAAACGAGAATGGAAAATTAGTTGGATCGCGGTTTGCCGTTCACCGCGCTGATCATAGAATGGTAACTAAGGTGTAGCCGTAGCCGATCAACGAAAGCGTGACAATATGCGGAGAGTTTAAGCAATGACATTGTGATTGTTTCGATCGATTCCCACAATGGCAATGGCGTGTGACGTGATAATGGAAGCTCGCGGTTCCGATTTCCACTTACGAAACGGCTACTTTTTCCGATCGTACTGTTAAGAAAGTAATAGAAAACGTAATGTTTGGTATCTGTGTTATTCGAACATGCCCTTGTATCCAACGATAAGTAAGACGATCGTTCGTTCTGACCTAACAAAATATGAAGTTCGTGAGATTTTATTCAAGATCATTAAGGTGATTGATTTCAAGGTTATGGTTGATTTTTTATAGAATCGTATAAATTATTATTATGCTACAGAGCTCGAGGAATGTTATATCGTTGGGTGGGGTGGGGGGAAACAAGTGATCGAAGAAATAGATTACTTCAGATTCGATAAATATGTACTCGTTAAACGAAAACGTTAATAAAATTGCAACTGTTCTTCTCGTTTGCCAACAATTTTTCGTTCGTTTTAAGGTTTTAATACGTAGTGTCGATTTCGTTCATTTCCTTTTTAACCGGCGTGATGCTGCCATCTGACGGCAAAGGGTCTAAACAGCACCGAGAAAACCGAATTTGGCGCGTAAAATATTTATAAAAAAGGAACCAACGAATGTAAATGATATTTATGATTTAATAAATCGTAAAGATTTAGAAAATTTGTGTTACGGAATTCCATGATTAATCTGCGGGCTTTTATCGAAATTCTATATCGAAACTGAATAAAAGCTTGTTTCACCTACTTAATGTTATAACGTGTACTTTACTCTCGATATTCTGTATATTTTCGCATATTAAATACATTCTGTACCTTGTTGCACATCCGCAGTGCAACAGTAACGTTTACAGCTTACAAAGTATCAATCCGTTTCAATGCTGTGCGAATAAACAAAAATGTTCACTCACCGCAATTGCGTTGTAAACACAGGAATGTGGTATAGAACGACATGTCTCTTTGCGCGTCAACTCGAACAAATTGAATTATCCACGACCTACGCACAACCGCAAAAAAAACGAAACCAATCTTCACGGCTGACCACTGTGATCTGCAACAAGTTGCAATTTGTAACGGTTTCGATTTCTATCTGTAGTTTGATTGATCGATTGATCGTCGTATCCGAGCTATCAACTGAATTTAACTTCATGTACTAAAAATAATATTGTATTGATAGAAATTATGAAACATATTGAATATATTTCACTAATTGTAGTTTGAAAAGAAATCTATCTAAAATATTCGAAATATTTAAATACTACATAGTAATTTTATAGGTACAGCAACGAATATAATGTTATACAGTTGTAATTGCTCTTCGTAAGTAGCATCGCGGCATAAAGACGTAATGTTCACCAAATATAGATTTTCAAAGCATTATACACACTAATTATAATAAATACATATCCAAGTAATTAAGGTGACATAGTTGAAATTGATTAAAATGGAGAAATACGTTGTACTACTTACGTATAAAAACCAAAATTCAAGTCCGTAGGACCAAGTAGAACGTAGATTGTTCAAATGACAAACTATTTCCCAATGTTGGTACAACTGGAAATTCAACGATAGAAAATGACGTTGGTCATCCTTCCGGATTCGATCGTTCTTTCAGTATAGCAAGATGGCTGATCAGGTACGTGTGCGATATTAACAATAACAATATGTATCTTTTTTATATTCACCTGCATTATTTATTAACTATAATTGTTACACGGTCAATTTTATCGTCATAGTTAATAAACGGAGCAAAAAGTTGACTTCTTAAAAATATTGCAAATAAGTTGATGGCATAACCGCTGCACGTGGTTAGACCATTCGAATGCACTGAGTATTCAGGATAATTTGTCATATGCATACGTGTGTAATAATGAATTGTGTTTTTGCTTTTAGACTGAACGTGCGTTTCAGAAGCAACCCACAATCTTTCTTAACCGTAAGAAAGGTCTGGGCCCAAAAAGAAGGAAGCCTATGCGGTATAGCCGCAATGTAGGTCTTGGCTTCAAAACACCACGTGAAGTAACTATCCAATTTAACCGAAAAAGTAATAGAAACTAATGATATTTAACGAATGCGTTATAATTTTTCTTTTAATATTATTTTTCAGGCTCTGGAAGGAACTTACATTGACAAAAAATGTCCATTTACTGGTAACATCTCTATTAGAGGACGCATTCTCACTGGTGTAGTACAAAAGATGAAAATGCAAAGGACTATTGTCATACGTAGGGATTACCTCCATTATATCCGAAAATATAACCGTTTTGAAAAACGTCATCGTAACATGAGTGTTCATCTGAGCCCTTGTTTCAGGTTAGTTCCTATATATCTCTTGATTATTTTAAAGAAGTTGTTAAAAACATGTGATGATACAGACGACGGTCTTCTGAATTATAATTTGAAGCAGCTTATTCGTCTTCTGAAAATTTTTGTATTTATGAGATTTGTATTTATCATATATAAAAACCTTTTATATATATATATATTGTTATTGTTTATTACAGAGATGTTGAAATCGGTGATGTAGTAACGATTGGAGAATGCAGACCTCTCAGTAAGACGGTCAGATTTAATGTTCTGAAGGTTTCTAAAGGAACAGGATCTAAGAAAAGTTTCAAGAAATTCTAAGATTATAAAATTCATAAGCTATGGTTAGTGATGATTAAAAAATTTTTTATATGTTAATGGAAAAAAAATCGAAAATGTAGAATGATGAAACTAACGACGGTCTTCTGAATTTATTAAATTGAACGACATTACATTATGTTCTGAAGATCTTTAAAATACAACTTTGATATACTTTTAAAACAAAGCTCGATATTTCACACTTATTTTATATCTTACAGGAGAGGTTGACATTGACAGGAACAGAAGAGGGAAGAGAAATTACCATCTTCATTTGTATCTTATAATGTTACAAATTAATAAATAAAAACATTTCTATACAAGACTTCTTAATTTGCGCAAAATATCATTTTAGTGTTATAAATTTGCAATTAACATGTTTGAAACGTTATAAAGTAAGACGTAAATACGTGTTAAAAAATATATTTTTATAAATTTCAACGAGAAAGACATTTTATCAAAACAATTTTTACATAATTTCAAAGCTGCTTAATAACATGCTTATTGTCGCAAGAGAATAGAATTCTTCTTTATATTATATACTTAATTATAATTATCATTATCAATATACAATATACGAGTGCATCACAATTGTCTCATAATATTAACATCTTTTTTTTTTAACAGCGTTGATACAAGATAATATCAAATATTTTCATATTACATGAATCGTCAAAACATTAACAGAACTTAAAAAGGATATATATGATATCCATTAACACTTTTATACAAGATCATTACAAATAGCTTTGGCGATTCCTATTTTTATACGCACGATGTTTAATACAATAGCGGAAAAAATTCACGATTATTATCACAATATTGTATTAAACAGATAATCACAAAGGCACTATATATTGTGCTATTCAATATTATTTCTTGATTTTTCTTATTTGTATATCATATAATTAAAAAATCTCATTTATACACTTTAAATACCATAAAATAATATCTTCTTACTCTTTCTTCGTTCGTAAAGTATTTTTGCTAGCCATGTAATGATACAATTTACTTCTTAATACAATCTCACTTATGTAAAATAACATAGTCACCTATGATTGATTGTTATTGCAAGTTATAACTAGAATTATTGCTGTAAATGTTGCTAGTACAATAAATTATACTTATTGTAACAGCCACTTGTCTGTTAGAAATCTAACTAATGATTAGTAACTGAATGAGTTTTGGATGAAAATTCGGCTATATAAAGTATATATATAATAGGTCCTGCAAAACCTAACAATAAAGAAAAACCAAGAAGTTGTGTCCAGGATAATCCACAATCATCACCAGAACATCTAAATGTTTCCGTTAAATGAGAGTTTTTTGTGTTACTCTCTGCTGAGGTAAGTAATTGGTCACATTCTGAATTGCTAATTTCTAAAGAGTTACCACTATTGAATGATGACAGAGGTTCACAAACTGAATTTAATATAATTGTATTAATTTCTGCCTTTGGCAATTCGATTACAACAGGATTTTTTATCACATTTAATAATGGACCTTTTGTTACTGCATTTTCCGCCTCTTCACCAGAACTGGACATACTTACTTTGTTTCTATCTGCCTGGCCACTCTGGTGTTGTTCTAAAGTCTCGGTCAATAAAGAAAATGGTTGTATAGGTACTTTTATGAATCGTCTTGCATGTATTTCATTCTCTTTGTGAATCTTGTTGATTCTCTTCAATTCAGAGATCTAAAAATAGAACTTCCCATTTGAGTTCATTGCAATTTATTCTTGATTTTGATCTTTTTTTTGTGTCTTTACCGTGCATCTATACCGTAATGCCAATGCTTGTAACGTATCTTCTGATTTAAGTGGAACATTTATAACTTCCACTTTACGTGGTAATGATGTAGGTTTGTTACGTTGTTGCAAAGGAATGTTTTCTTCGTCTCCACTATTTTCATCATCCGAATACAAAAAGACATAATGTGGGGAACCATCCCTTTGATTTCCACGTTGATAAACCATTTGTCTGAAAGAAATTGCTTTGCCATATACACAAATGTGAATACATAAACACAAAATGTAACAGAAAAAAATTTCCGAGGGATACATTATTTGAGTCATCTTCCAATATATAATATATCATATGTGGTCTGTCAAACGATAATCTACGATTACCAAAATTGTTCATTACCTCACAGCCTCACGCTTCTTTCTTTTCCTCAAATTTTCTTTATTATTTTTTATTGCTCGTTATACGTATCATTCAAATCTGAACGACATTTCAAAACAGGATTGCTATTTAAATCTTGTGTCGACCGTACACGAGATGTAACTCCTTGCACAAGTCATGCATATGTCTATACATTATATGTACACGCACATACCATAAAGAGAGGTTAGGGTTTCTGTTATGAGTTCTGTAGTAACATACAGCAAATTCACATGAAATTACTCCGTGTTATGTGGCTTACAGGATGATTAAATACCTAGAAGAAGGTGAAACTTTAAAAGACAAATCAAAGTGTGCTAGCATACGTGCAAATTTAAAAATGTGTTTGTTGGAAACGGATTGTTGTAAAATAGTGAGTTATCAAACTGTGCAGTTACGGCTATATTAACCTTCATTTATGGTACAAAATAAAATGCAACTTTGTGCATAATATGTTTATTTTATTATATTATAGCAAAGACGAACTCCCAAAGACTGTCTTGTAAGCAGAGATCCGTCTGTTCCTGATGAATGTTACTTATTGCGACAAACATTTTTCGAATGCAAACATTCAATTGTAAGCATTATTAATCTTTTCATACTAGACGGGAATTATTTTTTTCATTAAGCAAGATTACGCATGTTATACATCATGTACTTTCTATTTATATATAGCGGCGTATGTTAATTTAATAAAATATATCCAACATGATGTATCCCAATGTTGCTTCCACTAGTTGTACCTTATAAGGAATACATATTAGAGTATGATAAAAAAAAAATAGACTTTTATAAAATGAACATATGTTCTCTATGTTCTTTTTTCAGAAAGATTTAAAATGCACCCACAAAGGATTAAATAAATAGAATAAACAAATAACTAGTTAACTTGTTTCTTTTTTTCCAGATTGATGGCAGACGAAGGTTCAGGGGACCTAGAGGCGTCTAATACTTAGTTATACAAATTTAAAACAAAGAAAAGAAACGAACGCGATGTCATACAGTCTGTAAGATGTAATATTTGAAGTGATTTATTAGTATTCCGTTATTATTCGTTGTACACGATATAATAAACCCTATCATAATCGCAAAGTATCAATGTATCATACAATCTCACTTTTGTCTGACGAAACTGTCAGAATGTGGTGATCGGATCCGCGGATAGAACTCGATTTTCTGATACGATCGGAAAGTTACCCTGAAGAGGCATTACTCCCACGTAGGAGCAAAAGTATTCTCGTAAACAAACTTGTGCAGACAAAGAATCTTTATTTAACGGCGTTTCTCTTTAATGAGACAAAACCAATCACACCTCACATAATCGAGACACGCAGTCACACGCGGTCTTTAAGCCACGTTCAATCGTACATGTATTTTTACGAGTGTATCGTTTCAGTCGCGATACACGTGGAGATCACAGTAAAATCGCGAGTTTTTTTATTTCTCGTTTGTTTGTTCGTTCGTCTTATATTTAAAGGGGATCTTGTTCCACATTTTTGTTTCAGCGAGTACGAAGAGACGTATTTTAATAAGTCATACGCCGTCGAATCCTTAAAAATCTACGTTAATAGATCGCGCCTGCGCAATCGTCCTAGCTATTGTCTGTATGCAACAAGCGTATATTGACTATACGTTTTTATCTTTTGTTTTCTCATCTTTTGTACTACAATGCCGAATCACGCTACTCGTCCTCATCCTAAAATTTCTACGGGCACCTAA
Organism: Bombus pyrosoma; assembly: GCF_014825855.1. Lineage (NCBI taxonomy): Eukaryota > Metazoa > Arthropoda > Insecta > Hymenoptera > Apidae > Bombus > Bombus pyrosoma. The sequence continues at coordinate 4,258,224 of NC_057774.1, forward strand.
GAAAGATCTGATATAAGCTTTTCCCGTGTCTTTCGATCGATCTACTTATTTCTCCCAACGAAAAAAAGACGCGGGAGATCTATCCTTTCATCGTTAATAAGACGAATAAAATACAAATTCAAAAGTTAAACGACGATCTTATAGATCGATTTCAGTGTTTCAGCTTCGAAGTCATAATTCATTCGTGAATCCTGTCAGCTGCAATCAAAACCCGCGAGTATCGATAATCCAGGCAAGGATATGTAATATCAAAGGTGTGAATGCAATTAGTAAAAGATATATGGAGATTATGTTTACAAAATGCCCTCGACCAGAAGAGCTTCTACCACGTCAAGGTTTGATATTTCTTCTCTAACTGACCTCGAAAAAGAGTGTGTAATATTTTCAAAGAGTATCTCTTTTATCAAGAAGAATTCGCGACACCTCATTGCGTTCGTTGTGATATATGCGGTAATCGTTCGAATATCACAGTTTTTCGAGTATACATGTATATGATATGTAGTTAGCGATTTAATCGATAGTCGTCGATATAGTAATAAAAGTATCTCGCAAATCTCTATGTTATGTACATGCAAGTTGCGCTCGTTATCGAGCGTTGCGAACGCTCGCATAAAACGCTGGATGAAATATGTAAAGTCGAAAAATACAAACTGGCCAGAGGCGTAGCTAGACGGGTGTGCAGCCCGAAGCGTACAGATTTATCATCGAGATTTCTCTAAAGCGTATACGAACGTGCCTCCATCTAACGATATTTTTTACCATTTCGTTGCGACCAGAGATCACGAGACAAATAGATCTCCGATTCTCTCCCGTTGGCTGGCCATTGAACTCTGGTAAAGGAAGGGCTCGTTTCGTAAAATTGCGAGATTCGTAATAACGTCGGCAGTACAGCTCCAGTAAAGTGGCGAGTAGCGCGTTACAGTCACGCGGAACTCGTTACACCGCGATGGTAGATGGTGCGATATAAGAAAATAAGTAACTTTATAAAACCGGGAAAATTCATGAAACGATCAAAGTGTATCGTACAGAAAGCGGACTACCAATATCGCAGAGGCTGCTATTACGACTGAACGAAACGAGCCCTGAAAATCTCCCTCGTTATACGCATGGTTACCGTGTAACCATAAACCTTTACATTTCTATGTCTTTCGCTGATCAAATCAATCCTCTGGTCATACTCGAGATCAAGAAACCCTTATCGATTAAAGAATATTGCGTTTAGTGAGTCGACAATCATTACAAAACGCGCGAATGCAACGTGAACGAATCGACACAGGCCAGCCTTTCATTTAATCCATCCTTCGGAAACGAACAATTTTACAGAGTAATCCTGTTCTGCTGTACTGTTGTGACTTTGTCGGCGTGTGGTCAGCGTTTCCTGAGGAATCAGAAGCACACCGAGGGTCTGTAGAGACCGGTGTAGCCGCATAAACGGGCGCGTAACGCTGGCAATAATATCGCCGCCGCGGAGAGATTGTCTTGCAGTTGTGAACATTCGCAGATCAGGAGGTACATCTTGTCACCTTGCGACATGGACTTGTGCAGTGTGATTCGTCTCAGACCCACCGATTTCGGCAAATATCGGTACATCATACGGGCACCTAGAATATAGATTCCATGAAAAACAACGTCATCAACTGACCATGACCGATCAAATGTAATAGAATTGTAAGAAACATGAACAGAGTACCAGTCCAGTAGAGCCAGTTCTGCTCAAACTTGAGACCGTCGTCGCCCTCGAACACCTTAAAAATCGAGACAATGTAGCCAGTGGACGGAATCGGTGGTCTGACACCAGGTGGTTCCAGGGGTGGTCTCGCTATGGTAGCTACCTCGTTAAACAGATCCAACGTGTGACTGGCTGCATATCGAAGATCTCGAGGATCGAACTTTCTCAATGCAGCGCATTGGACCTCGTTGTAGAAGTCTACTGGATCCGTATTCTGCTTATTTATCAAGTAGTACGTGATGAATGGAAAATCCGCTGAAATCGGTCAAGAATTATACTTGATTCATTGAAATCAGGAATTCCTCGAAATTTAACTGATCGATCGTCATACGGTCAATCGTCAAATTACGTACCATTTTTCTCCATATTCGTAAGCAGAATACTCTGGGAAGCTGAGGGTGCAATTTCGGCGACTAATTCGGCCGCGGTATCCCGTTGCAGGACCAAGGGCTGAGAAACTGGAGATTCGACCACAGGATCCAGTGGCTCCAGAGGTGTCATGAAATGAGCTAGAACACATTGCTTCGGGTCCTCGACTTCGAGAACCGACAGAGGGCTTCCTGGCCTTTTTTTGTCTGCGATTGGTGCGTGCTGAAACGATTCAGAATAAATCTGTGATCGAGAATAAGGGTTAATTATCTGCTTCGTTTAATTTCCTGGTTTTATTTGTTTTTACTGTTAACGTGCGATAATAGTCAAAAAAAAAAAAGAAAAAGAAAAAAAGGAGAAGTGAAACAACGTCCGAAACTTAGTGAGCAAAGAGCAACGCATAAATCTGTATTTTTAATGCGTTACCCGCGTCATTTACGTTAAAGCGATGCGTCGTTCATCAGACATTTGTTGTACTCCGCCCCACTGGGTAAGTTTTTGTCTATTTTTACTCGTTTGAGACCGTGCCAGCAAGGTCGTAACTGCTCCCAGAGACACTAAGGCCAATAACTCGAGTATTCTGGTTTTAACGAGTGCATTCCCGATTAGTGTAGTTTCGTGCGCATCGCTCGAGTGACTTAAAAGTATTCACTCGACCTTGATACAATCGTTGATACCACGATAGGATTATTTCACGATCCAACTGCAGATTTTGTTTGTCCAGGAACAAACGATCGATGTGGAGACATGTACTTTTTAGCAAGCTTCGGTCGGTCGGTTACTGCGTTGTTACAAGCTGTTGATGTTAAACAGACGCAGAGATGTTTGCATAGCTCCCTGTTACGAAAGATGCTATTGTGAAACGCAAATGCATGACAAAACAGGTTTGGATAATCTCGAGGTAACAGTGACATAAAAGAAACGACACAAGAGAATTGTAGACGATTTTAAGAAAATTCTGTTAGTATCTTCGCAAGCAATAAAATAGTGCTACGCCGTCGTGGTATTAATAAACAAATCCCATACGATCTTAAGCCTAAGCGAGTGAATCTATAGGCGCATTGCATAAAAAGTCAAACATTCGTGCGAAAGAACGTTGTTTGGTGCATTTATTAATTACGTAGAAATTAATATGACGTACCGGTACTCCCGCTGGTAAAAAACGTTCAAGAGAAGCGAGGGGAATGATGAAACAGTCGCGGTCCAAGGTGGCCAGGGAGATTGGTTCGCCACGCGGAGGACTGTTTCCAGAAACCACCAGGGGCGTGTACGCGCCGGAAGCTCGGTTACCGCTAAAGGAAACCTACAAACGCCATACAATTCGGGATAATTAACTCTGGTGACCAGACACAGACTCGTGCACGTATTTCCCAACGAATTGGCCCGCCTCGTATGAAAAGTTACCTCCAACTATGTATACGAGTTCCCGCATTTAAAATACGGCTTCTTGTTTCGAAGCTCGAGCATTTTGTACATGCAGTCACTGCGTAAGCGAGTTATCGTTCGAGCAAAAGGTGTGTCTTCGTTGTTACTAACCGATAAAACAAAATTTACCCCCTAAAACAGTTCGGTGCTGAAAGACTTGATATTCTTAACGTCTTTCATCTTCCTCGATTTTTCTCACGATGAGATCGAAGATCCAATCAAGCAAACGTAATAATCCTGCCGCTTTTCGAAATCGTTAATCGTGCTATTGCTGGTAATGCCAAGGCAGCATCACTGTTGTCATACTCGTTCTGTACCGATCGTAAATGGCAATAGTGAGCAACACGATCTCGTGTTTATCCCTGTTTCCACGTTAAGCTCGAGTCGATTGCATTTTTAACAGCACCCTCGAGTAACAAGTGAATGTTAAAGTTGCCGGTATCGTCTCACGATGTAGGTTAACGCGATTTCTTTCCTTGTTGCCCCGTTTGCCAGCCATTCGTCTGATAACCTCTCCGTGATTTATGGCGACGAGCGAAACGCTAGTAACCAAACCCGACATTTTCGACGACGGCACGACATTTTCAACGGAACGAATGCTTTTCGCCGATATTAGGGATAGTCGAGCAAGCTGAGTAAATAGAAACAAGTTGTAGGTTGCTACGCGTGTTATACTACGCAACTTTAACCATTATCGAATATCTTTGAATTTCAGAGAATTTAGCTTCCTACGACTATAAACTAATTTAATTCTTTGTATCTATAAAATGTTCGCGAAAGCAGATATTTTATAATCGTATAGCAATCTGCAATAATTCATCCAGATTTTGCATCGTTAATTAACAATTAATCATTGATGATTTATACATAAACATTGCACGAAGTGAGAAATCCTTCTCTTCTAAATAGTATCAAGTAATAACGTTGATGCAGCGAGGATTGGTTGTATCGGGTCCCCACGCAAATTGCAATGAAACCAACTGGCCACAACGTTACCTGACACACATGGCGCGTTGCTAATTGAAATTATTTCACGACAACGAGCCACGCAGTCGAAACGTAAAATGTATAATTAAAGTTCAAGATCGAGGCCAGGTTATCGATCGGGGCACGCAGAGACTACAAATTTTCTTTTGCCCGAGCTGAGAAGCCACTAGGTGAGAAAGTGATTCGCTGTTTTTTCGGCATTTCCACTGGTCCCATTGATTTTAGAGGATTTCAGTACGAGCATAGTTCGCTTAGAAATTGATTCCAACATACTGGTAGCCGCTGCAGCTAAGAATCTTCATTAGAGGGATTTGACGACACAGCAAAATATCTTTCCCCCTCGGCAACTTCAAAATATTTTTTAAAATATTACGAAGAATGAAAGTAAAAAATGGGAATGGATTATGCAAAAATATGAATGATCTCGTTCGATAAACTGTCCATTTGCCAGATAAATTTCTGGCGGCACGTAAAAAGCATTTTGTTCCGTACGGTTCGCGTATTTCACTTTTCGAAGGAAGACACTACCGTTGCGGACGTACATCTACATTCACGGGATCGAAACCGAGCCGAGTTCGTATGCAACGTTATATTCCTGTTGTACGCGTACCGACTTCACGTTCCGTTCCGTCCAAGATGTTGTAAAAGTCTGCCTAAAAGATGGCAAGCCGCTTTACGTTCCACGACGGTGAACTTTCAGCTGAGAATTTCGAAATTTTCCCGAGTGTAGTCGTAAAACTTGCTGTCCTTCGGCCAAACGTCTATGAAAACCAATCGTAACGCGCCTTTAAGTGGGCCGTGTTTTAATTTATTAAGCTTTCCTTCTTTTTATTTCTGTAGCTTAACGCGCGTCAGTAGCGTATCGCGCGCCTTTTCTAAATTGAGTATATCTTACACACTGGTTAATGTTATTCATCCTCTAAATTACAGATAGACCTGTTTCTGCCCCCAACCGCGTCGATCGAACCAACGCGTCGCAGAGATCTCCGTACATTTCTCTATCGCTCTTTCGGCTCTCTTGAAAAACAAAGTCGAATACAACGATAGACACAAGCATCCATAGCGATCCATTGAGGAATTCGGGTGCGATGGAGAAGGGTTCGGGCGGAACGAGCACAATGAGCACAGGATATCGAACAGAGTTGGCTGCGGCTCGCAGGAAATTTATGGTACGTCGCGAGGATCCGCCTTGGCGTGCAATAAGATAGCGAGTTTGCGTGCCGGCCACGAGAATAGCGTAGGTGTAAGTTTATGCGGGTCGTTCCGTGCATGGCCCCCTCGTTTCCTCCGTAATTCTACCGAGTCGCGAAACTATCCCGCGTGTGCTTCAGTCCGGACTGCCCCGTACTCTCCGTGTGTCCGTGTGCATCCAGCTCGGGGCGTGTACTTTCCATTGAAATATCGTCACGAGTGTCCGGACTGGCCATGTTTCAGGTAGCCACTCGTCGATAGCGATTCGCGGAGTCTCTGTATCGTTCGTGGAACGGGTTACAAGCGTGTAATTTGCAACGGAACAACACCGCCCAGCTCTCGACGATGCTCGTATCAGAGGAAAAAGAAGTCACGCCGTGAAACCGCTTCCGTGGCTGAGCGTTTTATGTCGAGTGTGTCCTCGAACGCGAGCAACAAGCTTTAATCGAGCGCGATAACGCTACGTATCGTGTCCCCGATTCGTCATCGAACTGCGCATCTATACGACGAAACAAGATTTACGATTTCCATTGGCATTCGTTTTATAAGGATTCGGGATTCTTAGCGAGATGCGCCAACGTTCGATCCTCGCTCAGTTGGTCGATGTTTTCTCGCTGCGAAAATCGACAGTGTTGATATACGCCGTCTGCAATACTCTGCTCCGCCGTGAAATCGTCGTCCGTGTAGTGGCCACTGATCGGAATTAGGTTTCTACGATTGCCACGGGTCTTTGCTCGTTGCAGGTAGTAGTTTGCCGGCTTGAGAGGGCGGTTGATTAAATTTAACCTAGATTGCTGACACCTGAACCGAAGTATTTGATTAGACACGAACGAACGATCACACGTCCGGCCAAGGTGCATCGATCTTTCGGATCGCATCGACGCGGCGACTGTGCGTTAAAATTCCGTCAAATCGGAGACCGACGAGATTAGAGGAATAACTCGAGTCAGGCCGTCTCCGATCATCGTTAATATCACATCCGTTCGTGTGTTTTATCTTTTAAATCATTGTCAAATCCTTAGATTTGGGTAAATGCGTCAAAATACATGAAAAAGAAAATAAATCTCTGACCAAGAGTCTCACCTACCTGTCTAGAAGCGGTTGGCGTCGAGGGTTCCGAGGAATCCTTTTGCTGCGCGGTCTGAGTCTGTTTCCTTCTAGCCTGTGCCCCGGCTCCGGATCCTTGTCCCGATCCACCGCCTCCGCCTCCTCCCCCACCACCCCATTTGATCACATGAGGTCCGGAATTCTTCCTAGGCGGTGGACCTAACCTCTCGGTGGGTTCCTCGGGGGGCGAACCGAGGGCACCGCCTGTCGGTGGCGTTAGGAACAGATGAGTCCGGTACCCGAAACCCTGGTGCTCGTGATCGCCCATCGAGGGAAAGTAGCCGAACTCTTTACTGCGTCGGATCGGTGCGCGCGTGCCGGCGGCCGATTGGCCGGCGCCGCGCACCACGCCGAATCGAGTCCCCGTGTACCCCAAATTCGTCGGCCCGCAAACGGTGCCGAGGGTCGTTCGACCCTCCAGACCTCCTCCACCTCCTCCTCCACCACCACCGAATCCCTTCTCGCCGAAGTTCTTGCGGAACATAAGATTCATGACTGACAAGTGTGTGAAACAGACAGGTACAGTGTGACAAAGACAAGTAACGAACAGGGAGGAACGTCTGGTTTTCGCGTGTTTTCCCGCTACTTTGTTTTATTCTCTTTTCTTTACTTTGGTTTTAATTTTATTATTCTTATCTGTTTTTTGTTCACCGTAGCACGTGGTGGCCTAGCGATGTAATTGTTTCGAGATGTTTTCAAGTCCAAGGAGTAGTTGGTTTTTTGGAGCTTTACAGCGTATGGAAAGCAGCGCCGGTGGTGGTGGTGACGGTGCTCGACGATCACGAAAGCGTCCCTAGGCAGCTTCCCTACGTTTAACCGTGTTTCTTCCTTTAGTATCCCGAACGCGATTCCGGTTTCTTCCGTCTTACCCTTCCGACGTTTTTCTTTTTTTTTATTCTTTCACTTTTCACGAGAGAATGAATCGAGTCCAGGCCCGCACGTTCTCGTCGATACTCTTTCGATAAGCCAAAGAACCGTCGACGTCGAGCTTCGGTCGCAAGAACAACGGTCGATCTGAACGATTACACTTGTTCGTTGAGCCTTCGATTTCGAAAACTTGCGACGAGGAAACGCGATTAATTAGGAAAGGACCGAATTTTGAAGGAATTCAACGCATCCTGATACGTTCGAGTCATTTCGTTCGTTAAGAATCTCGATTTTCGTATCAGAGGAATAGATTCGCTTTGCCGTCGCTTTCGTTCTTCTCCCAGAGAACTTCGAAAACGAGGATTTCTCGTGTCTAACCAATCGTCAGCAGAACGTAAACTTTTATTCGTGCCACTTTACTCGTCCTTCGGAATTACCCACTAGCGTCATGCACGGCTTTTCTTCTACTTTTCTTTCGACACGGTAGCCACGCGACAACTTCGTCTCGAGTTCCGTCGTTGAAAGAAACGCGATTACATCGACTGTTTATACGCGCCCCGAATCTCGTCTAATCGAAAACCCTACTGCCTTGCTTGGCGTGCTCCAAGATAACTAATTTCTCGATCTCTTTCTCCGTCCAGTTGGCGAGTTACCATCGTACGTCCACCTGAATCTAGCATTTCCCGCCCTCGTCCAAGTATCGTCCGATCATAAGCGAAAAAAGCCCAAGATCATGCGGAATGAGATCACGAGAAGAACGCAACGATTTACAAAGTTGGTCGAGCCAACCTGTGCCGCGAAGACGATCTAACCACGCTCGATTTAGCTCAACAAACCTCAAGGTCTAGGATTATAATTACACCTCGGCAATAACGGTATCGCGTGTCACGCGAGAATCCTCGTTTACGTTCTAATAAAGACACGTTACCCATGTTGGATCCAACGACGACCCTTCGATCCTCGTTTGCCTGTCGAAACTCGTCCGAAGCTCGCGCGATCCGTCTCACGCGCCATTCGACCAGCACCAAATCGTTCACGACTCGCACGAAATTTCCGGTATCGCGAGACGACGATTTCCAAGCGAATCGAGAGACCGTGGTTGGATTTCCTGATACCGCGATGTATCCGCGACGCCAATACTACGTCGCGACACGTCGTGACCCGTGGCGTAGAGGTACAGGCAACGCGGACGTGCCCCCCCACGCTAGGGGAGGACTGTGTGGCCAACCCTGCGACGCTGACTTTAATACTCGAGCCTTTCGATTGATCTGCCGCAAGGAGGACTGTCTTGTCACGATAGCGTTCGCTGTTTACAGCGCAGTCGGTGAAACTGGAAACGGCAGAGGCGTTCGAGGGCTCGATACCTGCGGCTCGACCTGCAACGTCGATCGTAGTTGTGCAAACCTGGCTCTTACAATATTTGTTAACAGGTTCGATCTGTTGCAGCTGTTTGAATAATTTTCGTCGATCGTTTAAGACCGATTTATTCGAAACGAGGATACTCGGTAGAAGAAATTGACAAACTTTAGTCGAAGATACCGTTTCACGTTTCCTGAAAACTGTGGCAGATAGGGACGAGGTCGTTGTGGAAGATTCAAAGTTTATTATTCGAGTTTAAACGTTGTAAGCAGAATTCTTTTCGCTCGCGAGAGAACATTTTTTACTTTGCCTCTGAATATGCTAATCGTAATAGATAAACGTTATTCAGTTTTTGCGAGAATGTACGTAGTTTGGGTTGCACTCAGCCAACTACACGTTTAAACGCTGTCGTACTTCGTACTGTCTTACAAACTGCACGCGACTGCTGTCATTGCAAATAGGTTAAAGGATATATGGCGAACAACTATCCGTGCAGCAACTTCTATTTTTTAATCAAAACATTTAGCTCCTTAAGAAGCAGCATTCGTCCGTTTCCCTTTGACTTTCCAAAAACGAAGTTACAGTCTTCCTAGCGAATATTTCGTCGCGCGAAGAAGGGAATCGAGTCCCTTTCTTCGCGAAACGCGTATTCCTTATGCTCCATCGGACAAAATACCTTTGACATCGCGAGCTAGTTACCTTTTGCACATACAAAGGAGAAGCATTGAAACGCGCGATTACGCTCGATCTTACAATTCCGTTCAACTGGGACAGAAGTAACGAGCATCGCGAACGAAGGACCTTCTGCTTCCTAGAACTTGGCGCGGTGTTTTACGAACAAGTCTGCGGTCGATGGGTAACAGTTCGGTACTTTGCGTTACAACGTTAGGCTGGAGAAACTCGCGAGGCAAAACGAACCGTGTTTTTTCGTACAAGTCGAGAGTTAAGAAGGGGCCGCGTCTTAATTCGAGGTTGTTCGAGCTCGACGCTTCGCTGTGAGTAAAAAGGTACACGACTGTACGATCTCGATCGTAATGAACAGCCACCTTCGGTTGCTTTCGTTTGTCTGTCAAAGAAAGACACCGTGCGCATACACGTCGGCCTTCTCAACATGGAAAGCGAACAGCAAGCAACAATTATCGGTTATCGGCTACGAAGAACGATCGTTAACACGTTCAGTGCCGTCATACATGGTCCACGCTGAACCTTCCAACAGTTACGCTTAACGCATTCAAATAACGAACAGGATGAGTCACCAGAACCAGCTTACTGACGTTAATCTTACTACTATGATTTGGTTCTACGTCTACTCAAAAATACAGAGCGAAGCGTGTAAAAACAGTGAACCAGGAGGATAAGATTCTTGGCAATCGGTACTTTGTTAATATATTGTAGTAAACACGAAACAAGAATAGTCGAGTCGATGATCGTGAAACTCGACGATCAACGTACATATAGCTATATACTAGGATTTCGAGGTAAAATAGGAACGAAGGCGTTGAATGGTTGTCCAGGTGTACACAGATCTACTTCACTGCGGTCTATAGGGATTGGAACACAGCGGAACAGATGCACGAGCACATTTACTAGCCGAGAGCGGCACTGTTAATCGTTCGTTCGACCATAATAATTCCACGCCACAATTCACAAAACATGACGAGATACTTGGTTGGTGAACTTGTCCTGACGAGGTAGTACCTGCTGATTAGTCCGCTGCGTGGTTGACGGACAGGCGACACACAGGTAAACCGAGTTGCGGTGTTACAAATCAAACGGAGAAGTCACACAGAGAGACGCGATCGCGAGACACACGTGTGTCGGTTATGCGCTAGATCGATGCGGTATTGAAATATTCACGGGGTGTGGTGGTGGTGGTGTGTGTGTGTGTGTGTGTGTCGCGCAGCGTCAAGGCCTTTTGTCAGCCAACGCTCGTTATCTCCGACCCTGGTCACCGTGATTCTTCCTCGTCGTGCACGTATGTACACCGTGTTGCCTCAACCTGTGTTTCCGTCGAAGCTCGATCACGGATAGGATCGATCGATTTGACGCGCGACCCACGTGTCCTCGTCGATTAACTTGCCGGAGAGCGAGGGTAGCTTCGCCACGCGACCGACAGCCTCGCACTGAACGTACACGAGGCGTCGCGACGCTGACCAGGCCCGATGACGTTGCGTTGCCTGCCCGCTCCACCGACTTCTCTTTTGCGCCACTTTCGTTAGCCGATGCTCGAGGAAATACACCGAAATTTTCGATCAACGTTGGGTGCTCCGATCGGTTCCAACGCTTTTATGGAATACTACAAGTTGGATCGTGTCTTATTTCTTGAAAAATACTCGGAGTTGCCTGTAAACGCGAGACGATATAACGTCGATAGCGTTTGTTGCCATAGTTGACGCGTCGTTGACTGCCTACAGGTCTGCCTACATCCTGGCTACTACGCGTTCTTCGCAAGCGACGTGGAAAAACGTTCTTAAATTCGAACACTTGCGACGCGTTAATATTATCGATTCTTTTAGCGATAATCGCGTGTATAAAGTTATTCTCATGGGATTTAAGACGTCTGTGAATATCGAGTTTACGTTCCTTGCGAGGTATCGCAGCTCGAACCGCTTTCGGTTGGCACTGGTTCTCGAGCACGAGGCGTCGCGACACACGCCAGGACTGCGAATAACCGAGGTTCTTGACGCGCCTGAGCAACGTTACGAGCTCGTTGCGCGAATGCTTCTACGGTTCTTTTTCTCGATGGCAAAATGGATGCAGGTTTTTATCGAAAACTCGAATACAGGCGAATCTTGAGAAAAATCGATAATACGCACCAAGAAAAGCTCTTTTCGCTCGCTATTTTATCCTTTTATAAAAAGGTCGTCGAAAGTTTAGACATGAAACAAAACAATTCTTTTGGACCTCTGCCACTTCGAAAAATTAACTAACCTCGTTACGTGAATATTATTAGAATCTACTTAGCGTCATCGGCGAAAAAGTCGAAGGATTTCGTCGAAGGTTTCTTTGTTGCTAACTGCGAGAACTAACACGATCACGCGAAATGGTAATAATTTCTTTACATCAACGAACATGGCGAACTTTGTAACAATCGCGACTTCTCCTGGGAAGCGATACCAATTTTAACCACGGAAAATGGTACGTGACACGGTTTCATTGAGAATGTAAAATGTTCTCTCGGTGCTGATAACGTTTTTGATATCTGGTACATGCTCGAAATGCGCGATAATCGTTGGAAGAACGTGGCGATCGTAAACATCGAAATTTGTTTCAGGCGACAAACGGTGTCTCGTTGCAGCAAAACGACGTGAGAAATAACTGTTATTGCGGAGCTGCTGTGTCTCCAGCTGTACAAGAACGAAGGAAAGGGAAAATAGTCGATACGTGTATCGAAGAAAAATGTTTATCGAAGTTATAACAGGAATTTTGCTCGCTTATGAGAGAAACTACGTTAAGTCGAGAGAAACGTGGCTACGGAATTAAAAGATCAACAAGTGTTCCATATAAATTTAGTTGCGCGGAGAACGATATGCAATAACAAAAAGAAAAAAAATTGGCAGCTTAAAACACGACCAATTTCCCAACTCCAAACCTGCGATATTCTCTCTATGATTTCGATCCATTCTGGTTAACGTACAAATTTCACGGATGCGCGAAGCTGCGTTAGAAGTAATCGAACTACCGACGAAACTGGTTCCTTTTCGCGAGATTTACGATGACAGAATGTCGCTATAATTCAGAATATTGAGCGTGACTTGCACCAGTGTGAATAAAAGAGCGGGATTTCGATAGCGACGAAAATCGCGCCGGTCGCATTTTTGGCAACAGTCCTTTCATCCGTCTTGGAATCTCCATTTACGAGTCAGTGAACACGACGAAAACGACGTATACTGGTAAAATTTGGAATCGCTTCTTACTCGAACTTAAAGCGAAATTATCTTTCTGATTAATAGCATAGTTTTTATAGAAATTTACCAACTCCTTTCCAAATTGGCAACACTTTATGCGGTGATAAAGAATCACCATCAGATTTATCGGTATTTGAAGAACTGGCCGTGGATTATACCGACCATTATACCCTCGTTACCTAATTTCCAGCGCGACCCACCCCCAGGGAACAGTTTTACTATGGAAGATCGAATGGCTGATAGTAACTGATCGTCGATTACGAAGGCGTTTCCGTGATACGGATTTTGTGTGTACAGAGAAGAGAATCGCTCGATTGAACATGTGGACCTGGGTCCGAAGTCGGGCTTTCGATCTGCCGGATGGCTGCCTCGCCATCGCCTTCGACTTATGCGGATTGTCGACAGACTTTCCTTTCGTCGAGATTATGGATTTCGAAAGAAACGAAGTATTTTGTGTTTTTACGTTGTACATTCTAAGATTCCGTACGACGTTTGAAGGATTTCTAGCGAAGCTTGAATCGATGATAAACGATCGACAATTTATAAAAGGAATCTTTTTTCTTGCAAATAAACGTTAAGGCAAAACGAGAGTGGAATAAACCAAAACGACGTTCGAGAGAAAAACGAGAAATTTCATAGTCGTTACCGTTTGATTAGTTCTATTCACGAGCGATGGAGTATCCATTTTTCTTGAGGAAGAAATGTCGGGCTGCGCTACTGGTCCGACTACTGGCGTATTCTACTGCAAGGCACTAACGAACAACGCCCTTATTTGTAATTAACAGGACAGCCTTGGACGCATTTCGTGTTTCTTGCAATGTTCTCGTTCTCCTGCCACGTTCTATTCTCACGATCGTTCGTTTCCTTTTCCACCACATTTCCTATGAAACAATTTCCGTCAACTATTCTCTGTACGAGTTTTCTACTAATTAAAGAAAATACGGAAACGAAACGGAAGATGATACGCATATTCGATGACGACAAAAAGCAAATGGTCAATCAGTTAGATATTATTTACATCGTGTCATCGGCAAAGCTTATTCTTGGCATTCGTTGCGAGACTAACGCAAACGCATTGACACCGTGTTGGCGGTAGGACAAAAACTATGTATACTTCAAAGTGGCTAATTTAGGGGAACCGGCGTACTGTGCGCAAGAGACTGGCAAACAGAGAATCGGTGGAATCAGCAGATCGTGCAATGTCACGGCGATCGATCCTCAACTTTGATATCAAAACGCTTAGCGAAACGAAACGATTTCGTTAATCTTTGTAATGGTGATCGTTCCATATTTTTCGACGATCGCGATTCTTTCGTACAGATCTGATCGTATTCGAGAAATTGAAACAAGGAGTGTCTTCTTGACCAGTCTACACCCTCTGCTCGAGACTTATATTTCAGATGGTAATAAAGTTTCTTTCCTCACCACCATCGTTGTGAGCATTTGTCGTTGTTAGCAGGAAATAGCTTGGCAGCTAATAATATCTGCAGCGTTTAAACGACCATTGGAAGAAAGATTCTTCGTCGTTAGCGTGTTCTTCTATTCAAAATTGATCCCTACGAGAGTTGGCGAGTGCGTTTCTCGGTGGAATATTAGCCCGGGGGAAACGCGGCACTAAGTGGCTCGACAGTGACGACTGCGAGGAGTTGGCAACTTCTCGTAACTTCGCGGCGCTCGACATTCTACTTAGGTGTTCAGGCGAAAACAGAACGGGAGGAGCATTAAACTTGAACCTTGAAGTTCAAGCGCGCGGTTCAACGTTTATCGTTTGCTAATTTTACCGCGTAAGGGCATTTCAACGAGGTTAACGAACTTCTAATGCGATTTATCGTATTTTTATGTCTTTTCATCTCCGACAACTTTTAATTCGTTCCTACAATTTCCGCGACTATCTGCTATTACTCTTTCGTAATCTTCTAAATGATCTACGTTTATCAAATTGCAGAAGGTGGTAATAATTTTTTGGGAATATTTCCGATCTTCCTGACTTTGTAATTGAAAGTGAAATACGAAACGGTCGAGTTATTTTTACTCGGCGAATTATTCGATAGAAAATGTAAAGCTCTTTCTGTACGAGCAAAGGGCAGGCCATACGTGGCCATCGATAGTCACGAAACTGCCATGAAGTTCAAGTATTCATTGACTGCACATCCACTGTACACAAAATTCAGCGTTTTGCGTGCGCGTTGCCGTGTGTTGCAAATACGCGTTCCACGAGCGAGGCATAAAATGTTGTCGAACAGTTTGTTCGAACAAATTGCCCGACGAATTTCAAACGAGTTGGCGTTTACGAAAGCCACATCTGCGCGTTAAACGGCACGAAAAACGCTTTTTATAAACGACATCGAAAAAGTATTCCGGAACGTAATAACCGAGCAAAAACGAAAATGAGATGAAAAGTAGCGACGGAAGAACGTAAAAGGTACAGCGAGTGACGTTTGCTCTGTCAAGAAAAGATGAGCACGGAGACATTAGGTTTTTACGTCAGCACGGATCCAGTTAACTTCGGATAGAAAATGCGAAATAACTTTCGAAGGGGATCCTAAGACGATGTCGAATTATTTTACGACATCCTAGAAATATCCGATCGTAGAAAATATTTGTAAATGTCTGACGAGAGGTACGCGATCGATGGAACGTTGCTTAAAAGTTTAAAAAGTCGTAAGACTGAATACTTGAAGGAAAACGCAAAGAGTTTTGTAGAAGTATGCGTTAGAAATATTCGAGGCTCTGTTTATTTTGTATTGTAAAAGTATTTGAGATATTTTACCTGACTTTTTAATTCCATTTATTCCGTGGTCCGTATTGGATGTTTCTACAAGCCAATGCATTTACAATTCTACTCCCAAAGCCCGTATCGTGGTTCTTCGAATGAAAAACTTCGAGAAGTACCCTTTTTATATCGAGAATTTTATCGAACTCTTAGAGCAAAGGTTGGAAGATATTTTGGTTATTAATCACATTTCTTACACTCGTGCAACTATTAATCTTTCTTAGGAAAATCTACCAGTCACGAAAGACGTAAAATAGCGAAAAGATCATACATCAAATTTTGAAAATTTCTATCGAAAAAAAAGACAAAAGCAGGGAAACCACGTGGAAGAGCATTATCGACATTCGGAGTGCAAATTAACGAGCAAACTTTACGATAGAAGCGAAATATTCAAACATCACGAGCACGATTGATAAAAGTAATAGTCTTTGAGGAGAATATAATCACGCGTATCTCTAAATATTTCTATTAACGATCAATTAATTCCAAATCTCCAGATCCACGAATAATTTATTCAGTTTTAGGTAGTCATTGGTTGACATTAATTGCTTAATATCCATTTTATATTCGTTCTCTATATTCAACAGCACGTTGTAATACAACGTCCAACTAACGTCTAACTTACTTTCTCTTCTCCTGAAACTTTTCCACGAAACACGAAACTCCTTCATCAAAGGAACACCGTTCAAAAGGAACTCGGATCACCTCGTACGTAAAATTCGATTTGTTTTCGCGAAACCAACGAGTACAGTTAGACAGTACACGGTGCAATAGCAACGAATCGATACCGCAACAGTTCGCGAAACCAACTCCGATCGATTCCGTTCTGGTTCGCTCCCCTACGCTTCAAAACGCTCGAGGAGGTACAATTGCACCGCAAATACCTCACCTGCGTACTTTATCCGCATTCCGATAGCGCGCGTTCGACCTTCGCCGTCGTCAAGTTCACGTCGCGTTGTTTCCACGACCGCGTGCTATTTTCAGAGCCGAGTCCAACTCAATCGAGACGTACCCGCGCCACCTTTTGGAATTTTGCATCCAGCCCCGCTGTAGTTCCCATCGCGTCACGTGCAAGGCAAACGATCAACTTGTTTGTCGGAAAACATCCCGCGCATCTTCGAATCTATCTGTTTCCCGATCCGTTCGACCTGTCCTCGATTGTTTGTTCTTTCAAGCCTATTTTATTTGTTGAACTTGCAGTTACATCGTTTCGTCTGATTTCCGTGCGATGAGAGTAACACGATGTTATGACAGATTCGTGTTTTCAACGTTTCTATTGTTACGAACTACTATATTAGTACAGGATATTTAGTTTATTAATAGAATATTTGATCGCACGTGGCGAGATCGTTAGGAAGCCATGAAAGAGTCGGTGTTTGGAAAAATTAGCAATAGATCAAGGTAAAGAGATTATAAGGAAAATTATAAGGAATTCTTCTTTCGTTTAAACTCGTCGAAACTCGTTTCGAAGAACGAGTAAAGTCGAGCTTCATCGTACGACAGCGTGTATGTATAATTATACGCCATCTACACTCGGTAAACACAATACGGTTCTGCTAGATAAACTTCCATCATAGCGAGGAACGTTCTCAATTTGTACCGTTGACAATGATTCCCGTCCGGCACACATAAAACGAGACACGAGTCAGGCATTGTCTGAGATGCTCGATAAAAAATCACGGTTATTGTTGAAAGAACGTACGTGGCAAACAACATGCCCGCAACAATTCACGATCTCTGGAAATTCAGGAATGTAGCACAAGCGCGTATAGAAGCGCTTCTTCGTTATTGCTCCCTACTCCAAATGATGAGATAAAATCGCGAGATTCTTCGGAACGAAACAAGGACTTTGGGGGAAGTTGCGTCTGCTCGTTCTTCTAAATGGCGATCTTCCAGGAATAAATCTCGGATGAAGCTCCGTACAATATCGGAATTTTGGAAAATTCCTAGTTTCAAGCGCGTAATTTTGAATGTTGCGAGGACGCAGCCAAGAATGCAACACGGGAACGTAAACTTAGTGGAAAGAGGAAAACCATCGTCGACTGTTTCGATACGGTCGTTTGCTCGGTTCAACAAGTAGTCATAAAACAGACGAGAGCTTAACAAGGCCGGTACTCGGAATTACGATCCTGCATTTATCGTTTGCCAGAAATTCGGAGACCAGACGGTTTCCGGTTTTCTACCAGCCATCCGAACTCCGTTATTCTTCTCTTCTAGCTATCTAATTGAAAAAATGAATGTTAACTAAATAAAATCGAGACCGAGTCTTCGAACCAAAGCTGAGCTTTCTATTTGGATCTTCTTAGACTATATAATTTATCTTTGTAAAAAGGTTTTAAATTTTAAATGGATGAGATACGTTGATCCAAAATTTCATTCGCCTCTTTCCTTCGGTTACTTTCGAAACCTTCAAAATACCTAGCACTTCGCGTCGATCCAGAGCTTCGACACTTCAAAAAACGTAAAGAATTATGGCTCTCAGTTGAATTTCTAATATATTCGATCGAGCGTGTCATTTTTTTTCGCCAACGAACCGTGAAGCGTCTGTGCATTGCGCGCGAACGATGACAAGAGCCAAAGCCGTTAACCTCGATATCAATCAACTTCGCATATCAGTCTGTTACGTTCACAATCGTATTTCACGTCGAGAGATATTGGGTGGCCATAATTTTGATCTATTTTACGCGATGATACTGTGAAGCGAAAATTCGCGTAAAAATCCATTGTAAATGAATAAATAATCCTCGATGATCTTGCCTCCGTTCGTTCATTTATCAGCGCTGATCTAACGACTACGAGATTCATTAAACAGGTACGATCGAACGGATTAAGTGGAATAAATCGTCGTCACGTACTGGTTCCCATGACCAGAACCGTGACCAGTTCTTTTATCCTCGATCGCTTATTTAACCAGTCGAGGAAAATCGAGGGCCAATGTCGCGCGATATCCAGTACCATTTTTTCTCCCTTTCACCGTTCAGAAAACTACGCAGCACACGAGCTGCGTGCTTGAGGAGAAGACAAATAGCACCTGTTAAAAGGCGGACCAGATTTATCAATGCTTCTAAAGGTTGACAGGATACAAATGAAAGAGATCTCTCGATAAATCGTACAACGTTAAAAGTTAAGACATTCTACATACGTGATTGAACCATCGTGCGCATGAAAATAAGCTTTTGATGGCACCTGTCGCAAGAGAAACGTTTTTGGTATGACGTATCTCCTATTTCAGAGACCAATTTCTGAGTTCCAAATCTTATTTCGAAATCC
Source organism: Bombus pyrosoma (assembly GCF_014825855.1). Lineage (NCBI taxonomy): Eukaryota > Metazoa > Arthropoda > Insecta > Hymenoptera > Apidae > Bombus > Bombus pyrosoma. The sequence continues at coordinate 4,277,209 of NC_057774.1, forward strand.
AAAAGACACGTGGTCACGCCGTTTTAACTATCGATTAATTATAATTATCACCTCGTTCCACACGGATGGGTCGATATACTTTGTTTAGATCTAATCGGAATCGTACAACATAGCACGCAAGCTTTGAAATCTCGCATCGAAGCAATCCGTTCCTCGAAATAAAACGTCTATCGGGGTCTGTCACGAAAACATGGCCGTCAGACGAGCGTTTCGACGCTCGTCCACGGACGAGTTAGACAATCGATCGCACACCTTGATGCGCCCGTGCAAATTTCTTTTTCTCCCTACTGTGTATACGAGCCAACGTGTAATCCTCGTCGCGATAACCTTGACTTCCTTACGCCCCGAGCTCGCACTTAGTCTCTAAAGCTAATTCGCAGTTCCTCCAGGGGTTGGCCTCGCGTTCCTACCACCGGAATTATTTACATTCCTGCATTCTTGCTATTTTCAGGAAAAAGATCGTAAGACGACGATTTTTCTATCGACTCGAATTACACGACGCTGTTGCGATCGCGACTTTTAATTAATGGGTGATTGATCTTGAGAATGTGCAGCGAAGTTTTTCCGCTTTCAAGGATAGGATCGAGACGATTCATCTTTGTTTTTCAAATACTCTTTTAACACATTTTTTACTTTTCTGCAACAAAATAAGGTGGCGTTGAAATTGAGAGAGGAAGATATTGGGGCTGCTAATCGTGTACAAGTTTTTCGATTTTATCACGGGATTAGAAATCCTACCATTTAAAAGCGAACCGCGCTGCCGTTCGATCATTATACCACATTATACCATCTATCATGAGGCATTTCAGAGTTGCAAAATCCAATTACCTGTGAAATTTACACGCGCGAGTCTACGCGTCGTAATACAAAGCCTTGTTGCTTACGAAACACGAAGAGACAGATTTTCGTATAACTTCGATCGACCTACCATTCGTGAAACAGTGACTCGTTAATGCTTTTCCGTGCGCGTAAGCTCTCGAAGAAGAAAAAATAAAGAAAACGCGTAACATTTACGCCTAGTGCACGCATGATAGATTTTACAAATTGACTTTGCTGCGATTTGACTTTTGCAATTTCGAAAAACCAAACCTCGACACGCACCGCGATCGCAGAATGTCGAATTTCTCGGTTCGATTCCTCGCCACGCATTGCAACATGATTTACGATAATCTGGTTTACAGCAAGCAAACGCGATTCAGCAAATTCTTTGATCCCCGTGTACATAGTTGCATGCACAATTAACCACGATCGATTACCGATATTTTAGTTTCTACTTTATACCCTTGCCTTGATATCGAATTATCGAAACAGAGGAAAAAGTGAGTCATCGAAGCGATTGCCGTTGTAAATAATTGTTCGGAAACACGCGAATCGCTGGTTGAACGAGCAACTCTGAACAATTCCATCGAGGCGTGGAGAACTTTACTTATCCTCGTTCGAGTTTGACGTTTGTTCGAGCTGTAACGCGGATTTGTTTAACTTGCGTCGAAAATCGTTTCCACGATTCGCTGTACTTCGAACGTGTTTTCGCTAGAATTAACACCTACGAAATGGCATCTTAAATACATTGTATAAAATATTACAAAACGAGAGTTTAGAACTGTATGTTCGAAAGTATTTGATCTTTCGTTTCAAGTTTACTCGATGACAAATATTTGGACACGACGACGAGCCGCTTTTATAGTCACTCTGTTCTCGGTTAAATAGTTTTATCTGCGTTCGATAGTTGAGCGAAGCCAACCCGGCGCGGCGCGACGAATAGTTGGCTTACTTGGCGAACGCGATATCTAATGGACCCTGTTTCTGAACCGATAGTTTCCTTAATTAGACTATTCTCGGACTATTTCTCCGTTGTTCGTCGAGCCAACGACACACAGTGGCCTTTTATATCTGGCAAGTGAACGCGATGGCAATCTCACTGCAGCGCTTGTTCAAGTAACTTGCCTGACGATTAGCGTTACCCTCGATGCTCAAAGATGCTGGTAAATCTCGCGGCTTAACGATCGTAGATTCGAAGAGTATATCGCTGCAAACTGAAAGCTCGCTATAATTTTGTCTACTATAAAGTTTATTACGGGAGCCCTGCCATTTGAATAAAACCGATCCTTAAATCACGAGCAATTAATAAAGTTTAAAAAATACATACTTTGAATGGCGATGGTTTTACAATTTTAAGCAACTTTAATTTATTTCATATTCGTCAAACTTTCCATCTTTAAACGCTATTAAGAAGATCCCATTTAGATCAACTTCTCTGCGAATATGTACTTTACTTCGAACACAAGAGTTAACTGTACTTCTAAAGTCTCGTAAAGGTCCAATCCCGCTACACTTAAACCCTGCTATAACCCTAAATCTACCTAGACTAACAGCTTTTCGATCCCCCTGTACGACATTCAAAGCAAAGCGATATATATTTACATGCTAAACATCTTTCTGCAGCGACAGGTAGGCAATTTCCATATCACACGGTGATACAGAGAATTAAGTAAGCTGAAAAGACTTAAATTCGCAGGTGCTCGGAATCGGGTTTTTGTTCGTGACGGTGTTAGTCACACCGTCTACGGGTGTGTCGCGAGGCGACGGAAATTGCAATTAATCCGGGAACACGTGGGCACGTGGCCTCGCTAACCACCGCGATGCATAATGAAACGGATGGTGAATGAAACATGAAGCGACGCGAATCGTTCTAAATCGCCAGCATCACGAAATAGTGGGTTCCCTTCGGAGGGAAACTTGTCGAGTAACAACTTGAAACTGCGCTACCTCTACCCTAAGCTTCGATATTATTCAACTTTACCAACTTTGTACTCCAAATAGCACGTGGAAAATTCATGTCCTGCTAATATTTTCTAATATCACCTATATTCTTGTAAACTATTGTTTGTGAAGAAGAAAGATTGGCTCAACTCCTATGTATAGCGAAGCGTTGATCGGTAATATGCATCAGTCGAATATTCTTTAAAACTGAAGAAATACGTTTTGACCTAGGAATGACAAGCGTTAATAATCAGTGATAATAGCGTTATGATTCGTTGGATATCGGTTTGATAACTAAAAGCAAGGCGTGCAAAATCGAATGTTCTATGGAGCGAAGGGATCTGCCCGATTGAAACAAGACGGTGCGGTGGTCTCTTTGTGCGGCTGACCGCGCATCGATCAAACGTGTATCTTTGGATCTGGTTTAAGTTTATCTTGCCGATCCTGTATGCAGAGTATGTTGACTTAACAGGTACCCTGGAATAGACAACAATGAAATCCATTATTCCATGTATGTAACCAAATTCGACAAACTATAGGTAATCATTCTTGAGCATGACATATCGCCTGAAAACTATCTGGTTTAACCAACATTGAAAATTTACCAACCAGAGGGAAAGAGTGGAATATCTCGTGTTATTGATCAAAAGATTCTCGATTAGCTATCATTCAGCTAGCCTGTAAGTATTGTCTTAACAACGCGTTGGTACTGGGAACACGTGAGTGGAATGTCATAAACGAAACGATAGGAAGATCTTGCTATCACTTTTCCTATCCTATCTCTTAGGCTCTGTTGTAAATTCGGTTTCGACACTAGGGGATCGTTCATCATACGTGGCGAACTTGGATACACTAGTTTCGACACAGAATGTCATCGCTGTTCTGTGGTCAGGTCGTGTCATTTATGTCCCGAGACTAAAGTTTCGGTCAAATTTGCAATTGGGCGGCGTGTTCATTGTCGCACGAGTCACGCTGATAGATCACGAGCACCCAGGGTTATTGTTCGTCGCTATAATTAATTTCCAGGCATAATTGACCGCATGCAAGTAAATTTGGCGCATGCAACAATTTTGTCTCTAAGAAGAAACATTTCAAGAGAAAATGAAAGAGGATGATGTTCATTGAAGGAGACTTTCTACTAGAGATCTTTGAACAAATTGATTGTTCTTTTATAGCTTTCTTAAGAAACTTGATACGTAAGTCTACGATATAACAGAGTTAGTAAGAAAAGTTTGTTCGAAACGCGAGGAATTTATTGGTAATCAACTCCTCGGAGTTTGCTAACACGTTGCACCAGTTATTTTCGTATTTACGTAAATATGGATGCATCTGAGTTTATTTTAATCGAAATAAAGCCCATGCTGGTAATCGTGTGACAAGTATTCTTATACCGTACGATCGGAAAATGAAAGAAAAACTGCAGTGAAAGATGCGTGCAAGTGGTTTCGCGAATTCGGCGCACTTAGCTAGGAAACTTCGTAGTTTTGTTATTCAAATGGCCATGTATACGTACAAGGAGTTACATAAGCACGCCTTAAAACGCAGTAAAATGATTTAATAAATATTGATGATGACAGTAATGCGCAAACTAATCGCTTAATTTATGTGTGATCGTAAATTGTGCTACCGACGCGGCTTAGCGACGAGTAAAATATCATTCTTGAACGAATAAATTTCGCGTACCTAGTCTACAGGATAATTCGAATGTTTTGAATATAAATTATTGAGTCGAGTGAAAGTTTTTTGCATTTCCGTCATAGTAAATACCGCTATGTTGCGATGGATAACATCTCACGCTCTGCAAATCTGCTTACATAGAAAGTGTATTGTTTAAACATAAAATTATTTTTAACACAACATTGACATAACTCTGTAACAGTTTGGATAACCGATAATGTTATGAGAATAGGAGAATACATAATTATTAACAGCTTACTCAGTAACATACGGAAATGACATCTCATAAAGAATGCAAAAACTTTTCGCCCAATTCAATAAATTCTTCCTTCTTAACTTCGTTCCTTTTTTCCATTCTTCCTTTTTTTCTTGGATGTTATTCTTTTCCGCCTCCGCCTTTTCCGTTTCTTTTGCTCATCCCTTCGATACGAAAAATCCAACGATCATTTTCGCCGCAGCGAACGCTAAAGAAACGACGATCTATTTAAAAGTTGGAGAAGGAGCTTATTTATTAGTCAGCCTTTGTTAAACCGAACGACATTTAGATACAAAGTAACTGGAGGATCTCGCGGTAAGGCCACCAAGGCCGAAGTGCTCGTTCCGATTCGACCGTCTGAAACTTTATTCGTTCGCTATAGAAATCCAATTTCCTTTATTACGAACTCCTGGCCGGCAACTTTCAGGAATCGGCAGGGAAATCTCATAGAAACCGCGGTTTCTTACTCTGTTTGCATTCCAATGGCAAATAATAAGTAAGTGGAACAGCAGTCGTATGAAGCCTACGGGCACGATGCTCCTTGTGCATTTCACGACTCTCTATCGTATTACGCATCCTGGTTGCACGATTTTCCTTTGTTCGAACAAGCGAAAGCCCGAACAAATGCACCGGACATTGGTCATTTGAATTTCACCACGAGAGAAATATAATATATTCAAACTACGAAGTTTCCTGATTAATTGTCCAAAACCATCCAAAAAAAATAAATGTATGTTTTCTAACACGTTAACTGCCATAATGGTATAAATCCTCTAGAATTATTAAAATAAGATAAATTGCATCGATTATAATCTTGAACGGTATAGGTAATATCGTTATGTCGTTAAACGGAAAGCATTGGAAACAAAAGAAATGGTTAACTCACCGGTGTCATAGAGCGGACAGGGCATGTACGCATACCGCTGTTCCGGATGCACTACAGACTTGTTCCTCTGTCCGCTGGTCATGGTCGCGAATTTGGTCACGTATTGCAGGAACTTGTCATAGAAAAGGAGGAAGGTTGTTCGAATTATCGTTAAGACGGTATGGTAGTCCTTGGTTCACCGGATCCGGCCCGATCGGGGGGAAGTAATATAAGAAAAGGGCAGGAAGATTATTCCGAGATGGCCATAGGTAACTGCATCCTGCAATAGTCGAGCGTGCCGTGACGCATGGGTTCCCGAGCCTCTTCGCAAATTAACCAATTAAGATGGCCGTGTTGTTTCCGTGCCAATTAGGCACCGCTCCTGATGACCATGTATGCGCGCGTCTATGTGAGGACGTCGTCACTTAATTAACACCGAAATAACTGACTTCTTCTCTTTGTGGACTTGGTTTTCCTTCTGGCTGCACCGCGGCTTCACCTTCGCAAGAGACATACAGGTAAGGAATGGTACTTAACGTTTCCCGATCATTTATTTCTAGTCACGCGAATGTCGCGATTCTGTTCACTTCGAAAGCGCGGGAAAATGGCGTGTCTCATCGATCGTTACATCGATAATGTAATACGTTTCGTGGTAAAGTTAAAATGGAAACACATGATTTGTCCACATATTGTGAATAGAAAAGATATTATTACGGTCACGAAATCGATCACACGTTAAAGCATACATGCTTCGAGAACTCCAACAGTGATTTGATACGCCTAGAGAAAGATAAGAAGTTCGAGACCTCTGTAACATACAGTTTGGAAAGAAAATTCTAAAAGTACACAATCTGCTACTTTCACACCAGACATATATACATATTAGAAAGAAATTTGACGATTAATTCACAAGTGACTTTTCTAGCTTCAAGCTCCGAATGCGTCAATCGGTGTCGCCGATTAATGCCGTAATTTAAGATTTCACTATATATTTTCCACCATATATACAACATTCGTCGCCATAACGTATCTAAATCCTTACACAAGTGATACTTATGTTTCTTCATTTCGTTTGGTACCGCCAAGATCAGTGACAGCCTCCGACCACTAAGTTTGTTAATAGATTACAAACCTATTAGCGGGTCTAAAGTTTCCCCACACCACGCCCCCTTTCCCGTTTTCGTGAATTCCGAACTTCTTTCGATATACTAAAAGGGGGCGCCACCAGTTTAATATTGACATAAATAGCTAAAGATCGTTGATCAAGTGCATCACACGTTTCGCGGGAAATAAGGTGCATGTCTTACGTATTAAACGGTTGCGTTTTCGTGTTAGATTCGTCGTGAAAGATACGAAACTAAGCGAATTATCACCTGGATTTATGTCCTTATCTATAGCGGTATATTTTTAATATGTAAATAATCAGGGATAATCGCCGAGTAATTCGCGGAGTGATAAAAGATGCACGGTCACCGAGAAAATCGTCGTAAACGAGAAAAACGCTGTTATCGAAAACGGAAGCATTGAAGCATCGCGATAAATTACCGGTGTTGTTTTTTATGCTGCCACGGTATATGTGATCGGTGCTCGAATCGAGTGCCTCTTCGTAGCAGTACGCTCAAGCCGACTAGGTGACTTTATCGACATTTATATGTGAAAATCACAGGAGAAATTGTTGTAGTCGCAAGATCGTGATAACTTTGCCGAGCGTTCTTCGTTCGACATCTCGTTACACCGCCATAACGAACCCAGCTGCGATATCGCCAACCAACAATGGAATTAACGGTATTAATAAAATCAAGAAGTGAATTAATTATGCTGTTACCAGTACAAATACCTGATTCTCTAAAGATTTGGAAGAATTAACCCATTATCCGAGCGCTCTTGGGACACGCTTGGATGAACATTAATGCTGCATTTTACTTTCTACGAACTCGCAAACTGCACAATGGTCTCGTCGGTTAACACACCAGGTATGAATGATGAGTTTAAAGTGACAAACGATGCTGCGTTCTTTGTTTAGATCCTCTCTCTTCGCCATTTATTTGCCTTGTTCATTTACGCGAAATAATGTTTGAAGTAAAAAATTTGCGGATGCGATGCGAACATTAAAGAACGGATATGAATTTCGCAGGAAATTCTGGCTTCTGACGCGTGGTTAATTATTTTCTAATTCAGAAGCGTTTATCGCGACATAAATAAAGCTGTAACGCGCACGCGTTAGTCGGCTACAATATGACTGAACATGTAATTTACGAGATTGGTCACTGACTTCAACTGTAACAAATCGTTATCGCTGAAACACGTATTATACGGTATTACGGGGTTTCTTACGTGACCAATCGAATTACGAAATATGCAGGACGAATGAAACAATTTCTTGAAATGTAGCAAACGGGCCATTAGATATGGAACACCTCGTATAATTTGTAGAAGAGATATAACGAGATCGTGAATTAAAACATTAATCGGCGACATACTCGAAATCGTATGCATTTTGATGGCTTCCGGGCTATTTATGAATTTATATATACTAATATATATATATATATGAATTTATATTAACTTCTTTATAGAATTGCAGATTATGTACTTGCAAAATCCGTTCCCAGTTTATACAGTATATCGATATTTGGCTTACTATCCACCATACTTATATCTAAAATTACTGTTTTGACTCTTAAAGCGTAAACTTTAACACCTGACTGATTTTATAAGCCTAATATACTTCGTTCACAGTACATTCACCATGGCATACATATACTACAACGTAAAATCGATAAATGTTAATCTTTCACGCGATATTAAATGAAGTCGTCCGTAAGGAAAAAAATAACAAAGAGTTAGAGGAGAAACGCTAAACCACGAAGCTTTGTACGGCTTAAAAACCATTCACCAATCGCGAGCGGGAATTTTAATTTGGTTAATGCTGGCGGAAAGGAAAGAGGTTAGGAACACTGGGCCGGTTATTGTCGAATGGCCGTTGAAAGGCTTATAATTGGATTCTTTTGTGAGAAGGGAATCAAGCCTAACGCGATTTGATTTCATTCAGAACCGATGTCGGTCGATTAACCTCCATTGAATCGCGCATCTTCTAGGTGGCGATAGCCATTAACTTCGATATTTATCGTTGCTGCGCAAACAAGCATGGATCGTCCGGCTGGATTTTGCTTCAGTTGTTGGAAAACTGAACATGAGGAAACGTTTCTCGCTCTGCTAGCTGTAAAACGCGATAAACATTCGATTCTTTGGCTTGTTCCATTCTCGCATTTCACCGGAAATGAAATTCGTACGTCGCGGTTACTACGCGTTACATGACAAAAAGATCCTTCGAAATTTTTCCGCGTAAATTATTTGACCTTTCGATTTATAATATTTAATCTTAGCTTACGCATTATTTATATGATAAATATAAAAAATGGGCGTTCGAATAGACCAATGTCGTATACATAGTGATAGCTCGTACAATTCACAAAAGTATTAGAAAATTTTGACCGTTGACTGATGACAGAAAAGTTTGTTTTTTTTTGGTAAAGAGAATCCTTTAACACCAATAAACATCGTTTAAAGTTTGTATCGTTCGAAATAAACACGTTCAGGGTTCAAAATGGCTGTAGAATCAAGTAGCCAGGTGCTTGTTACCATTTAGGATTCGCGACACGTGGACCGGGATTGCTGATTTTCAATCAGAGTGCACGCAAGTGAATTTCGATCGCGTCTGATCAGAATACGAAGAATACTAAGCGAACCGATGACGCGTGTTTGCAACGTGTCAAAGAGTTACGGAAGGGTCTGCTTCCGGTCCTCTTAAAAGCCCTCATTTTTGGACCAAATCACGTGATACATGGCGCGTCTCTAAAAAAGAGTAAAAGAAATGGGGAAAGGAATTTCATTGCAAGGAAGAAAATTCGCGAGAAATGTTTTCTCTCGACGCGATACAGCTTCTTTTTTTCCTTTTTTCTTTTTTTTTTTTTCGTGTTTTGGGCGTTGCGGTGGAAAGGTTGAAGAGAGTAGAGCTTAATAAGCTGAGAAGCTTCTCCTCTCGACTTGTTGAGAATAGCGTAAACTAGGTCTGCTTATTTGGCTGCTTTGAGGCAATAGCGTGTTCAAGTTGAAAAATTAGTTGGTATTTCAAGAAGAGAAAAGAAAGAAAATATTTTGCCCATTGCTCCATCCACTGGTCGAGGGCACTACAAACGGCAACAAACAAATATTTTATCTACATTTCAATTTTTCGAACGTGCTGCTTAGAACACGAATATCCAACATTTCGTTCTAATCGTATGTTTTACGCGAAAAGAAGAGAGGCAAATTAAACGAATCGCTATCGTAGCGATCTACGAACTCTTCAGGAATATCCAATATTTTCACACAAGCTACGAATATCGTTCTCTTGTTCAAACACGAAACATGTGACCGTATTAGATAAACGACCAATAACAGTACACTTTCGAACCCTTCCCACCCTTCCCAGTGAGAACACCCCTTCTACCTTTCACGTCAACACCACGTGGATTCCGGTTACTGGCTTCTACACTGGTTCTCGCCACTCGCTGTCCAGCCGGCCGATAGAATCTCCTCTTATGCCCGACTCTTCTTAAATCTTGCCGTGATATATGTAGGTGGTCTTTGCAGAAAAGCCGGCTGTCGAGTCACGCGTGTTCCTACCAGCCGAATGGACAATTTGATCGTCACGCAGCCGTCGTGCGAACGAGCCACGAGGCGAACTGCACGGTTCACGGGCCGACACTCGACTGGACCGCGGTGGTTTGAGTCGAGGGGTGAAATGGAGAAAGGCAGAAACAGCGAGACAGAAAGAGAGGAGGATCGCAAGGGATGAAGGAGAGAGCGTAATGCCGGGCGCGTGGAAATAGAAGACACGTTAAACGCGGAAGAGGAGGATCAGAGTGGAGAAGGGAAAGGGCGGAATGAAAGTTAACCGAGTGAAAGAGAGAGAGAGAGAGGAAGGAATGATAGAGGGAAAGAAGGAGGAGGGTGACCGACGAGACGAAGGAGTAGGAAGGGGATACGAAGAAAGAAAACTAGATAGAGAAAGGGCTGGAGAAGGACAGAGAGGATAGAGAGGGAGGATGCTGCGGATGCGGAGCAGAAACTCAGTCCGTCTCCGTCTAGCTTCGCCGCAGCGCGTCGCGGCGCATTTCATCCCCCTTTCGAGCCCCGAGCAGCCCACCACCCTCGTCGCCGGTCCCTTCGCCCCTCTCGCGCCACCACGAAACCCCCTACACTAACCCCCGGTTCCATGTCGCAATGTATCTGCAGTCGGAAGCAGAGACCCCGCTATGCCTTCGAGACACCACCGTGAAAAGCCGGTGCTCGTTTCTTCACGGTTAATACCCTACCTTTCTCGCGTTCACCAACCACCATCGTCTTTTCTCTTCTCTCCTTCTTCCGACTCTCGTGCTACCTCTCTTTCTGTCCTTCCCTCACGGGAGACGAGAACTCGCTCTGCTGTCTCTTTTTTTGCTGATCCACCCCCGAGAGCTGTTACTCCGTCTCCCCTTGTGAAGAGGGTAGAAACGCGCGAGGACAAGTCTATAGGAGAAACGGGACCGTCTCGATGGACGGAAAGGAGTACTTGAGGGACGGTTTAAAGAGCGGTTTACTCTGTCTTAAGGGGGAAGGTAATTGCTGCACGTTGAAGAAGGGACTGTTGTTGCGTCGAGGATACTATTCCACAGATTCGACGACGCGAGAATACTTGACAAAGAAATCGGTCATTTCGGAATATCGATGATTCCGTTGGCAGACTGGTCTTCGAGTATTCCATTAATAATTCGATCTCCGAATCGTCCAAAGAATATTAATAAACAGATAGCGGGTTTAAATCAACGTCCGCTGTAGAAGAGTATTATAAAAATATCCAATCAATACCGCCCCCCAGATAAAACACAACCACGTGCTTCCGTTCCTGTCAAAAGACAAATCATACGTCGCGCTGTATCCTCGATCTTTGCTGTTCCTTATCTCTCGTCAGAAGGTTATCAAGGGACGAATATCGAGGCAAAACATCGTATCTACGGCGAGAGCCGATTTTAAATCGCTCTACTCGACGCTTGAAAAAGAGGGCTAGCCCGAAGGCAGAAGAATTCTTAATCGACTTCCGTCCTGGATCGTTGCTTTCCCCTCGCGTTCAACGAACAGAAAAGATCAGTTCGATCGATCTTATCTAGGCTGCTTGTACAACCAGCGGGAAACGCGCATAAAAAATGCACGCTCCGGACGATTAACCGGTTTTATTTGGAAAGTAACGCAAAGGATGTATACGGAGATAGTAAGCAGATAACCAGAAACGACATTGTAACCCCAGTAACCGGGAACGGAATTACTAGGGTTCGAAGGAAATACGCGCGGATCTCGCGGTTTAGCGGCTGTGCCTCATTTTTTTCAATCATCCGTTCGGAGTGGAGTGTGGCAATAGCCAGTTCGAAAAAGAGCAATTCGGACGGACGCGAGCAGAGCCGTCCGAACGTAAAAGCGAGTTGCCAGCCTTTTCCGCTATTTATGAGTTCGCTCACTGGCTGGCCCACTGGTCAAAGTCGAGGCGGGAAGACGAGCACAACGAGTTTTTTCCTCGCACGGCCGTGCCCGGGCATAAATTATTGCCGTTCGTTAAACACGTTCCTCCTCTCCTCATCGCGCGACCTTCTTCTTTGAACTTATATCTCGTCAGAAGCTTTGACCACGACTGCTGCGACACGGTGACCAAATTTCTAGACGAGAATCATAAAGTTCGCTTTGGAAAAAAATCTGGAACGAACGAGTGGAGACTCGGGGAAGTAATTTAATGGCCGATAGAAATTATCGGAGAAATGACGGAGATGCGATTTTCAATTTGGCCGATTCGTTAGAAGATTAGGAAATTCCCTGGTTAGTTTGGCCAGCGAGAATTATCTGTTCCTCCGGCAGATAGTTTCGGCGCGTTGTTTCGTATCACTGCCGCTTCGTTATGGATTCCAATACGCACTGATGAGGATAATATCGATCTCGTGCACGCGAAACTCTGCTCTGCCTTATAACGTGGTAGTACTTCGACGTTTTCCAGCTACATACGTATCTGCTAAAAAACATTTTTTAGAAACGGAGGAAATACGGGACAGAAGAGAAAAAAGAGATTGAAGATTAAAAGATACCATTAAGGAAAGAGTCCTGTTCTCCGATGATCTTTAACGCTTCTCGTAGACGACGAAAAGGGTTACCTGTCCCCTTGAAACAGTTCGTCGTCTTTTGGTCCGGATCGTAAAACCGATGAACTCACGGAGAAGACAACGTCGTCGAGAATCCTCGCTCTTGTTAAAACGAGATAACACGCACGGCCGAAGAAAGAGAGAATTGCAGGTTGCGTTAACGAATGGCTTCACAAAACATATGGATCGGGCGCAATAAAGGTAACATGAAAAGTGATAAATTTTATCCCGGATTTGCAGCTCGTAATTGGCAATAAAGAACAGGAAAACCGCGCATACGATCAAATACAACAAACGTTTCAACGATCGTACGTACACACGCTGATAAATAATTTATAACATTTACGAGCGATGTTGCGTCGTACGTTGGAGACAGTAGGAGTGGCAGAACAGAAGGAACGTACAAGGCAGGGCGAACCGCATGGAAAATTCAAGTTTCAAGCGTTCCTCATTTTTTATCTCTTTTCTTTTCATAGTCTTGACGTATAATTACACGTTTACATATTTGTGTAACAATATGGTTTCGCTGTCAATCAGCAAGTATGCGACGCGTATCACGCGGTGACCATCCTCGTGACACGCGATCAAGTATATGTCTGAAAACGAGTTCGTACAATCTATATTCGCGAGATTCGATTACCTATCGAAACAAACGTTACGCCGTCTAATGGGATATCGCATTTGGCACGTGTCGCTCTTTAATGCGACATGTCGAAGCTCGTGTAGAAAACGGTTTGGCAAAGAGAGAGGGTAGTTTAGAAAGTTGGGAAAATATCGCGATCGGAAAATACATCCGTGCATGTTTTTCTTCTTCTCCGATATTTTCTTTTCTGATTGTTTCGTACCGTGGGTTGTGTCGCGTGTTCGATTCGGATCACTGGCATCACGCGCGTCATACGCACTCTGAACAATATCGACTTTTCGTTCGTACTTCGTAGATTGGAAACGGGGTGTGTATCGTAACAGGTGAGATGGTCTTTACTTTAAAAGCGAATTATGCATTTTTCCACTGTGTTTCGAAATGCTAGCTGCGACTGAAGTTTTTGACACATTTCTTATCTGCAGCGATACACTTGGTACAATATTTTTGTACCTTTTTCGACGAACGTTATTTTTTGCGGCACTGTTAAATAAATTCTTAAGTAATGAAATGATCAATCCTGCGCGGAACGATGCAACGTTACATCGTTACGAAGCACATCGAATAATTCTAAGGAAACAAAAACAAAAAAGGAAACACAAAGAAAAAGCGCTAGAGTAGATAATTAATTAGGAACAATAGGAACGGATTTCATTTTTGAGCAAATCCTTAAACACCTAGTGGCGGGCCGAACATCCGGAACCACGCTGCCGGATGTCGGTTTAGTGATTAATTAACTCTATAAATAGCATTGCACCAGAACGGATGCACGATCTATCTAGATTACGTGTACTCGTTTATGCAAGTACATACGCCTTCGCGTGTAATAGTATGTTGCTTATTCATTATAGAAACGCGTTTTATAAGATATTCGCGGAAGTGGAAGGCGTGATCGATCGATTTAACGAGAATATTCACTTCGCCTTCGCGCGCCAATCTTCCTAGAGATACAAACGTTCCATGCGCATTCCTCTCGAAACGATGCAAGATGTACAATAGATAAAGCAGCGTAATTATTCCCGTCTGCAGCATCGCAATAAGGAAATAGGTGTATACGATCGTATTTACGATATCGCGCTATAAATAAGATTTTTGACAGTATAGAATCGTAGCGAAGCTGGATCAAATAGAACGTACATCGGAGTAAAGCAATAATCTGTTCTTTCGGAGGCGCGTGTTGATATACAAACGTCTTCCTTACATTCTAAAATCCTTGCAATCCCTGTAAATTAACAGGAGATCGGCGAATTATCAATTATAAAGCATCCCAATGAATAACGTGGGAACCTTCGAGTAAAATCTCTTTATGAAAACGCAAGGCACGTAACAACGAACACATATCTTCCGTCATCGAACGATCTAGAAAAATATCTCACGACTCCCAACCATCCGTTGTAAGATACGAGAAGGCACGACGGTGATTAAAAACATCGTAAAGGCTGACAGCGAGTTCGCGACATGTTCACGCGCTACTCGGAATACGAAAAGAGCACTCCGACGTTTCATGGGAATGCAAAGCTCGACCTTAGATTTAGACAGAATCTTTATACTCTGGACGGTATTCCTCTCGGCATGGAATCGTCTGCTGCACTCGCCTGAACGTCTCGATAGACGGTTTTAGTTCCAAAGATCGACCGAGTTCGAAGCTGGAACACGAACGCGCCCCTTTGCCACGTTTTCTCGTAGCTGCGACGATCACGCTGGTCCTGCTGCCACCACACGGATTAATTATCGATTCGAGCAGTCGTGTTATAAATTATTTACGCGTTAATATGTACAAACACACACGGTGGCCGACAACGAGAATACGTGATAGACTTCAGTCTACGGCTTTCTGTCTTGCGCTCGACGTCGACCAGGACTAGGATGGATCGTCGCTGCATTTGTCGCCGTTCTTTTTAGTCTCCCACACGTTGATTCTCTTCAAGGGATAACAGATCACAGCCGACAGAAAGATCAGGCTACCAGACAGGTAAAACGAGGCGTCGTAGCTTCCGGTTGCATCCATAAAGATACCTAAACAAATGGACCAATACGTCTTTTTATTGTATTATACTAATTAACACGTTAAAACATACGAAATTGCTTACACTTGTAAAAATAGATTAGACGACTTTCAAGTGTTTACTTATCCATCGTCGTCTTATCTTATCTGTATTCTCAATTTATGAAAGTATCTCATGAAATTTATTCCGCGATCTCTATCTCGTCTCGAAATCGATGCTAATTAATTACATGATCGAAACAGCATTAGTTATCGCTGACTTTTGATTCAACATTCAAATGTATCACGATCGATCACTCTATCGTAAAGTGTAATAATATGGAACGTTCGTGATTTATATCGCTGTTGCACAACAACGTTCCGATATATTGTCGCGTAACATACCCTCTGGGCATGAGAATCGATATTTTCTAATCACCTGCAAGAGGCGCGCCTACGGCAGCTGCCACGCCTTGAAACAAAAGAAGCAGTCCGAAAGCGTTGGTCAGTTTCTCTAGTCCCAGGAGATCTACCACCAGGATCGATCGCAGCGAGGCGAAGACAGCTGCAATGACAGAAATATTAACTCAATATCTACAGATTTGAAACACCAGAAACGATATATTGAAGCTTAGTAACCACGATATACTTACATATGCTAATGCCAAAACCGGCAGCGTAAAAGAACTGGTAGCCCTTGCTGAGGGATAATCCGGAGAATATGGTGAAAAGGCCAGCGGCACTGATGAATATATTGTTGACGACCAACGCGTTAACTCCTGGCAAGCTGCTAGCCAATCCACACACGACACGGCCAATGGTGTTGCCGATACCGATCACAGAGACAAGAAACCTACCGGTCGAGGCCTCGATGCCTGCCAATTGGGCTCGATCTGCAGAACAGAATCGACCACGCTGATTTCTTTCATCTTTTTGGCGCACAGTCGATTTTTAAAATGGGACACTTGGTCGGATAAAATCGAACCGATATCCTTCGAATTTTCTTCTCTTTTCTTTGGCGAATTCAACATTTTCGAAATGCCGCGAAGATAACGGGGAAAAATGGGATACGGCAGCTTTCGAAGCTTTTAAAGACGAGAAAGAAACCAATTGATGAAACGTGATACGATACCTGCGACGTACATAAAAGGTGTATAGAAGCCCATCATTGTAAGTCCACCGGATATAGCCAGGATCAAGAAAGATGGACTCTTGAGAAGACTCAAATCGAGCATTGTCGTCAAGATTCGACGTACGCTCTCTGGACAAATGTAACAGCTTCCACTCTCCTCTTCGGCGACGTCCGTCGCAGTAGGCAAACGCGTGACGGACATGTGATAGCCAACGGACGATTGCTGCGCAAATGGTGGTTAAAAAATGTATGAATCGTTCGAGAGTAGTCGTATCTACACGAAAAAATCGATCATTTACTGTTACAATTTCGGGACATCGTAAACTCGCGTAATTCGTAAAAAAAATTTACTTTTTTCAAGCCAACTTGGAGCATTCAACGGTATTTCGTATCGTTCTTTACCTGCGATTTGTAATGCGGCAGTCTGTTCAGGGAACCGCCGTAAAAGATATCGTCCCTGTAGAACGGTCTCTGCGGATCCTTGCTGAATGGGTTTCGCCTGTTGCCCATCTTCAGCGATTTCTGGCTGCAGTCCGAGTCCGCGCGCAGTCGTCTGCCGCTGATTGTATGCCTGCGAATCTGCCAACAATTTCCTCTACTCACTTAACCAGGACGTACTGTTATCGCGGCTAAATGAATCCTGCTGGCACAAGGACTGCCATAAAAATGCCATAAAAGTTCAGTAGTGTCCGCAAACTACATGTATCGCCACGAATATCCTAGCATAACCAATTGTTGATCTTTCTACAATTTGCGTCTTTTTCTACGAATCGTAAAACATCGTTCATATTTTGGAATTCTCGCGGAGCGTTTACAGGGCGGTAGCTTGGCTCTGCGTAACGATAAATAATTATTTATTTGCCTCTATTTACTCGGCCCGAGACAACCGATAACAACGTAGAACGTTAGAAACGTTCGCGCATTTTGACCTCTTTAAAAGTTAGAATAACGCGAGATGAGTGTTTTACGCTCACCGTGGGCACTTTGCCATTCAGTCTCTCCACATCTCCACCGAGGAGATTGTTCTCCTCTTCGACCATCTTCTCGTCCATGTTCACTTCCAACTCTGGATAGATCGGCACGGACAGCCGCTTCTCCGAGCTACTCAACTTCCTTTCCAGAGTTCGCAGCTCCGCGTGAATCTTATGAAGAGAATGCAACGACTTGGAGGCGCTGCAATAAGAAGTTTGTCAAATCAGCACCCACTGTCTGAAACCCAGTCCCTTTCCTCTTTCTTCTTCGTAGCTTAACGTTTCTTCTATCTTTACGAGTTTGTCGACTTAAGACTTGCTCGTCGTGTTGGTTCGACCGCGTTTAACTGCTACTTTTGTTGCAAGTGTAGCGTGCAACTCGCAGCACGTTTTACGCCTTAAATAAGAAACTGTAATCTCTACGAACGAAACTTGTACGAAGTTGGCAATTTCTATTTCTCGGAGTATTCCCTTCGAATTTATCGCAATTCTTACTTCGAGTGAAAATTTCAAAGTACATAAATAAAGGATTTTTTCTAGCTTTAAGATCGTAGTACTTTTGAAAAGTTGAAAATAGATGGAGATTTAATTATTACTTTACTATGTTGGGGTTGCTTCCAAGCAGCTCAGCAGCCGTTGGGTAATCGGTATTGTTATTGGTTCCAAAGAAACCGCTTCTCTCTGGTTGCATACAATGCAACGACGCCGTGGACACTCCCCTTGCCATCAAACTGCTTTTTACTTCTAAACCCGCGTTCTCCGGGCTGGATTTCACCTTAATCCGCGTTGACTTCAATGGACGGAACATGGCACCGAAAATGGCACAATTTAACAGCATTCCTGTGACATTTCGCACAATGTTGTAGAAATGTTCTAACGTAAAATACTTGTTTATTATATATATATATAATTTTTTTTTTAACCAGTTGACTACGTCGTTGACTACGTATACAGGTCATTGCTTGATTTTAACTACGCACCCCGTAAGGGATTTTTGTTAACGCAGTTAACAGGTTAATATCGCTAAATAGAAACTTTCGATCAGTCCTGGATTGAAACTGGTGTTTCAACTTCTGATAGAAGAAACAAAGAAACGTTAAAACAAGTGGAAAACTTCATCGACAACATTGAGCAAGCGTAAGTGTTTGAACAACGCTCTGTGGAAATACAATCCTAAAGTTTCCACTGTTTGCTCGAAAAGAGAGTGTCGAATGACAAAACAATGGAACATGTCAAACATGCCACAAGACGATAACATCGATACTATCTTATTGACAAATCACCGAATCGATGATATCGTTGCTAAAGAATCTTAGAAAAATTCTCTGCCATTCAATCAAAGACTGGTGTTGCGATATCAGAGGTGGATCAACCGGATGTTTTATCGATTACCTGCTTGGAAGAGCAAGGCGCCCCTCCAACCGAATTGCTTCACCAGTATGTCTGAGATAGGCGCGAGCATGAAAGCGCCGATTCCGGATCCGCAAACCGCGATCCCGGTAGCCAGCGCTCGCCATCTTTCAAAATAAAATCCGGTAGTTATGACAGCCGGCACGTAAATCAGGCCTGCCCCGATACCTCCTAACAATGCAAGACACAAATACCACGTGAAACGGGAGAAATAGAAACGATGAATCACGGAATGGAATTTTTTATTTAAATCGTCGCTGCTCTACTTGGGACTCGTGTTTCGACAATCGTGCGACAGGAATTTTGTTTCTCTTTCTTTTTATTTCAAAAGGTTCCGGTTCTTTGGACATGAAAGTTAACGTTAGTCGAGTGCATCGTTTTATCGTACAAAGGAATTTTAACGAATTCTCCAGTTGCAATAATTTCAGTATCAAAGTTAACGTTAGTTTTAGGTGCACCCGTTCCTCCCTTTTCCCTGTCTTTTTATTCAAGAAATTTCGATCGCGAGAACACGACGAATGGAAAGTGACGTCGTTCACGTGCCTCAAAAGGGGAACGTTCTTTGCATGCAAAATGGAACACCAGGATAAAAGGGAAACTTTTCTGTCCAGGCGGTAGAAACTTGGTCCGGAACAAGTGTATACAGGGTGGTATGTCCGAAAGAACGTACCCGGATGTTTGTGCAGCTTCCAAGGTGTTACGTAGGTGTTACCAAAGACAAAAGTGCGTCGAAGAATATGCAAATGCCTCGAAATCGTGCAAATTTGTCCAACATTGAAATTTGAACAACATTCGCAGCTTCCAAGAGCCAAAATGTAATATTTAAGTACACTGTTGCACGCTCTACCCTGTACATAGGATAAGAACTTACCGAGCACGCCGTAAGAGATATAGAGGAACTCGATGGAAGTGCTGAAGTACGACAGGACAAAGGCGCTGCAACTTATCACGCTTCCAAGGATCGCTACCAGACGAAAACCATACCTGTTGGCCAATGCTGACACGAATGGGCCTGCGAATAAAACACAAGCGATCCATATTGAAAATTAATTTATCGTCAAAATCAAGGATGTTGCGCGTTAAAAAGGGAAATGTATTATAACGCGCTGTAATCGGAATTTTGCTATCAAGTTATACGACGTTATAGAAAAAGCTAATTATACTTGGAGCTATTACGTTGACAGCTAATTAAGAAGATACTTTAAAAATAAATGAGATAAGTCACGGAATAAAGCAGAAAGAATTAAGAAGAAAAATTAATTCGACGTTCGATACAAAATGTATTTTTCAATTATCGCGCGGCCTATCGGATGATTTATATTTATACGCTCTTTTTTTGTCACTGACCAGCCATAAGATAAAATCCAGACTGCAACGAACCAACTAGCGCCACTCTCGCCTTCGACACTGCGAAAGCTTCGGAAATATCGTTGAGAAAGACACCGAAGCTAAAAATGATGCCGTCCACGAAGAGATTGCACATGAAGGAGGCTGCGACGATCATCCAACCCCATCCACCATCCGGTGGCACCACCATCTCCACCTCGATGCTCTGTCAACACCAACGACAAAAAGTTTTCACGTGCATGAAAATGTACTTCTACCAGAAGTTTCGTGATTACCATACTAATAGGCAACCAAAGACTAGTTAAAACACGATGCAGGATCAGTATCTCGTTTCTTACGGCTCAATTTTCGTTAGGTCGTCGTTTCAAGTTTCCAAGGTACTTTCACGGGCCAACAAAGAACATCTGGCAGTTTGTAGAAACAAGAAGGTTCGAAAGCTGAAGGCAGGAAAGATCGTGTGGCTCGGTGGACGGCCAGCGACGAACGTTTCAACACCGTCATTCGTGGAAATTCACAAGGTGCTCGAGATCAAGGCTAAAGAACGTCTGAAACCGTCCAAGCCGGCGACTTTCGCGTTTTGCTAGACCGCGCGTGACCCAAAACTCTGACGTGTTATCGAATCGACGACCGCGACCGCGACCGCGCCATGTGACGCTGATACCGATTCACTTTAACGGAGAACTCGATTTATGAATTACTACGGCCAGTATTTTTAGTCTCGTGCAACGATATCGCTGACGATTGTTGCTAATCTCTTTACAGAGCATCGGAGCAGCCCCGCGTTTCGCAAGTTTCTCCACTGTTCCAGCATCGTTGGAACTTTTCTCTCGCGCACGCTGTACCGAAGCTGACCGCTCTTCTCGGTAAAACGAATACGTAAATCGTACAATAACGTTCGCAGACTTTAAATATCTTATTACGCGTAGCTTGTCTTTCAGACCTCGTACCTCGCAAGCTTCCTCCCTCTTAAATTTCTTACGGTAGAGAATTTATGAAAATAACCGAGCATCGCGCTAGTCACTGAAAATACATCGTTTGAAAGAAACGTCAACGATTGGCCACATATGGTCCACGTCAGGACTATGATCATCGAGACGTCGTATTCCCCATCCCAATCGTTTCATTTGCACGGTCCGTACGACTACCGAAGCGCGATACAGATACATTCAGATCAGCCCTGCAGTGTCTCACCTCGTTATTGTTGTCTCGAACGTCTTCCAGCTGTAGTTCCTCGTTCCTGCAATTGCCTCCATTCTGCTGCGGTACTTTGCTGGCTTGTTCATCCACTTTATTCTCCAATGACGCCATCATCGTCCACGGTTGACTGGAACAGAGGATGGGCCGTTGCAAAGAACGTGATAGATCGTGAAAATAAAAAGAAAGAGATGAATCGAAACGAAGGCGAACGCGACGAAGATAAGGTCGAAAAGCAAACGACTACGTTCATACGTTTTGTAATTTGTATATCATTATCTATCAGCGAGTAACTTAATTAAGTATTTGTTTGCATCGTGCTCGATCCGCGCTGCGACTCGCCGTACTCGTCGCGCATGCTGCTGCACAACGTAAATACGCGTGCATTATCATACCTATAAATTATCCACGTGTACGCGGTGCCGCGAGACGGGAGAGGAATCGACGACGACCTTCTTCCCGCGACCTTTCTCTCCTTTACGACGAATCAACCCTCTCCAACGAAGGGTCGTAGTATCGAAGATGTCAATGGGATATAACAAGCACAGAGTCATAAAGCACACATTCTAACAGACGAACGTTGAGATCGACGAGATGGATCGCGAAAGAAATGAAAAAGGCGTCTAGACACGGTTTGGCTTCACTCGCGGACAACTGGAATCTTCAACTGGAAGTGTGCTACTGTGCAGCAGTCTGTGTGAATCATAGATATTATAGCCAGTTTTATGTGGCATACAATATGTCGTAAACGTGGCGATGGGAGCCAACAGTGGCCGGTATCAAGAAGAAAGTGACGTCTCGATAAACATCCGACGAGTGGGCAGAATTACGGACGGATATCGTCGAAGAGAACAACGTTCTAATCGAGCCTTGTACGGTTCCAGACTTCTGTCTTTCATTGTTTCATCAGCAGCCATGTTTCGTAACGTTGGTCGAGTTTGATACGATTACAACTAGTATGAGGTAGGTCAAGGGCGATGCGATAATGTCAACTTACCAACACGGAACGAGGACAAGCAATTATCGAAAAAAGAATCGTCATCTACGTTCGTTCAACGATCCGCGGGGCACTACACGAAATCGAGAGGAAAAGTTCGGTTGAAACGTGACGCCAAGCAAAAACAACACGAATCGCACTAATTCTGATTCACTGGGACGAAGACACGCGTACTTCGACCATTGACCGTGATGTTCAACGTACAACGAAGAACTCGATTAAGGACGAAGTTTCTGTTGAGAAAATTTCTCACAGCTGATACGGCCACATACACGAAGTACAGTCCCACGGGCAAAAGAGCAATCAGCTCGTTAAATTGCCACACGAACAATCGACCATGCCGATCCCAAACGGGTTGATAGTTCAAGTCACGTGCCGATTGTTCAGTATGTTCGTCCGGCCTTGACCTTTCTCAATATTCTTGACCGACCTTCAGCCGAGAATGAACTTCAACGTTGGAAGCATGTGCTCCGTCAAAGTAACCTCGAGCTTTTTAATCGTTGCCGATGAAAATCTATATATCACGATATTCTTGAAATGAATTTTAACACGATATTGGAAGAACGGATCGACATAAGTGTTTCATAAAAAATAGAAGCTTTACGAAGATAAAAGTAATAAATGAAATGTCATTACATACCGTGGATTCAACCATGAAGAAAAAACAACTTTTCACACAAAGCTGAAGTATTTGAAAGGAAACGAATAACTTGGAACGCTTCTACACGGGCTGTGAAGGTGATCGAAAAACGGTCCACCTAGAGACTATCTGTTGTTCACGAAACACCGAAGGATAGTCTGTAGTCGATGGTTCGATGTAGGACCATGGATAATTGATCGGCCGAGAACAGACCGCTGCTCTAATAAACGGGCGTGTTTGTATGTCGTATTCTGTGAATGATAAGATACAGTCTATGTTAGCCAATTTCGCGTCGTTTGCATATCAAACAAAACGCATCTCTGAAAACACGGTAAATCGTTTTAATCTCTGTTTACTATGTACTCTCTTACAACGCTCACAAATCTTTCAGGGCATCGTGATATCGTTGATGGAAGAACGAAAGAAATAAATTTCGAGATTTCGGACGAATAATATTTCTCTTGGAATTACTTCGTTCGCTACTGCTTTCTAAATTACAACGCGGTTATCTTCGCGTGATTGTCGGCTTCCTAAACGCACGAAAGTCGAGTTATCGTGGAAAAAGTTACGTATTCCAGAATCATCGAGACAATAATCGTTAAGAATTAATATCGCAGCCCACCTTCGAGGCGAAATTACCGCAGGAAATCGCTAGATAAGCTTACCAAAATTTTGATAAACGCAAGATTGCCCCTCGTATTAGCGACTTGATTAAAAGATTTAAGCGACGATTATTCGATACTTCGGATTATCTCTCGATTCGATCGATCTTGTTTGCCAGCTTGTCGATAGGATTGCAATCATCGTTAGTTTGGATAACAATATGATGGTAATAAACGTACACATACGTATAGAGCAAAGACTCGATCGAATCCAAAACCTTTTCCCGTGACTTTCTTCGTCAAATATTTCGTTCACGACCATTCTACCAGCGTTCCATATTTCTTGTACGAGCATCGAAATTACTTCAATGAGAAAATCCCCGAAAACGGTTTGGGTCAACGTCCCCTGCGTGTCCCTGTCGCCCGTTATTCCTTCTGGTCGTTGTTGGACACAAGGTCGTAGCAGATATAAATACGAATAACCATGGATAATCTGCTACGATGTAGCCCAGAAGACAGAAGAGAAGAAAACGAAGAAGAGGACGAAGCAAAGATTTCGACACTGGCTGGTTAACGCTAAATGAAACGGTCCAGGGTGCTGTTGGTCCATGTGTGACGACGACGTTCTCTGACGAAGCCGTATCGTTGCACGGTTTGACGAGTATTGTGCAAATAGGATTGTGTAAACTCAGCCTGCTGATAAGGGGAGCGCTTATTTTTAGTAAGTCGCGGCTAACTCTCGCTCCACAGCTTCCTACGAACCTTTAAATCACCCGAGCGCGCCAGATATCGCAACGTCGTCCAACGATCGTCGAAATTTTGTTAGAAAGGCAACGAATTCGTAGCCAAATCGAACGCTTATCGACTCTCGGTCCTACAACAACTGGGGTGTGCTCAGGGTTTCGAACAGTTAGGCTGCTATTGAAACGGTGATAATTGATGCTCTAATTAATTGATAACTACGATCTAGAATGGCACTCGTTGTAGGGTTAATTACCTACTACGAAGAAATTAAGAATAGGCATTTTCTGTCGATGATAGCCACGTTCTCAGAACGTATTACGAAAATTCAAATAGCCAGCGCCGGAGAGCAACTTTTTGCGCTATGGTACCTGGAATCTGCAACGTCTGAGCTATAGGGTCTGATCGAGACACGTAATCGACATACTCCAACGATTACAGTCTAATCGATAGCTGTGGACCAGAGCAACGTTCGAAGTTACGTTAAGTATCTACTGCGGCGAGCAAACTGAGAACATGAACATTCTCGTTTGGAGACCGTGTTATAGAAATTAAAGCGAACAAAGTGCAGATCAGTTTTCGTATTTACGCAGCGTGCAGAGCTGTTGCTTGCTAGTCGCAGGTGCTTCTGTCGTCCTTAAGGCCGAGTAGCACAAAATTTGAATTTAACGAGCACCTGTAAGCTGCGACAAGACTATTCAACTTTCTAAACAGCTAATATTACAGTCTACACAGTATCTGAGGGTAAATTTACCTTGTTACTTGGTTACGTTACAGCACTTTCAGCGGACATCCTAAACACAGTTGAGGTATCGCGATAAGATTCTTAGGATAATCAGAGGATCGTTTGAAAGATTCAACTTCCGAATCTTGAGACTCGGCTACGCACCGATATCGATTTACTTTTAATAATAACAAAATTGTAAATCCAAACACATACGAAAAGTGTCGACATCTGGGAAAACGATCGTTGCCGTCTTCGTTTCAACACTCTGCTACGTATAAACTACGCGGCTAGAAATATTTATCCCTGGGGAAGTTAACTAAGGATGAGAGTCTATAAATGCGAGGGACCGCAATTTCGAAAGCTCCGAGGGACCGCAATTTCGAAAGCTCCGAGGGACCGAAAAAGAAACATCCAGTTTCTTCTTTTGTAGTGAAAAAGGCATTCAGTAGTGTCTCCGACATTGAGAAAATAGCCGGATACACGGAAGCAAGCAACGGTATATCGAACCGACACCGGCGAAGATATTTTCTCGAAATAATCCCCCGGTTGCATGGCGCATACTCTGAGAATAGAGGCAGGCTCGCCTAATAATAGCGATATAAAAAGAAGGCCCATTGGAGTAGTTGTGTCGGGAGAGCGAGACGCGGAAAAGGAAATCGAAAGGATACCGATCGGCGAGCAATCGCTGCTTCAAAAACAAGAAGAAGCAATTATCGATGGAAAGCGGATAGATAGCCATTATCGTGTTGCATTGGACACAATGCACCGGTCCGTTTATTCGAGAATTCGTTCCTGGCTCGATATCAAACGCATCGGATTCTGTCTTTTTCTTTTCTCCGCGTTGTTCATTCTTCGCCGTCGTAGACGACGTACCCGTCTACGAAACGAAGCGAATACTTACGACAAGCTGGTGAATCGTCTTTCATCGCTTTGTTCCATAAACAAATTGCCTTATCGTGCGCGGTAATTGTCAGTTTTCTAAATTTTTATTTCGATCTGTTTAAAACGGAGAGCTGGACAAAGAGGGGGATCCGTTGAAAAACGTAATTTAAAAATCGTAAACGACGTTACTAGCCACGATTGTTTCAGACAGTCTGACCGATTGTAAAAGTTCCGTTAGGGTAGCTATAGTTCTTGGAATGTGTCTATGGAATGTTTCTGGCGTGAAACTTTTCCAATCAGCGTTTGAAAAGTTTTGTTGCTTTCACTGGCCTCTTGCTCGTGTTGCTCGAGATATAGATAAAATATATAGTCGAGGAATTCGATCGTTTTATTATTCAAAATTGTCCGAAATAAATCGAACGATTACCCTTCTGCCAACTTGGAAAACAGTTTTTCAAGAGTAGCTAGTTCGCGTTAGAAATTCTTTTATTTGGAATTTTAGAATTCTACGAAGAATCTAATCTCTGCAATTTCGACGCGAAATCAT
Organism: Bombus pyrosoma; assembly: GCF_014825855.1. Taxonomy (NCBI): domain Eukaryota; kingdom Metazoa; phylum Arthropoda; class Insecta; order Hymenoptera; family Apidae; genus Bombus; species Bombus pyrosoma. The sequence goes on from NC_057774.1 coordinate 4,303,786, forward strand.
CGACCACGATACGAATAAACGTCGTTCTCGTCAGGAAATGCAAATATTCCACGAGAAACCGAAGAAATAATCTATTTATTCGTTGCAAACGAATAAGATCTAACGAAGTAGATTTGACGATAGCTGCGACTGTATTCAACGCGTCTTCCTGGAAACGCCGCGGAAACACACTATTCGTTTTGATGGCGGGAAAGAAGCCCTCGTTAGGGGCTCGTTCAATTCCATTTAAGCGGCATATTGTGCCTAATTGGAAAATTGTCAGGTTTTCAATTGAATTTTCATGCAACGTTCGCTTTAATTATCGCCGACCGGTAACAGGATGCTCTTTCTAACGAAGACGCGGTCGATCGAGCAACGACTCGTACAATCCGAGTTGCGAATGCTGCTATCGTTCTCGTACAGAATTCGTTTCGAATAATACCGCGGTATTACATCATTCCGTTGCCTCGTACTTTTCAATATACTTTTCCGTTATTATTGTCTCGAGAAAACTTTTATTCGACTCTCTGATGTTGAGGAATCGTCGATAGCCGAGCAAAGAGGAAACTCTTTTGCTGCCTTATCTCATGCAACTTCGACACTTGGAATAATAGTCGAATGGAAAATTATATGCGCGGTGCGAGTCGATATCGTGTATAAATATTGAAACAAACTGCAGTATGTACTTCGGGGTATACACCGGAATGGAGGACGCCCGCGCATCGCTTTCTGGCCCGATAAATCAAACGACGATCGTACCAATATTTGCATGTTTCCGTATAATCGTCGGTGATATTCAAGTTAATGCATTATCGTAACGAAAAAATCTTAAGACGTTTTATTGTCAAGACGTTTTTATCTGCGGCTAGGAATTTCATAAATACTCGACACTACTAAATTATCTGTGTTTCTGGAGTATCGACATGGAAAATAAAACGAGCTGTGTGTTCACGGACATCGTATCTTTAACAAACTTTCGACTTTACATCTTCGATATCCCACGATATCTGAAATTCAACCGATCGGTAAATTATCTATTTTTCTAGAGTATCGAAGAATGGAACGAATCGATCGCAACTTGTTCAAGATTTCTGTGTTTACGAAACTTTTTAATTTCCCGTCTATCGAGATCGATCGCCGATTAGATAAATCGACGAGATGCTCAACGCAACCGATAACTAATCGACAAAACATTTTCTCGCGTTACAGGTATTTTAAATTGCGTGAAAGTGTCGTTTATCTCGAGCACACGACTCGTTCAAAATGTAAAGTTGGTTATCGTACAAGTAAATCTGTTCCTATCTCGTTTAGATAATGTAATTAGCGCGATTACTATCTGTTTTTCTGTGTGTCGTGATTGTTCTAAGGAAATCGATATCAACAAAGGTGCCGTGTAATTTGGTACTCGTTGCAATCGGCGCGATATCGGTGCTTTGATATCCGACTTATCTAAATTCTTCGTTGGTCCAATCGAAAAGCCTACCGCGTAAACAATACGCAGCTACCGGAATAGCTGGCAGAGATTCGTTTCGATGATTCGTCGGTGTTTTTAAAAATCAAAATCGAATTTCTATCTCGAGTAATTTAAAAAAAAAACAGGAGCCAATTATCAGACGATTTCTCGTAGCTCCGTTGATTCAACGAAGGGAAATCTTCGAATTTGTACGAGGCAAAGTAGCGAGTTTCGCTTGAAAGCCAATGTAGATCAAAAGTTCGATGAAAAAATCGCGAAAGAGGAAGTCTATTGAACGGTAGCACGACGAATCCCTTATTTGGTTCCGCTGCGGGCCTCGTTGCCCCTCTCGAGAAATTGATTAGGGCGAAACTCGTAGGCCAGCTCCTATTCACTCGGACCGTCAACATGAATGACTGGACCGCTGAAAAGGCACCGGTAATACAATGAACGATTCTACACGTAGTATGTACCTACGAATCGTGTGGCCGAGTAAGCGATCTTCTTCTCGAGGCCACGTGCTGAGGCCAAAGTTCAACGGGACTTATCTTTCAGATTCTTCGCACACGTTTATTTACCAACATTATTCGCGATTCAACGATAAATCGACGATGGACTGTGTTTCAGGAATAGACCTAAAACGGGATAATAAACCCGACATTCCTTTTGCAGGTCACTCGACCCAACCCACGCGTCTTTGTCTCTCCGCGTTTCTCGCTATACCTTTTTCTCTCTCATCTTGAAAAGTTTTCCCAGGTCAGGGAAAAACAGAGACGCAGAATCGTGTTTGCTTACCATTAAGCGTTAACACGTGATTAACAGGCGCTTCTCTCCTATAATTTTACATGTCTTACCGAACGAGCCGAAGCGGAAATTAAATAGAACGACGATCGATGAAATATTCGAGACATTTGAGAAACAGAAAAAATACCGGCCACTAAATAATAATAAAGCGATCGTCGATGATCATAGGCTTGTTTGCGCGACGCCGCAATGATTTCATTCTGCTCGTTGTAATTGCTGGTTATTCGCGAACGAGGACGCGAAAGATAATTATTATACGGGTTTTTCAACGCGATCGTGGAAAGAAAAAGACTGATCGAGGAACAACGATCCGATTGACTTTTTTTTCGTAGGAGAAATAAAAATGGTGTTTTTATACATGGACTGAGGGGCACGTATCTATTTCCGAGTTGGGAAGCGGATCGAAAGATAAGCCGGAAAGGGAATGGAAAAAGAAATTAACGCAGGCGATATTCATACGCGAGACAAGGTCGATTCGTTGAACGGCTCTCATTACGGATTCGGAATTAATATTCCGAACTGGTCGGTCGAGCAGCGCGCATGCGCGTGCTACGTGCACACGATCCTTACCGTATGGAAATTTCGGAAACGACGCTATTTCGTCTGATCAAACGTCATCGGTATCGAAGATAAGTTACGTTTTCATTATCGAACGGGACAGAAAAAAGCAGACGTCTTGGTTCAGTCTCCCGTTGATAGCTACAGTCTCATAGACTCGACCGACGATAAGCGAGAAAATGTATGCACACACGCGTGAAACAAGATACGTGTGTCGGAAAAGAGAGAAGAACGTAGAAAGACGCGTGCCCAACTTATCGTTCCACCTTTCGTGATTAACAATTTCATAATAACAATAAGGAACACGTAAAACAAGCTTACGTGTGTGCACGACCACGTGCAAAGGGACGCTGCGGAGCGCGCATGCGCGAACCTCGAGGCGGGAAGTGCACTTAAGCGTCAATGGAATACGAAACACAACAGAACACGTATACATAGACGCGGTCGCACGCGTGTACTCCTACATGTGCACTACACACGCGTTTACACTATCGTAAACTCAAAGAAACAGAAGACATGAATGAGAAGTTTTTCGTATGCCCGTACACACGCGCACATATGTAAACGGTTACTATATATATCGTGACGAGAGATACGTCTGGTTAAACCTGAAACGGTTAAGACCGGTTGATTACCTTTCCTCGTCAAGCCACTGTCACCAACTGCCGAAATTCCAGGGAGCGGGTGCGAAGGAAAGAGGCCAGAGAGGAACGCGCGCGTATTCGTGACCGCGTCGTGCGCGTGTACTAAGACGGTACGCGCGATGTGCCCGAGAATAAGCTCGATCTGTGTATCCCGTCGGGTATGCACGGCTTCCATCGGTCACCGATAACAACCGAATGCCAGATTGGTCCGTTTCGAGCTCACAGGATTGTCTCGTTGGACACATGCTCCGACTCACACCGCCAGATGATCTGCTGCCGGAACGAAGCGTGATGTAACGAGCGTAGAAAGTTACGATTATATTAAATACGAAGGTTTCTTCGAAGTTTGCCAGTAATCGAATCGCCGTTTCCTTCGATCTTCGTCTTCTTTGCGTTTGCCCGCGAATCGAGCTTCTTCTACGGAGATTCGAGGTTATCTCGATCTAGATGACGGAACCTGACTCGCAAAGAGTAAAGCGAAATTCTCAGGATCGTTGATCGATCGCCGACGGATCGCGGTCGATCGTTAGCTACGATACGCGTGCACGCGTTAAATCTAGTCGAGACTGACGGTCGACGTTCGTTCGATGCGAGACGAATCGAGACGGCTACGATTCGCACTCCGTTCGATTGACAATCGAAATCGAAACACGCCACCCTCTTGGTTACGAGATCGAACGGCTGCACTTAGAAGCGCTAACGAACCGCGGTTAAAACGGTCGATACGCAGCGCCGCGAGTTCCGTTGATCGTCGATAAGGACTCCGGAGGCGACTGTCCGATAACCCGAATCAGCGGAGATTGTGTGACCACCGAACCACTCGGCAACCCGTTTCGACGTTTCCAACCACGAGACGCGGTGATAGTGAACTCTATGACGTAATTAATGGCGAAAAGGTTTATTATGGAAGTGGCTGGGCGCACGCGTCCTTGCCTCCCGTTCGTTTCGCGGTAATACTCGTATATTAACGAAATGCATAGAATATTATGATTGCACATCAGAGAAAATATTGGTTAAGCGTATTTCAAATACGGCCTGCTTTTTATATTCGATTAGTTTATCGTAATACTGATTGCGTTTTGGTGGCCGCTTTTGTTCGTAGCGTCGTTATCAGTTGCAATTTGACAATTCCATAATTCAAACGCCGATAAAAATTCTGAAAAATTTTACACAGCGACGATGCGTTGCCCGGTATCTGTGAACAATTTAGAAGCAGCCATTTGCCAACAAAATCTGCCCGTCCCATAGAAAAACATGATACATTTCTATAATACCGATGCGCTTGTGCAGTTTCAGTATAACCAAAGTGATCCATGACTCGTCAATTGATAAATCGGATGATTAAAACTGGTTCGTGTACAAGTTTCGCTAGTTCCCGCGTGAAAAAGGGCGGCGTGCAGTGTCGACGCACGACTACACGTGCCACGAATACGCAGTATCGTGTCGTGTGGCGCGAACTCGCATGGCGCAGAAATACACACCAGCTCTCTTTTTGCTTGATCGTGCGTTCGACAGGTCTAAGAATACGTATATTTAGTTCTCTGGACTGTGCGCGGAGATAAGTCGTCGTTTTCGATCTTCTTTAGAAGCGTCGCAAACACAATCTTAATTACCGTGTATGTGAACAGCTCGCGAGACAATTTTCTTTTACAGGAATTTATTTACGTTACTCGTTGCATTCTTCTTGCTATCGAGCATTAGAGTTATTCCCACGAATCGACCGCGATTCATCCTCGTTCCCTCCCGCGATGTATGTGTGTATATATATATATATATATATATATATATATATATGTTCACCACCGAGATAAACTTCACAGAAACGAACGGCAATCCACGTGTACCGAGCCCCGTGAATACCGCGTATATCATCGAGCATGTACCGAAATGCACTCACGTATGCGTCATGATTGTCGTCAACGAAGCACGAACTTCGGATGTCACACTCGCGCAAGTCGTATCCTGGTGTCGACTGCTTCGCTCGAAGAAGAAGTGAGAACAGACCGAGGGGACGAGTGCCATAAAAATCGGTAGTGGTGTTGAAGTTCGAGACCGTATGCGAGAAAGATAGAAGATAGAGCGAGAATGAGAGAGAAGGAGAGAGAGAGAGAGAAAGGAAGAGAAAGGGAGAAAGGAGAGAAGGAAAAGAGACGAAGGAGAAGAACGGGAAAGAGGCGAAAGGCACGCGGTGAACTGGTGGAAAAAGTACGAGGAAGTCGCGATAAACGACGACGAGCCACTTGCAATTCTCGCGCTACAGAACGGAGGCGGTGTTTCGCCGAACCTCCGCTCGTTTTCTTGCGTTTCGCCCCTCCTGCTGCACGGTGGCGCTTAAACGAAAGTGTAAGTTTACTTAAGGTAGGTCGCGCCAAGAATATACGCCTATTGCACGACGAACTCTCGTACCGTTCCTTCGGGACGGAGGGAGGGAGGGAGATAGAAAAGAGATCACTCCAAAGTGATGACGTTCTACGATTCACCAGAGCATTTGCGTGCTCCTCTTTTTTTTTATATATGTATGTCTTATAAAAGAACAGAGAAACCATCGGCCGAGTGCGAAAACGTTTCTACAATTTCGTGTTTACCAGATACGAGCCTTCGAACTTTTTGGCTTGGCCTTTCACTACACGGTGATTTGATCCTTGATATTCAAACGTCCCGCCTTCATAGACGTTACAAACATAGACGTTATATAGTGTAATTTTGAGCACTTCTTTGAAAATATATATGTATGTATGTATATTATATTAACTTATTCCAAAGAAGCGCTCAAAATTACACTACGACAGTTTTAATATTAAGGAGAAATGACTGGGAAATGTTGGTTTAATGTTTGCAATAACGTAGACGTATTTATTACTTTTGTTTTCATGTGGACGGTAAATCGCAAAGTTTCAATGGCAACGTTTTGTTGCAAATACGTAATATTTACGATATGCGGCAGATTGGGAAGAAGAGTCGAATCGTTAAGGGTTCGATGCCGACGAACCATTGTTACGATCGCTGACAATAATGCAACCTGGTTGACGTATTACAATATTTTATTGCTAATAATTTACTGCCTATTCGTGATTTACATGCGGCAAGAAAAATAACGTGAAAACGCACGGAGAATAGTCTGCGAACTAAAACAACGTACGATTTAAAAAAGCGAGCGGGGATACGCGGATACTCGTACTTGAGCGCGAGTATCGTTTGTGGGAACTATGGGAAAATATGTACGTATTATTAATAAATAAACAAGTCAACGCAATATTTCAGTAATAAAAATTCATAATTCCTCTTCAATTTCAATAAACGTCACCTAATACATTTGTCCTTCTTTGTACCATAGCATATATACTTCATTTTTTTTTTCTTTTATTGTTTTCCTTTTTTAACATATGCACAGGATTAAGTCGTGCGCATGTGTGTTGAAACGTTCGTTTATATATGTATATATATATACATGTATACACGCATATATGTATATATATATATATATATACATGCATCTATTATGCACACACGACACACACATACTTTGCGTATCTCTACTAGAATCCCGCCTGTTCTTACTAACATACATACATACGAAACATGCGCATGCGAAATGTCACATGAACACGCGCGTCGATATTATATATACTCTATATGTGTGTAAGTGTAACTGGTAGCACTTTTGCCGCGGCGACACGCGTGCACACATATACTTTTTCGACTGAATAACATGTATACATTATATTCCAATTCAAATCACAAAAACACGGTCTCCTGTACGACAATCGTGAGAATAAAAATAAGTGTCGCGATAGTTGTACTAATTAATATAGTATAATAGTATTAGTAATAGTAATAGTAATAGTAATGGTAATAGTGATAGCAGTAGCAGTGATGATAATAGCACTGTTGGTATATTTCTCTTCCTTTTGCATTTTATCCATAATAACGTTTCTTTCCTCCTATTTTCCTTAAATCTTCCGAGTCTTATGCATACGTATCGATAATTAATCACCGTAGCCGCTTACCAATAATCACCGTATATACAATATACATACAAGTATAACATTTGTTGTATGCCGTTTAACAAGATTTACAATTATCTTCTTTTGTCGTTCATTATGTGTATATAAATATATAAATTTGTATGGTCATACATAAATTTATATATTTATACTGATCATAGGCGTCTATACGTTTGTGAATAAAAAGTTTTATATTTATGTAATTGAATAACGTTCTCTCTACTCTCGATAATCAATATTTAATTAGTTACTTACATGTGTAAGCGACACGACAAACTACAGCTGCCGAGACTCACGGAGACGAGAATCGAACAGCACGTGTATTAGTCGAGAATTAGTTTGTGTTAATTAATATGCAACTATCGTTTCACATTTTTCCCCGACAGTAGATTCTCGGTCAGCTAAAAAAAACTATTAATTTACACAAACTAGATGCATCAGACAAGTTGTGTCCTTTTATACATTAAGTAAAATAAACATTCTAGCTGAATATTATTAATATATTTAATTAATCTCTACCTAACGTGTTATTTGTTCATATAATCAATATATTAATACAGGGACATACGGTAATGAGGTCCCGAAACAGAAATCATTTTCTATTTACCTAGTTTCGAAATTCGTTATACACTATTTTACAATTGCCTATATAATTATTTACAATTCTTTCCGCAATAGCGAATCTATCTGTATGTCGCCTAATCCACAGTTTCTTCACTTATAATATGTATATACATTTGTTGTGTATGCAAGAAAAATATTTCTCTGAATGTAATTTAATTGGAATTATACATATCTTTGGATCGTGACCAAAAATAGATTTAAGTAACAACTTGTAGGTGGGGTATTCTCGATTAAGAATGGTCAATCATTGCGTGAATTGTCCACGTGTGCAACCTTAAAAGTCAAATGCGATACGCGCTAACTAAATAACACGATAAGTCGACATAGTATAACAAACGTTTCTTTCGTTGTGTTCGATAAGTAAAACGTAGCTCAAAAAGTAGAACGCGGCTAAGTATCCTTAAAAAGTACTATAATGAAGATAAACAAGCCTAAAGGAGAGAGCCAGTCGCAAAATATTGAGATTGACCATTCTTATTCTAAATCATAATATTTATCACTTACGACGAAGATTAATATTCTTTCAACATTACTTCGATATGCAAGTGCAAAAGCATTTTTTTCACTTTTTCATTATTTTTTATACTGATCATTCTATACTGATTAAGTTAATAAATTCTTCTATCTATTATCTACTATTGACATAGGCAAATGAAGTTTTCCACCTGATGGCATTTTTTACATTATTACGCGTGTTTGTTTGTTTGTGTATATGTGTGTGTGTTTTCACGCGATCGCACGTGTATGTGTGTAAGATTTATATTTATATATTAGTTTCATAAAAAAAATTAGGTATATAATTGCAAAAATTCTAAGTACGTCAAAAATACCATCAGGTTGTACTCATTAATTTGTGCTTTATCCATTAGAATGTATAACGAAGAAGTACCTTTTTCAGACCTTTTAGAAGCAACAGCCCTATCACAGTGTGGCTCGGAGATGAAGGCTATTTCTTTCTCCTTATGCGGACCAGACTTTATAAAACAGACTCTATTTGTTTAATTTCCTTCTCGGGTGGTTCTTGTGGAGATGGTGCAGTTTCTACAATTTCAGGAATATCTTCTTCATTCTCTTCTTCGATATCTTCATCAATTGGAGTCAATGTATCTAATATCACAGGCTGAGTCTGTAATAGAATTATTCTTACTCGTTAATTTACAGTACTCTAAATAATATTTATTACTTGTTACTATATATCTACCTGCGGCGTTGTGCACCGTTTCATAGCTGGCGCCATGAAACTAGTAACTGTGCTTATAAGGAAGAAAAATCCTGCCATAAAGAATGGGATACTGTAGCTTTGTGTTGCGTCATAAACGGCACCCGCCAAAGGTGAACCAATGATAGCTGCAGCTCCTCTAAATAAGATTAAAAGACCAAATGCATTGGTCAATTTGTCTAGCCCTAAGAGATCTACCAAAATAATCGACGTCAAAGAAATGTATCCAGCTGAAATATTACACAAACATATAATATCGAAGCAAACAATGAGATCCATAATAACATTTATTAATTTTAGTACTTACATATAGCTATACCAAAAAGAATGCTCATAATGATATAAGCAGGATAAGAATGGCAGAACGGTATTGCAGCTACAGCAACTGTCGATATAATTAAGCAGATGTTGTTCAATAATAGTGAATCGACTTGTGGAAAATCCGCGATATATCCACAAGCTACACGGCCCAGAGTATTAGTAATTCCAATTATAGATACTAAATATGACGCAAGAGTCTTGTCAATATTCTAAAAACAATTAACATTGAAAAACTGATCATATAACAAACAATATGTAGTAAAAAGTATATCCTATAATCTTTAACGTACATCTAAGACCGCAGCGTCTAATAAATATACAAACGGCACGTATAATCCAGCCATTCCAAATACATTACTGATACCAATTAAAAGAAACACTGGATCCTTTAGTAAAGATAGATCCATCATCGTTGACAAAGCTTCTTTAAACGATTCAGGTAATACCAAACAGGGACATAGAGGTTCTGTAACATTTACTATGTTTTAATAAATGTTTATGAATAGTTATATTTGTATTTTTTGAATTACTCACGCTGAGGTGCCTTTTCAATATCGGTATCTTTAACATCTCCACGTACGGATTTTGATAATGAAATAACACTTTGACGATAATTTGCAAGTGATTTTTGACTCTGATATTCTGGTAAATTAACCACACTGCCACTGTAAAATATATCCTTCCGCGATAGAGGTCGAATAATTTGTGGTTTCTCTTTTGGTATACTAGATTTGCTGGTAGTAAAAGTAATACTTTCGCCATCCTGTAAAACGTATCATTTATGGTATAGCTTAACAGTCCTTCTTTTTTTAATTAAGTATATTTTTAAAAACTCATGCTAAAACACGTACTACATCTATTTCTGCATTATTATTCCGAGAACCCATAACGCTGCTCGTCGAAAGTCTTAAGTGCAAACTCTTTCTAATATCGCCATTAGAATTCAACGTTGTTCTAGAGTTCTTAATCGCACTAAGACTTGGTTTGTATCTCTCGCTAGTGCTAGTTTTACGGATTCGATCGAAAAAGGGTACAGAGCCATTTTTAGGTAAACCTTGTACGTGAGTTGTAAAAGCAGGTTGAGAAGCATTTCTAGGAATTATTGGTTTGAATTCGCTTTCAGACTTTTCTGACATATCTTTTATATCTTTGGTATCATCGATATTTTTTCTGCTTTTTGATTTAGTGGAAATACTTTTTAAGTCCATACTGCCACTATTACTAGTTGCTCCACTGGAAGAGTGTTCTTGTACTTTCACCTCCGATATAGTGGGCAGGGTTGGCACCGTTGGAACTGGTGTTAAAGGAGTTCCTTTAATATTACAAATACATGAAGTACATCGTAAAATACGGTGGTGTTCGATTGTCAATATAGTTAATTTTAAGACAGATTTTCTCACCAGGCACTAATTGGTCTAAATTGAAACTGGAATGAACACCAGGATCAATGTTAATAGGCATTTTCATTCTTTTCTCCATAGATCCATCAGGCAGTTGTACCATAAAATAAGAACCTCCGATACTTCCACGTTCCATTTGAAATCTTTTCTCTTCCGCCATTCTTTGTAATAATGGTTTAACAGAAGAAGCTTTTGGATATTCTAATGGCCTCATCATCGCACCAAAAACCTGTAATTTTCCTGTTGTTGTTATCAAATATACGATTTATGTTCCAGAATGTCTTAGAAAGCTAACAGCTACACTTACAGCACAATTTAAAATAAGACCAGCCAGAATTAAATTTGCTCCTTTCCAATTATATGCTTCTAGTAACATTGTTACAAGAGGTGGAAATGCAAATGTGCCAAATCCTGAACCACATACAGCAATGCCTGTAGCTAGAGATCGTTTAGTTTCAAAATAATAACCTACACAAACTACTGCTGGTAAATATATTAGACCAAATCCAACTCCTGAAACAGCATAATTATTACAGCATAATCAAAATGTAAATAAGTAAATCAGATTATAATCCAAAATATTATACACACCTCCCATAACACCATAAGTCATCATAAGCATATTTACACTGGTTGAAAATGTTGAAAGTACAAATGCTGCTGCACCTAAAAAACTTCCTGCCATACATACTGCTCTACATCCATACTTATTTGTTAAAGCACTGACAACAGGTCCTAAAAATAAATTAAATCTTTTTAACCAAGACATTATTAGGCTTGAAAGAAAGATGATATTTATAATATAGAAATTTACCAGCACTGAGGTACATGCCAGATAACAACGAGCCAACCCATGCAGTTTTTCCTTTTCCTTCTCCAAAATATGTAACAAATTCTCCCAGAAAAACGCCAAATGTATAAGCAATACCATCTACTATCATGTTACACATGAATGATGCAAATACCACCACCCATCCGTATCCACCATCAGGTGGAGGTGGTATATCATGGTATTCGCACAGTGAACCCCCTTCATCTTCTGGAGATGCTTCGTCACTAGCTCCATCAGTGGCAGTTAATCTTGCATGCTCTTCTACAGAATATTCACTGTCCGTCTGTAAAATGGTACAACAACATTCATAAATTTGTAACTGATATACATAAAGTGTTAACATTTTCTTATTTTTCTAAATTTTCTCGAACATTATTCCAACAAAGTAATTCACCCTTCTTAGAAAATTTGAATGAATATTTGTTTTTAAATCTTGTTACATTGTAACATTGATATTTGTGTTTGCCTTGAGTAAAGTAGTGGCAGTTCACCTTGAATACTGCAAGAAAAGCTTCATTTCATGCCAATGCATAAATACATAGGCAGATTATAGATATTTCTACATGCCTGATTAACAGATTGTTAAATAAGAATACTTATAGATTTCAGAAAATCATGCAGATTCAACTACGATTTTATGACATCATTTTTACGAGTGTAAATTACATTCCTCCGTTGAAAATAAAATGAAATTATGAGAATGGAATGAAATAAATCGAAAAGCACGCTACTGCGGAAGATATCTTTTGGAGCGTAATGTGAGAACGCGCGGCCGTATTATAAGATGATCTCATAACGCAAACGTAAGCATAGATATGGCTACTGTGACTTAACCATTCCCTAAGGCTACGTTTATCCAAGGTAAAATAGCATTTCCTTTGAATCTAATAAAGAGGAAGCGATATTGATCACGCGATAAAACGATCGTGTTTAACGAAAATTCCTTAAAATAAGGAAATTTTAAGAATGCTAGAGAAGAAGATAATACAGATCACATAAATGAGTGTAATTTCATGCTTCCTTAATTCTGCTGTATTCTTCGAGTCATTTTCGACTCAATCGTGTCCTTCTATCATTCCTTCACCTCGAGGAAAATATAAAAAAGTCGTCAATGATATTTTTAAAACACCTTCTTCAAGATATTTTAAGTCCTTCAACATGAGTGAGATTGGGATATAAGAATTCGAGAATCGCAGCAACGTTATAAGAAGAAATATTCGTAAGGAGTTTTTTTATAGGAATGCCAAAGGATCGAAGTAGTTCCGTACAATGACCTCGAGTATGTTAAAATTATTAAACGAATTTAAATACAGCGCTAGAGCATAGGACACGCATATCGATAGGCTTAATAGTGACTTAGCTTAGCGGAATGGAAGGTCAACCCAATCAGCTGATCCACTGTCATTAGAATTGGCAAAGCGTGCGCCACCTAACGTCAAGGCAAACGAAGCTCGACGAGATCATTGTTTTCGACCTTGTTTCCGTGGCGGTCGGTGTCACATTCGCAACGGGTGCAAATCGTGCACACAGCCATGCAGTAGGTACATGGCTGTGCTGACAACGTATACATATGCGTGTATGGTGTGCCAGCCGTACTCTGTTCGCGTTCGTCAGAACCTTCTGTGGGAAAGTGTAATTTATGTTGATTGTCAAGGCTAAGTCACGTGTCGTCCCCGAACCAAACTGGACAAACAAACGAAGCAATTACGACGAGAAACGATGTAAAACGGAACGAAACGAAACGAAACGAAACGAAACGAAATGAAACGAGAGTGCCTCGAAACTCGAGGTAAATCAGATCACCCAAGAATGAAGAGATCGAATCACGCAAGAGGCGCGTAAACGTGGTAGCACGCGCTTTACCAAATAGAGACAAATCTTCGAAACGTACCGTACTGATCTTTCGCACGCGACGCGAGCCGTATTGGCTGTACTGCGACTTGTTGAGCGACACGCGCGACATTCTACGATCGCTTTAATGTCACACTTCACTCGTTTCGCCGTTGGCCTCCGCACACTTATGCAAAGTTCTATTTTCGTAGAAGTGCGCGCAGCTGCGCGTTGTATGTTCTTTCTTTCCCGTGACTTTATCCCGTGGCAAGGTTTTACCACGCTGCGTCTCTTACGCGCGACTTTAACACACTCCCCCTGTTAGCGAATAACAGGAGTAGTAGTATCAGTATCACTCGTCAAAATCCGCTGCCATGTCTTTCACACTCGCGCGCTCCCGTGTCAACTCTCTATTGTACTGCCATATCGCACGCCTTAGACCAATTAACGGATTGACGGTTATTCAACGGAAAGAACAGTGTGCAACGGCCCCTTAAAAAAAGTACACTTTTTTGCAAAGATTGAGAGTTCACGTTCTATCTTGTCCCTCGTTGCAGCGCACGACAACTGTACACAACGTATATACGCGCGAGGTGACGCGTCTCAGCCAAGCTCAGATCATCAACAAGGTCTAGCCACGAGACATCGGATGCACGCGAACGAAATGACACTGTATACCTCGTAAATACGGCACGCGCAAATTGTCATGACAATTTTGCCGGCAGAAACGACTGGTTTCTACTATTGAACATATAATATTTGCGTATCACTACGCACTACGATGAATCTATTTATATACAAACACCGTAGTTATAGCCTTTCTTCCTCCAACGTCCACGAACAAAGTAACTTTGTTCTCTACGCGTACAACGTTCTTTTCTCTGTCATCGTGAATGGCTTTGATAAATGATCTTTGGTGTAGTGTAAAAATATGTAATGCTGAATGCGACGGAACAGCATGCAATGGTGTGTCAATAATACGACAACTCGATCGTCGTTTTGGCGATTACGAACACGCGTGCAGTGCAAATGCAAATGCACTGTTCTGTTTACCACTGTTCTGTCCTAGGCGAAGTCGCGATGCACCAATGACTAAACAGCACAAGTGTCCGTTGAAAATTTAAGTACCCGCCGGACAAAAGAGCTGCTTACGACAACGAAAGAACACGGACCTCTCGTTGAAGCGGTAAGCGGTACTGATCGGTTGTGCGCGAAAAGTTAACCTATAAATGCGAAGCGTCTCACACGCGTCCCCTCCCTATCTCACAATTACGTGGCGCGACAACCAGACGACACTCGAATTTGCATCGTTCATGATTCTAAAAGAAGCCTTGAATTTTCACACGTACGCAGTTTTCGCCTATCGCGGTTTGTTTTAATTAAAGCAAAATGCCTAATTTACATATTCTGCACTATAAGAAATACGCTTTATACAGGGCGCAACGGTTCGATGCAAAATCCGCCTAAAGGAGAAAAAATCAATACGAGAACGGTTATAGTATTTAAAACGACCAAATTACATACCAAATTATAAACTTTCTCCTTGTTTTTCTCCATGTTGCAAATAACCGTACGAGCAGTTGATGCAATCGTAAACGATATAGAATTAAGGAAAGATGTTATATTTGAAGAGAACAAAGAAGAAACAGACAATAAAATGGCAGAGGATCGGTTTAAAAATTTCAACGGCCGTTTCCATATAGCTATAGCATGGACAAGTGTATTTGATATAAAATGATTTGTGTCCTCACGAAAGTGTTACACAAATGAAAGCTATAAAGCATTAAGAAGCTGTGATCATGATGTAAACAGTACGAATCTATTGTTTCATTTACTTTTATGCCTATAACAGTTTTTCGTAGAAATGTCATAAAAAAAGGATATTCAAAATATTTATAGTATAAAACATTTCAAATTGAACTGAAACAAATTTTAAATTTTTTCTAGCTAAGAAATTGCTCTAACCACGCATCTTTGTGATCGACAAAAAAGCTCGTAAAGTATTGCATTCCATTCACAAAGTCGAGATATGCTTGGTCGACAAAGGAACACAAAAATAAGCAGCTCTGTGACACTGCGCTCCACGCGAGGCCAAAAACCTTTTCGTTGTTCATATCCGTCCAACGAGACAATGTTTGTATCAAGGGCTATTTGATGCATTATTGGAGGAATTGCAACTCCGACTAACCAACACGACGCAGCTCAATGTCACTCAGCTCTGCGCGGATGATTCACATTTGGCATAATAATGGAGAGATCGACATGTTATTTCCTCTAACGTGCAACTACAGCAGCAGCTTTTGAACTTACGTTTAATGTTTCGACATATTGTTCCACGCTAGCCATTAGTCCGTACTTAATCTTGTAAGCCACGCGCTGTAGTAGCTTTTTTCAATGTCAGGGGTAGAGGGACAAGCCTACCTTGTCACCCGAGGTTTATGCAATTTTTAGAGTTAGTTGTTTCGAGACGTTACCTCACTAAACAAATATTTGCTGGCAACGATCTCGTACTTTAGGAAGAAAGTGACAGTTCCTGATGCGGTGTTATTATCTGGTGGCTTCGAGAAATCATGTTCATGGTCGAACGGCTGAATACAGTAGTGTCGCGTTAACTGGTCAGAATTTTGCTGGCCATTGTTATCCCTGGCCAATTCTTCGAACTGATTTCGTAGTGCGACTCTCTGGACTCTCTTGCACAATAATTTACAAACTAATAATATTAGTTAGTAATATTAATGAATCGACAATTTTCAAATTGTAAGTGTGTGTGTGTGTGTGTGTGTGTGTGTGTGTGTGTGTGTGTGTGTGTGTGTGTGTGTGTGTGTGTGTGTGTGTGTGTGTGTGTGTGTGTGTGTGTGTGTGTGTGTGTGTGTGTGTGTGTGTGTGTGTGTGTGTGTGTGTGTGTGTGTGTGTGTGTGTGTGTGTGTGTGTGATCTCTTTATTTATATTATTAAACTAAATGTGTAAGAATTTATTTGGTTTGCAAGGAAGTATTACCAAGGTCTTTGGAATTTTATTTAAAATAGTACACTATGTGAAAAATTACTTAAACAGTTTGATTCTCTCGAATTCTATCTTTTCTTTGTTCCAAACATCTGTTCGAAAATATCTCGCACTCAACAAGGAAGAGAGATACTCGAGATTTCGTAAAAATATACCTCCCTCAATAACTGGACAGATAAGGTCCCAACCCGTGGCCAGTTAGCGAAGCACTACTGTAGCCATACGGGAAACATCGTACATCGTAAAGTGACCATCATATCGTAGCGTGACGCGCGCACTAATAATCTAAGTTGATGCTTACACTGGCATGAAATTAATCTTGCACGCAAAGGAGGTTACCAATAAATATATATCATATGTCGTGTTATCAAGATTATCGACAATGTACATGAAATCTCGATTAATCGATTGCCATTTAACGATGGCCGTCTCCACGAAAATCACCAAACAATCGAATTACAGCGAACACAAATGAGAGAGCTAGCGAAAGGAGGCGGGGCGATGAGGCAGGAGGGCACTAAGTAAACATTCTGAAGATGATCTCGAGTCGATGTATAACAGTGGTGGAAACACTCGAAGAATCAGCACCGATAAAAGGGATAGGTAGATGGGAGGAGAATGGTACCACTGGTATATAACGTCGATCACGCGAGAGTTACTGCTTCAACATGCTGCATTCCACTGGGTGTTCTCTGTGCTCGTCTCTACGCACGAGTACATTTATGAATTAATTAGATAATAACCAACGACAATTAGCGTTGAAGGCACGATACATGAAAACACCATCTGCTTCTGATCTCCGCGGAAAAATTAACAGGCAGAAGCAACGGTACAATACCGTTTTATAAAATACAATCAATTCGTAGTATTTGACGAAATAATAGCGACGGAAGAATTCTGTTTACTGAAACAAAATATGTATTATATGAATGATTTGTCAGCCGACGAGTACTATCGTAATTTCTTTGTCTCAACCTAAAATAAGGTTGAGCTCGAAACAATTACGAATCAATCGATTTGAACAACAACGATCGTGCATCTTTCTTTCGAACTTCCAATTATAAATCTTTCGAAAGCGTCACGAAACGTGCAGAAACGCAGATAACATCAATAATTTAAAATAATCGCGAGAACATCTGGTCCTCGTCTTCTCGGAAATGTTAACGGCAGCAATAGCTTAAAATGACTCAGAAACCATAAATGAGAGCTACATCATGATATTTTCTCGATTTGCAACAGACCATTGTTTACGACGATGCTAGCCCCTTCTTCGTTGTCTCAGTTTGCTTAGGACCGCGAGATACCAGGAGCCGTGATAAACGCATGAACATAATAATCGAGAAAGGAAGAGCATGTTCCCTTTGCTGAATGAATCACATCGTCTGACAAGAGTATACGCTTTAAATTATCATAACCTCACCGGATTGATATTTTTCTCCTTTTATCTGTGCGTATTTATTATGTCGCGATAAGCTGTTCGGAAAATTTATTGAAAAGATTAGAGCACTGTAGAACTGCTGAACAGCAGTTCTTACGAATTCGAAGAGACGTCGATATCATTGATATTACAAACGATGCAATCCAACCTAATCGTACTTACTTAATCGACTCGAGGGAAATAGGGAAATTAGCTACTGTTTGTAATCGCGATTGTTAATCGCCTATTTCTTCCGATTATAAGATTAACTGTCGTGATCATGTTCATCGATCTTTTTAATCACTCTTAGTAAATTAATAATAAAGCCCAAGTGTGAGAAATTCGTTTATCAATTATTGAGAGCAATTTATTCGCGTCGACTACAGTGACTCACGAAAGTATTTACTCGCTTATCATAGAAAACTTTTATGAATATATTATACGTGTTATACAAGAGGTTTTGAAACTTCATCGACAATGAGATGAGACATAGCATACGGTAAGACATTGTATTTGGTACAATATGAATACTGTTGAAAATGACTTCATTAAATAATCAACTATTCAAATATTTTCGTAACCTCTGTGATGTGTACGTTTAGAATAAATATCTTGTAACTTGTATATATGTATATTTAGTCATGACTTATGAGTAATGCTAATGAAGTTTCAAAATGCTTTGTAATATAATAATATACGTAATATATTCGTAAAAAATTTTAGTAGTATGTGTTGAAATATATTCGTGAGTCGGAGTATGTTCATTTAAACAAGAGGGCCTTCGATAGAAGCAATCAGATTCATGGACACGTTTTCCTACTTACGACCTAACGCTCTTGGGCCGAATAGCCCAAGGATAAGGGAAATACTCGACATCGATACAGTACGATAACGAATTCAACAAACACTCAAAAGATAAGATGTTCGCACGTAGTAAAATACATCTTAATCCATGGCTCGACACCAATCCATTGTAAACTGGCACGTGATATGGTCTATGTCTGCAAAAAAAGTAATAACATCCACAGACTACACCCAAACGTAGAATCTCGTACGCGAAATCTGTCTCTGTAATGTTACCGGCAATATATCGATGGGCCATTCGTAAATGTGTATTATCGGTGCCTTAGGTAGGTAGAAGAGATCACTTTCACTTGTGCGTATCGTGTCTAACTCGATCTCCTCGTACATTTCGTCACTTGAATCTAAATCCTCCATAATCCGTGGTAATCACGATCAACGATATTTGCCGAAAATATAACACCCCGTGAGACTTGCCAATTAATGATTTGTATACACGCGAAGAAGAGAACACGTTCACCACCGTCTGTCGCCGCTGTTCCGCTATTTATTCAAATTGAATTTCGCGTTAAACCGACAAAACAATCGATTAGTATTGCTTCGACCTTCCCTAAGTAAGGCCACGTGCTGATACATCATGGTATACATGGTTTACATTGAAATTCGATAGTTTGGATTCAAGGACGAGAAAGTTACGATTACCGTTTACATCGAACGCCATCGATGCATCGCAAGCGTAATTGAACTTCGATTAGATATATCTGTTTATCTCGATGTGAAAATTTAACGACAACACGGCGACGTCTACAATTACGATTAACAAAATACGATACAAATAACGAAGACAATATTATGAACATTTTTGCAGACAATCATTTCATTAAAAGACGAATCAATCTTACATACCTTATTCTTAGGCGACATCGCGAGATGCTGGCAGCAATGTTCTATTTAAATGAAGATGAATACACCCCCGTCGTGAATGAGAAAGCGAGTGAGAAAGAGAAAGAGAGATGGCAGGTCTTGCGCCACCTGAGTGGACAGCGTCCAGCTGCGGTATGGGAAACAAGCGATATGAAAATGCGCGCTGCTCAACCACCGGCTGACTTATCGTATCGCAGTCGTCAAGTCTGTCCGATTCCCCACTCTATGAAATATCCATCTCACTCCATTTTGCTTGCCAACTGTTCTCTGTGTATACTATCACTCGATTTGTTGGATGCTTCCCTCTTTGTTTTTACAATTTATTCCTCCATATGCTTATCCTTTTCTCATTCTCTTTGTTGCACTCGAAACCGACCATCTTCCTTCCGCTACCAGATTTCCACACGTCTCACGATGCGTATACAGAACGCGCTGCTGCTGCTACCGATCTATCGATATGTACAAAATCCTGGCTATGTGTACGCCCCGATATTCCAAATATGCTCAAGATATGGTTAAATGAACATCTCCCATATAGTAGTCACGATATTACAAACTTTCAAAACGATGCGATATCAGCAAACGATATCGTGCGATTTAACTATGCGAATAACGCTATGATAGAAGCATAAAAGAAAACGACACCACAGGAGGAGGAAAACCCGCGTAAAAGAACAGCGGAAAGGCTTAAATCTCTTTTACCGCAAAATTTTCGTGGAATTCGATACGATCAAGCGGAGGTTATTTTCTAAATTAAACAGTTCCGTGTGTTTCGTCACGAAAGGAGTTCTAGCGCAGATGCGCGAATACGTCTCTGTTTTATGACGAAAATAGAGTAGCAAATCGTAGCGTTCGGCTCACCCATTTCACGTGTTTTAAACACCGCTTCGGTTCCTTCGAGCTTTTTCTACGATGACTTTTCCACTGCCTTACTATACGGATATGAGTTGAATCATGACATAAAGACTAAAAAATTAGGAAGCAAGCACGTGAAAAGAAGGACGATAAATAAGAAGATGAAAGAGACTTACGACGTTATTGGCCATAGGTTTCGCCTTGATCTGCAGGCCATCATCGTCACCGATCTGCTCCCCGATCTGTTCGCGGCTGCTGGCGGGGCCCATCTCGGCGCCGCGGCGCCCACCCTAAAGTTAGTTGTCACTATCTTCAACGAAATTGAAACAATCACAGCTTCGCGATCCCGTGTCCCCGTGTACGAGGAACGAGATCAGAGCTATTACCAGCCGGATGACACCTCCTTCGGGCGGTCCGGTGCGCCCCCTTTCGAATTATGAGCTCTCCATTGGTGTTGCATGAACAATCCTGGAAGTCGTAGCTGCTCGGTGACAGCTTCTTCCGGACGATCACCGCGACCTTCTTTTTCTTCTTCCTCCCTCCGAGTTTCTCTTGCCCTCAGTCCATCGGTGTTCTAACGCACAATTATACTCTGAAGAGAAGAGAAACGGATCTTGCTCTTGTCGAAGGGAACGGTCGTCGAAGGATAATAAGTTATTTCTTCGGAGTGCGGTTAAACGACGATCATACGTCACCGATCGTTTCCTTTTCCGGTATTCCTCGTTACGACCAATTTGGCGAAACAACGACACGACCGCCACCAATAGCACCAATTCCAGATCAGTTCGAACCCTCAACGATGGCGAAGACGAGGACGACGACGACGAGGACGTAGCATACACCCCGCGCACGACCTAGTCCACGGAATTTCGATCCACCTTCCAGGAACTTACTACGTGCCGCCTCCCCCGATCCGTTTCGTTCAATCGTTCGCGTTCCAGTGTAAAATTGCGAGAAAAAATTAACAACCACTCTGTCACCGTCCTCGCTGTCGTTCGCGTAAGTATATTCACGGTACAGCTAGATGATAGAGAACGTAAAAATTCTGTTGGAGAGAATTTTCTCGCAGACGATCCCGCCGCGGGTGGGTAGCGCCGCGGCGCCCCGGGATCAATAAAACGACCGCCCGGCCGTCGCCTTTCCTAGGTCCTGCCTGCCTGCCTGCCGTGATCTCCCGTTTACGCGACGCTGGACGTCGCGACGCGTACCCCCCCGCTACTCTTCATACCGCGGCCGCGAACGCGCCGGACCTATGCGTAACACGCATGCGCGATCTCCTGTCGCGCACGCCCCCACGTGGTCTTTCCCCACGAGCTTGCGCAGCTCGATTATCGACGCGACAGTTGGTCGGTATTGCATGCACTTATATCTAGCCCTTTCGTCCTACCTCTGTCCTCCTTTTCCCTATTCTTTTCCAATTTTGTCTATCTCTTCATGCGGGATAATGAAATATACAGATTTTTTCGAGTTACTATCTCTGCTCGTGCCGCGTTTTTTCTTTTTTATTTCTCACGAGAATCAATGAATGAGATTTTCCTTATCGCGAATCATAACTCACATCAACATTTCGTTCTGTGACAGTTAATTCGATACAACAGTTTTCCAATTTTTCTCTTTAATATAAAATAGAAACAAAGAATCGCGGTTATTTTCAAAGATCCATTCATATAATCGTCGGATTCAAGAAATTTTTTTGTGAAAATATAAAAGAAATCTGTTGGACTCGAAGGATGTAGCAAGATTAACGACGAAGATAATTTGTTTTCTGCTTTTTAGTAAAATCGGATTTTTATTTTGATATTTAGACTAATTTATTTACAAACATATAACGCGATCCACATCTTACCATATGTATCGATCTTGTCATATATTGATCCTACATGGTTGGTAGAAAGTTGCAGGTACATACTTACCTACTTTTAAACGATTCTATAGTTACAATTTAAAGCGTTCGTGTAATTATTTGATTTATTGGAACAGAAGTACAGAAGAACACGAGTTCAAAGCGATCAAAGTTTGTCTCTTAGAAATCAGATAACTGTAGTTTTATTGCAACTTTTGGAGTTGGCTGTGGATGCTCAATGAAATTTAGAATAGCATGTTTATCAATTATGTATCAATTATCTGCGTTAAATCAGCTTAACTCTAATATTTTCAATGAAATCTTTAATTAAAAAAAAACTACTTACTTTGCGTTTAATCGCCGTTTTTTTAAGATGTAAATCCATAAAGTAAATAAACGTCGTGTCTATTCTATTAAAAACTACTTGTATTGTAATTATTTGAATTAATCAGAAAATACTTGTGCGCCCGATTACGTTTTACTATTCAACCGTGTGCATAATCGATTTTGTACTATTCCGTATGTTATTCCGCACAATTGCTTTTATTTTGTAGCTGTATAAGGCAGATCGATATTCGACAGTTCTCAGACTAGTCACGAACACGTTTTAAAGATATATTCTGTTGTTTGATAGCGACGCAATTGTAAAATAGAATCTTTTAATTCCCATTAATCTAAAAGATTAGTTACATAAACAAAAATTCCTTTGTTATTAACAAATTTCAACTTGAGCTTATCGAATGGAGAAGAAAATCCTGATAGTCACGCGCTCAATTCATACGAATAAATTTCTGTGAATCCCGCAACTGTTTTATCACTTGTTTCGCGACTGTACTCATTTCATTTTTGTTCGAAATAGCGATATCTTCTATTTTGCTGATCGGTAGGGTGGTGATTAAGTCTTGAATGTATTTGGGATTCGTTAAACCATATGTCATCGAATGCAACACGCGCAGACAGAGGAACTGTGTCTCATCTGGTAGCGAATTGTTCCTCAAATAACAATTTAACACGTCGCTTACTCGTGACTCGAAAAGATACTGCAGCCCGGTTTTATTCATACTGACATTATAAAATGTCATCAGCATTAATCTATAAGAGACACGGCACGATTAAAAGTACGAATGAATTGTTAATTTGCCGGTATTCATAAAATTACCTCTTTAGTGATAAGGAACCTTGCGAAAGTGGCAAAGTGGGCATGAGTTTCATCATTTTTTGTACAAAAGCTCTACCATTCGGATCAGTTATTAAAAATTCACGTCCCTCGGGTATTGCAGATATATTTGATACAATGCCTAACAAGCCAATTATAAACTGATATTCGACTTTGCATGTGGGGGGGAAAGCATTTCGATAAGTGTTTATAAAAGCGACGAAACTTCCGTCTGTTATCGATAAAAATTCGCCGATCATGTGCTGAAACTATAATGAACCAATTAACGCGAAACTGTACTGTCCGTTGAATACCGGAATTAACAGTATTTACCCCAGAAAGCCAAACGTCGACAATTTCTGGAAGGCGAGATGCACGCCATGTTAAATTGCCTAAAACTGCTCCCAAAGTTGCACAGTATGTACTTTGATTCAATATCTAAAGAGAGAGAGAGAGAGATAATAAACATATCTATTAACATAATAAATGCTAATGAATATTTTATAAATTAAATTATAGCTAAATCACTTGTTCTCTTAGGTATTCTATTTCTTCCTGTGCCTTTTTGTTTCTGTCCACTTGCTGTTGGAGTTGACTGTGCAATTGTTCACACTTTAGTTCTATGGCTGAAATTTTCTCTTTCTCTTCTATGAACAACGAAATCATTAAAAAATGAGACATTATTGTTTTCTCTTGAATAAAAAACAAGCAGTATGTGTACCCTTATTTATTTGATCAGTGAATGATTTTGGAAATGAAGAAATAAGATCCTGAATATTTTGACCATCTTCTATATTTAGTTTCTTTAAATCTATATCTAATCCAGAATTAACAAGTGCTTGAGGGACGTCTGTTACAAACTTGTGGATGCTTTTTTCGACAGTCTTTAGAGTATCCTCCACAGAAACCTGAAAAATTTTAATATGCTCATATTACGTGGATGCACAGTTCCTTTAGTATCAATTCCTTTTAACAGGCTTTCATATTGTACAAATCTCAACATAGATATAATAGGACCGATGTTAATCGTTCTTTAAACATCAAAGAAATATGAAACCAATGTGAATTTACCAAAAATTGTTTTTCATCTCCTAAATTTGTTTGTCTTTCCTCATCATCCTTGTCCATGATTGTTTAACTGAATTTTGTGTTGATGCAAGTAATTCTCATGTATATTTAACGGATTGGTATCAATGAAAATACTTTCAGCATGTTGACAACTGTCGTAACCTGCATGAAACATAAATCGTTACAGAAAGTGGGAAAATTCAAACATCAGCGCGGTAAAATTTAAAACATGTAATAAGTTCAGATATAGTTAATTTGTATATGTATTTTATAACAGATGATTCTTCCGTTACTTATGAATTATTTTCGATTGTAATGCCCCTTTCTCACAAACAACAAAAAAAATTAAAACTTTATTTCTTTGATTATAATTTCTTCAAATAAAAAAGGGATAAAAAATGTAATATTACATATTACTAATTTCAGTCAACATCTAGCCAAAATAAGTTTTGTACATGAGCGTACTCAAGGAAGTGATATATTTGATGAAAAAGATTATATTGTTAATAAAATAAAAGTGAAGATTCTGTTTTTTAAAGTTCTAAAATTGATATAAATATTTGATTTAAAGACATCTCTATTTTATAATAGGAATTGAGTTTGAATTTTATTTTTCGTTCGATACATTAATGTTATATCAATATTGCCTCCCGTATGAAACACGCTTAAATCTTATCTTCTTTGTAAGGCCATCATAAGGTAACTGACGCAACGAATGTAAGCATATATTTAGCCTCGCGTGGCCTGCATTTTATGCATCTCGGAACGCTATAGCGTGTGTGCGTCTTCGTGTTATGATGCAAAAAAAAAGCGTTAATTATAACCTTACGATTAGGAGTTCTCTTATTTTTAATCTAACTCGAATCTCATTAGAACATATTGCTGTAATCTGAGTAAAACTGCACGTAAGTTGTAAAACTGTATTGATTAACGTCTTTATATATTAGAACTTAATTCATGAATCGTTATTATACGACAGTTTTTGATCGCAAGAAGTGCGAACAAAATTTCATTTACTGTGTAATATGAACAATACTACAGTGTTTGCATCTTTTCCTTTTTTGTAAAAACAGTTATGCTATATAAAATTAAAAGTTGATCAACATATTTAATGTATTTAACTATTATATAACGTAACGATGTTTTACAGATCATTATTAATTTTTAGGCACAATATGAAGTTTTCAGAAGGAGAAGAAGTACTTGTAAAACATCCAAGTACTGATAGATACCATAAAGGTAAAATATTAAGTATGAGAGGTGAACGGTATAAAGTACAATTTGAAACAGGCACTGAACAGTATGTTCATTCAACTGATATTAAGGTACCTGTTTTGTTAAATTTAAGCTATTTTATATATTTTAAATATTTAAATTTTCTCCTTTATTACTTTTTTTCTGTATAATATCTCCAAACTTTTAGATGAATAGGCCATCAAGAAGTACAACAAGAGCTAGTAGTAAAAGTAGAAAAAGTCCCACTAGATATTCATCACTCAGAAAATCTCCACGCAAACGTTCACCTGGAAGATCTCCATCTGTAAATAGACAATCTACAAGGACTCAAAAATTTGCAAAAATTTCTCTACCACGAATAGAAATACCTAGGGGTAAATATATTGTTACAAATAATCTGCTATTTTTTAACAATATTATTAAATGAATTGACATTTTCCTGCATAAAATGTATAGATATGCAGGATAATGACAATACTGACAGTAAAAAGAATATAAATGATGACGAACATTCTGTTGAATCAATGCCTCTACAATCGCGATTGAAAGAACTAGGAACAATGACGCGTAGATCAATGAGATTGTTATCTGGTACGCTAAAACCTGAATCAGATCATAAAATGGTTTTATTAACGCGAAATATTAATCGAGCTGTCTCACTTCCCATAGAAAGGAAGAGTCAAATGCATGATTTTAGCGTTGACGTGAAGGAAAGGGGGCATTCAGTACAAAGAGATCAAGTAAGATTTTTGTGTATTGATTATTATATATTATGATAAACATTCTATGTACATTTATTAATGTTTGACTTCAGGATTTATTAAAAACTATAAATTATGAAAAAGATGTAGATATAAATCCACAAGTAATAGAAAAACGAAAGAAAGAAATCAGCATGGTTAGTGAACCACAAGAATGGGGTGGATGGTTTGGAACCCTTCTTCTTATAGTTTTATCACCCGTGATAATGATACTACCGCAATTAATGTGTACAAAAGATGAATGTATACTTGGATATCCTAAGATGCTAACAGACGTAACGTTATACGTAGATCTTAGAATTTTTACTGCATATTTAGGTCTCTTTTTATTTGTAATAATTTTTTCGACTATACCGATTGGACGAAAAATTGATGGACCACAAAATAGAATTGGAAGATTACAGTATCGTCTAAATGGTGGCTATTCAATATTTAAATTACTCATTTTAAAGAAAAATTATATGAATGAAAGTATTATTTTACATACTTCTTTTAGGTTTTTTATGCAGCCTTTTATCAGTAATCATATTTGGTGCGTGTATATATAAAGAACTAGAAGTCACTGATCTCGTTATACGAAATTCCGTACAATTTTCAATTAGCGGTTGGATTCTTGGAACGATTTTATCATTATTATTATTTGTAAAGGGCGGCAAAGCTCCTGTAGCTAATCTAAACATACATGGATCTACTAACAGTGTGATATATAATTTTTGGCAAGGGAGGGAAATAAATCCACGAATTGGTCCTGTGGATATCAAAATAAATCTTTTTCGGACTTCCATGATAGCAATAGTAATAATCATTCAAAGAGTTTCCTCATCTGTAGAAATGTATATTATAAGATATGCACGATTTTATTCGAATTACAGATTCTCATAAATTTGTCCATTGTGATAAAAACAATTGAAGAAACGGAAACATATAGTTTAGAGTATCTTAACATAGGTGTTATGTTAGGAACTTTATTGCAAATAATTTATGCGATGGACGCACTCTTCTTTGAATCTGCAATACTAACGACTTTTGAAATAATGTATGAAGGAACTGGTTACATGTTATGTACCGGTTATATGATGTACCCATTTTTATTGGCTCTTACAACAAAGTACATGTTATATCACAAGTAAGTACTAAGAATAAAAAATAACAGTACATCATGCCACTGAAATTTTATTGAAACATGTTTTTTCAATTCTAGAACACAATTCACTTATCTGTTTGTCTTTCCTATACTTGCATTTATAATTGGATATTTGCTATATAGAATGAGCAATTTACAAAAGAATGAGTTCAGAAGAAATCCTTTATCTCCATCATTAATGCGTAAATACAAAATCATCTTATATTTAAATCAATATTAACATTACGAAACTAATTTTTCATATTATTTGCACATTTATTTTGTAGACTTAGAAACCATACCAACCACCCGTGGTAAGAAGCTTATAGTATCTGGATTATGGGGTCATGTAAGACATCCGAATTATTTAGGTGATATAATAATGTGGTGGTCAATATCGTGTATAAGTTTGGCACATAATATTTTGCCTTATTATTATGCAATTATATGTACAGGATTGTTGATATATAGAGCAAGAAGAGATAATGAACGTTGTAAAATGCGTTATGGTTTAGCTTGGGAACAATACACGTCACGTGTTAAGTACATGATTTTATATCGTATATTTTAGAATATAATATGTAGAGAATATTAGCAAAGCTACCTTTAGATACCAAAATATGTTATAAAATTGTACCTTTAAAAACTGCAATGCTCATTATTTTATAGAATATTTTAGTCGTATTAGAATCGTTATATAGAGTCCATATGCACACGCAACACACACGTGAAACAACAAATAGGGTCCAAATCTATGGAATATAAAACCAAAAGAAATGATTGTATAACATTAAGCACTAAATTAAGCATGTCATTTCTTTAATTCTTTAAAGCAATGAACAAAGCGCGATTATCAAAACAGTACATTTTAGACATAATTAAGAGACATTGTTGATATAAATATATGTAATATAAAGTATATTTCTATTATAAAGACAATTACATGATGTAAAGACAAAATATGATGTAATGAACAAATTGAAGTAAGAATTTTTATACTTTTTATACAGAAATGTACAATTGACAAATAAATAATTTTTTAACAGCTGCGTTAAAATTATATAAGGAATATTTGTTTTTAACTGTATCCAAAATTTATTGTTTTGAAATGCAATCGACTGTATAATTTTTTCCAAGGTTGTTGCCTAGTGTGGTTGTGACCTGTGACACAGCAATAAAAGTATTCTCTTACAAACAGGAGATGTTTTACAGTGGTTTCTATTAACTTTGTTGATAAAATGGCAAGTTTTTTCGGTGAAGTAGTATTTCCAGTCTCACGAGCGTTTTGGGACGATGAAGATGAAAATAAAGCTACTGACTGTTCAGTTAATCAACCGTAAGTTTTATTTTAGTTAAACATAACCTCTCAAGTTAAGTGTCTCAAATACTTTTTGGAATATATTTCAGCGAATTTTTTGTTCAGTGGTTAAAAACAAAACCATCCAGCATTGATACTTTGATTGTAATTGAAGGTGAAATGTTAATCGGTAATATAAACTAATTTAATTAATCGGTAATATTTTGATCGTGTTATAAATGGTTTTAATGATATTGTAGATTTTGTAAAAGAGTGTTTGTGCCCAAACTCAGAAGAAGTATGTTTCGTGGAAGATGAAAAACAAAAAAAGATATATACAATTTATCAAGTTACTAATGATATTTATTTAGGTATTGTATCTCCACATTTTGATGTGAAATTGTCAGGCAAATTTGTAGAAAAGGTAAGAAAATTTAACTTAAGTTATAAATTATATAATTCTAGTAATTTGCATTAATTTTATTAAATTTATTAGATGGGTGATATTACATCAAGTGCAAAAAGTATAATTTGTATAACATGTTGTCATATATCAAATTTCAAGAAGAAGGATATACCAACAGTACCTTCTTTCTTAAGGATGTTGACTACAAAAAGTGGGGAGAATATTTGCAAATCGAAAGAGCCATACTTAGAGCAGCCAAATATTATATATGGAGTAACAGCAGGAGGTTAATATTCAAATAATACAAACTATATCTTCAGATGAAAGTTTATTAACAAACATACATATGTTTCAGTATTGTCATATGCTCAAATTATGGAACTACCTTCAGTTTTGTATGTTTTATATACAGACAGTATTGTATTGGACTCATTATCCGCAGAACCGCTTTTAAAATTATTAGCAAATTATGCGCCATTGCATACTGTTACATTTTCTGGAAAAAACTTTTTTAATAAAGGCAACCTTTACATGTAAAACTGGGACTAATTTTCTCTTAGAAGTTTTGTATTTGTATTTTCTTATTTAAATTAAGAATTGAAACATGTAAATATTAGTAATATAAAAAATTTATAATTAAATATTACTGTTAGTTGTAAACCTTACATATTTACAATATTTACAAGACTTAGATTACAAGACAAGATTTAACTATTATCTCTTTGATAATATTAACTTCAATTGCAATAATGGTGCTTACACACAAGCAAACATTGCATATTTGAGTCTCATAAATTTGTATGTGTTAAGGTTGTGGTGGATAATACGTACGCGGTGTAGGTGCTGGAGGTACTGGATTATTTGGAGGGAAGTATGACGCGTTTGTAGGATAAGGATATGGTTGAAACGGTGTTGGCGTTGTAGTAGATGTCGGTGGTGCAGGTCTAATGGTACCGGAGGAACCCATATGATGCATTGGTGGAACAATATGATTCATTGTATTTACAGAAGGTGGAGGAACAGAAACATTTGCTGGAGGAAACGCTGGGGGATAATTGATATTACTATGTGCAAAATTGGTTGGATATGTTTGAAAATGTGTTGGCACATCCATTGGTTTTATTGCATCTGTGGTATCTGTAGTTAAGCATCCATTTGCAGAGACTGTAACTGCTTCAACTTTAGTAGCCTTTCCTGGTGTAACTATAATTTGATATTAATAAGACAATTTTTCATCGCAAATAAGACAATTTTCATCGCAAATAAGACAATTTTCATGTATATACCATTTGGTGTAGTAGATGTTGATTCTGTGGAAGGTGCTGTTATAGCTCTATCTCTACAAGGCTCATTAGATGGTGTTAAAGGTGGTGAATCTGGCGGCTTTGTGTTATTTGCTTGTGAATACAAATCTAATACTTGATGACATATATCTGAAAAAATAAATCAGATGTACTTTCCATATTAATATATTCTAAAAAATGGTTTCTTATTAGGCTACCTTCTAGAAGATCCATAGTAACATCCTCAACAAACATATCCCACCAACGTAAATGTTTTGGTAATCTTCCATTCCAATCTACCACTTCAAATTTGCTAAGCTTCCCTGCCAAATACATGAGAGCAACAGCAATAATTTCTGGTTCCCATTGCAACGACAATGTTGTACACAAACTATAAACGAAAAGGTATAAAGATTATATAAACTTTTTAAATCGATTTAAAAGTAATAAGAAAACACTATAATATATATATATGTATGTATATATACACACACCTGTCATTAACAAATGTCCAAGCCATTTGAACCATCTTCTGTAATTTATTTTTATCACCTGCAAAATATCATTGATGTTTTTATTATGTCACTTAATGTATTATTTATTAAATTCATAAAATTTATTTTAATACCTTTAAGGCATTTTGCATATTTTAGCAAGTAGCTGTATGGATGTTCAACCTGCAAATCAAACTTTATAGTTTGTAGTAAAATTCTTTCTAACGTTATGACCTCTTCCTAGAAAATTTATAAAAAGATTATTTTACAAATTACATTTCAAGGATATGTATCCTTAATAATAATAAACTATATAGTTTATCGATCTACCTTTGGATCCTCTCCGAAAGTCATCAATTTTTGTTCAGTTAATAAAGACTTTGCAGTCTTAATTATATCTTTGCATTTTTTTGGAGTTTCTTCTACTTTGCCTGCTAATAATAAACAACAGCATGCAGTTACCTATATGAGATTTAAAAAATAACATAAAATATTTATTTTTCTCAGATCGATAAAAAAGAAATTAATATTTATTATTAAATACGTACATATCTTGGGAAGTTTTTAAATGAATGAAACATGTAGAATCTATGAAAGTAAACAACTCCAGTTGCCATCGTATTGTATCCTAAATCCATTTTGGTTCCTGTATCAATAATGAATCTGGCCCCTTCTTTCCTATATCTGCATTCTGTTTCGTAGTCAATACCATCTTGAATGGATGGTGTATTTCGCAGTTCTTTCTTCTCATAATACCAGCATGGCATTTTTATTGCACTTAAAAAGAATAAGATACATAAGAAAACTTTATATAAATAATAACACTTCGCTAAGGTTATATCACATTAGAATAAATCTTTTCTATACTGAATATAAGTTTATATAAATGATAATTTAGTAATTATTGTCACACAAAGAAATTTCTAAAAATTTTGCTATTCCATAAACTTTACAGTAGGTTAACCCCTTAACCTTCGATTTACATTCGAGAATTTTGGGCCGAAAACATAAACAATCTCGCGCAGCCTTCGAGCCATTCGCGCGATTTGTGTAGTACATACCATGAGCGATGCCCGTAATATTTACGTTTGGCTCGATCATCGTACTACGGGTTATGCCCGTAGTTGTAGGTTAAGGGGTTAAGATACTTACACCAATGTTTAATGTTTAAGGTATTCTCTTTCTTTCACTTATTTAGATGTTTTCTATTATATACAATATTATGTTATATATTATATATACTGTTTATATTAACCTGTTTGAATTGTTTATTACAAACAAGAGTTTGCGAAGTGTAGCACTTGCAGGACGCTTAAACACTGTTTCAACATGTATGCACATCTGCATGTAATAGGAAGTACATAAGAAAGGAACAATAGGAAATCATTTTACGTAAAGTTAAAATTTAAAATTAATAATAACAGAAATATTATTCGTTTCGCTTTATGTGTGAAATCTACGTATAAATCATTTTATTCTCACAAATAGATATTTCATTACTAATACTTATTCTTAATGAGTTTTTACGCTATACTTGTGTGTGTGTATATATTCACACACACACAACAATAACTATTAACTTAGGCTTATTTGTACTGAAAAATCTCTAGAATTATATTGCACTGTATTACATACTTTGGAAGTACGCGACTAAGGGTGACCCTTTACCCGGAAAAGGGAGTGCCGTTCTTTTCCGGAAGTATAGAAATTTGAATTTTCTTCTCTTCCCGCGCAGAGTTCTTTTAGCGGAAGTGAACTTTTTCCGCTCGCAGTTCGACATCTGTATCTAGAAGAGAGAAATATATAATTTTATATAAAATTGCATCACTTGTTAGGCGCCAGGGATGTTTCATGTGAACGTGTCTTACAATATATAGAATGAATGTTTTATACATCGATTTTATTTCATTAAAAAATGAAGTACAATTTTTAGTAAAAGAATTTAAATTTATTTATAAAACAATTGTATTTTTTTTCTTCCTTCATGTTTGTTTGAATATACTGTTATCGCATTATATATTATCTATATCTTACAAATACATTTCCCAATCTATTTTGCTTTGTTTGTTGACAAATCAATAAAGTACATATAAAGGTGACTTCTTAGACCAACAATACAGAAGCGTAAAAAGGACAGTCGTTATACAAAATATTGAAACATCGGTTTCTAGTACATATTAACGATTTAACGCGTTATCTGTGGTCAATAAGTACCAGAGTACATGTCATAGATGCGTCTATCAATTTACCGCGAATACCCGTAACGTATTACATTTTGAGGGTGATCTACGTCGCGCTCTTGTAACATAACTAAACGTTAATTTATGACGACCGCGCACGCAAGAATATTTTATAAACATAACATCTACAATTTCGCAGATAATAACACAACGTCGAATATAATGCCGTTGGCGAATTTGACAGTTCCTTGGTCTGAGCAACATGTGACTGAAAAGGTAGTATTTTTATATTTGTTAAATACATCGATTAGTCTTAAAAATGTGTCAATTACGTGTTATTAATTCTGTATTACAATTGTAAATTTGTGTATTGTAACCAATTTAATTTTTCAGCAAGACGTAGATATACTTCCATCAGAGTCCCAAGAGGAAGTAGTAATAACTCAAGAAAATGTAGTTGAACCACCTTCAAATGGTTGTTCTGAAACACATGAAATAGAAGTACGTGAAGTAGTAAGGGATGGACATGAAAAAGCAGATCCATCTCAATTTGAACTGCTTAAAGTTCTGGGTCAAGGGTCTTTTGGCAAAGTATTGAACATTGCAATGAATGAAAAATAATTTGAGATATAATCAAGTGTAATTATTCAATAATAAAAATTCTTGTGTTAATTCAGGTATTCCTTGTGAGAAAGGTTGTTGGAAAAGATAGTGGGACAATTTATGCTATGAAGGTATTAAAAAAGGCAACATTGAAAGGTGCTTAATAAGTTAAATATATACAAGTACGAGGGTAGCTCTGAAGGTTTTAAAAAATGAGGACTGTTGTAATGAAACATTGATTTTAATTATAAAATACAAAGATCTTTTTATTGCTGTGTACATATTTTATTTTTTTTATTAAAATTTATAAAAGGAATTTTCAGAGCAATTCCTCTTATATTGAAAATTATTTCTTTTTCTTTTTAAAGTAGTTTAATATTTCAATATTATCTCAGTTCGGGACAGAGTTAGAACAAAAATGGAGAGGAACATACTGGTAGATGTTGAACATCCATTCATTGTACGACTACATTATGCATTCCAAACAGAGGGCAAACTCTACTTAATTTTAGACTTTTTAAGAGGTGGCGATTTATTTTCAAGATTAGTTAAAGAGGTATACAGTTTACAGTATTAGTAATTTTATGATATTTTTATGGCTGTATTGATCCACTTTTATAATTATTGCTTCAGGTAATGTTTACTGAAGATGATGTAAAATTTTATTTAGCTGAACTTGCTCTTGCATTGGGTCATATACATAAGCTTGGAATTATTTATAGAGATCTCAAACCAGAAAAGTTTGTATTATATCATTTGTCAATAATTCAACCATTATAAAGTTATATAAATCTTAATATTCATTTTGTTTATGACAGTATTTTGCTTGATACTGAAGGTCATATTGCTTTAACCGACTTCGGTCTAAGTAAGCAGCCTTTAGACGATTGCAAAGCATACTCGTTTTGTGGTACTATAGAATATATGGCACCTGAAATTGTAGATAGGAGAGGACATTCATTTGCTGCAGATTGGTGGAGTTTTGGTGTTCTTATGGTTAGTTGCATATAAATGATATGACGACACATATACATATATACACCAGATTGTATTTAAACAAATTCTTAACTTTCAGTTTGAAATGTTGACTGGAGCTCTTCCATTTCAAGGAGCAAATCGCAAAGAAACAATGACACAGATAACAAAAGGAAAACTCGGAATGCCACATAATATTTCACCAGAAGCACAATTACTCCTTAAAGTATTGTTTAAAAGAAACCCTGCAAACAGACTGGGATTTGGTACTTATTTGTAGTGTTCTTTAAAATACAAAAATAGCTATTATGCTATATTCATTTATTATTTTCATTTATTTAAGGCGGAATAGAAGAGATAAAAAACCATGTGTTCTTTGCAAAAACCGATTGGGATGCGCTTTACAGAAAAGAAATAAAACCGCCTTTTAAACCAGCTGTTAGTCAAGAAGATGATACATTTTGTTTTGATAGTGAATTTACATGTAAAACGCCCAAAGGTAACATAAATTACTTAATTCTGTATAATTTATGTTCTAAATGAGTAAAGTTATTATAATATTTTAGATTCTCCTGGGGTACCACCAAGTGCTAATGCTCACGAATTGTTCCGTGGATTTAGCTTTGTCGCGCCGTGCCTTCTTGAGGATCACGTGAAAATCCCTGAATATAAAAACTGTGATAGCCTTAGCGCAACTTTTCCAACTTATGTGAGCCCTATCTCCGTGAGTGATGAATATGAGTTTAAACAAGAAATTGGTAAAGGAAGCTACAGTACTGTTTATTTAGCTGTTCATAAAGCCTCTAAAGCAGAGTATGCTGTGAAGGTAATTGAGAAATCAAAAAGAGATCCTACAGAAGAAATAGAAATTTTGCTCCGATATGGAAGGCATCCGCACATTGTAACTTTGAGAGCTGTTCATGAAGATGATAAACGAGCTTATCTTGTACTCGAATTATTGCGTGGTGGAGAACTACTTGATCGGTTACTACAAAGACGTAATCTCACAGAAAAGGAAGCAGCCGAAGTGATGTACACAATAGTTAGCGTAGTCAATTATCTTCATGAAAATGGAGTAATTATCTATTTAGTCATCATCTCTTACGTTTTGTATTCTACCATGTTGAGTTTATTGATTAATTTCGGTTTACGTAATCAACAGGTTGTTCATAGAGACTTAAAGCCATCTAATATATTGTATTCGAAGTCGGGGGGTGATCCATCGACACTTTGTTTATGCGATCTTGGTTTCGCAAAACAGTTACGAGCGGAAAATGGTTTGTTAATGACGCCTTGTTATACTGCAAATTTTGTAGCACCAGAAGTGTTAAAACGCCAAGGATATGATGCGGCGTGTGATATCTGGTCACTTGGTGTTTTGTTATACATTATGTTGGCTGGGTAATTAAATCTGATTACATAAAATTTGAAAAGGACGTATATTAAATACTAGATTACATTTCTATATTTTAGATATACACCATTTCGTAATACTCCCGGTGATAGTGCAAGAGACATATTAGATCGTATTGGCCTCGGCTACATTGATGTTGAAAGTGGAATATGGCATCAAATTTCGAATGAAGCTAAAGATCTAGTTAAAAAAATGTTACATGTTGATCCTAATCGGAGGCCTACTGCAGCTGCCATATTAAAATATTCGTGGATTGCTAATCGTCATCGTCTTCCACAGAAAGTATTACCTGATAGTTCTAAGGATCCACATAGCCTAAAGGTATATAATATTTTCTTCAGATAGATATCAAGTAATCGTGATTAAATTAATAGCATAAATTGAACATATTTTTAGAGAGCAGTAACAGCAACATATAGAGCAATGTCTAGCAGTCCAAGGTCGCCTCATATCGGACCTGTTGTCATGTCTGCATTGGCACGACGAAGAACACAAGCCAAGCCTACTGGTCCTACCGAAGTTTGAAACAACTGTGTTTCTATTTTGTCAAAAAGTAAAGGCAAGATATGAAAAATTACGAATTATGTATGTGATTACGTATATGAAAAGACTATATTTTTTGTCGATATAAATCTAGTATTATTTGTGCAATGTTCAAATGTAGCTAGTACGTATCAATTTTATAAAAATTATTCTTTATTGTTCTGTTATTCATATAACTTGCATCACTAAAATCATCTCTATCCTGGTTAAAATTTGTGTATGTGTATAGAATAGAAAATGTGTGTTTAAATCTATATTTTCGATTTAAATATAATATAAGAATGGAATATCAGAGAAATTTTAAATCTTATAATCTGTATTGTACATGACTACCATTTCAATATTAAAAATTATATAAACTATAATAATAGTATAAATTTATGAAAAAAATCTATATATATATATATTTAATAAAATGTAAAAATGAAATATATATCTATTTTGATTTTTGATCAATATTTTTATTTGTTAAACATTAATTGTATATAATAAAGTATGTTTTACTTAACCATAGTTAAAATGATTAAGTAGTTGATTTTTAAGTTTCACATTCTATTTTTAATCGGAATATACTCGGATAAATACTTACGTAACTAATATTCAACAATGATAATCTTATTTCTTAGAAAATTATGGCAAGTATACAAATAAGTATGATTTATAGTAAATATTCAAACGCAAATATAATTCATGTTTGTTATCAAAATAAGAGGTATTATTATATTCGAAAAGTTCATTTTCAAATACAATAATTTTTAGATGCATTATATATTGTTTTAGATGCATCAGTAAAATAAACAAACCATTTTTTTAATTATTCCCCTCATTTCATAGTAAGATTAATTGCGTATCTTGTTAAATAAAAAGATAAAAACAGAATTTGTAGATTTTAAATCGTGTGAAAAACTATTTGTATAATATATAAAGAAGTAAATTCATAAGTATATAATAAAGAAAAAAAATATTCCACATTTCTCTTATCACAGATATATATATATATATGAAAATGTATATAGTTTATACGAATCACGTATTGTATACTATGTACATACATACGTATAAGATGTTCTTAATTCACAATGCGGCGGACGCGCAGACGCCCATTATTAAACGAAAACGTGGTAGCTGTTTGTTCCGACTGCGGACTTTCGTGCTTTACTTTGCTAAAAGCTGTTATCATATTTTTTAATAGTTCTTACTACTATATTATACGTTTTTTAAAGTTTAGTTATCTATAAAGGTGAGATAATATTCAATATTCGTCGAATTTCTTATTTGTTCATTGAAATAAAGAAGAATACACGAGAGACAGTGATTGTGATACCCTTAACGAAGTCGGTTTTATGCATTGATCTCACTTTTTATTCAACGTGATTAATGAAAATTGAAGATGTACATATATTAATTGCAGTAAATAAGATTCTGAAAAGATTTTTGGATGAAAGCATTTAAATATTGTAGCTTTTATTTTTCAGTGCATCCGATCAACTTTTCCTATTAAGTAAGTTGTACAATTACGACATATTTTCCTTCAAGAAATCAATATTCCGAAGATACCACACGTTAATTATCGTTCCATGGTTTGTAAGAATCTCAATATACTGCAAAAATAATGATATGACAGTGATTACCTATAATGATTTTTCGTTTTATTTTATACACTTATTTCTGTTCTAATTGTACTATTAATTAATAATGTTTTCGGTGTTTTTGGTCTACCGTATCTTTCATCGATTTGTATTAAATTCATCGTAAATACAACAATAGATATGCCTGCACTTACACGTTCTCTTCAATTGTGCGAAAATTAATTGAATTAATACGTAAGAGTATGGCATCACTTTCATGTTTTAGAACATTAGCATTAGGTATGAAGTGATTGAATCTATTCAAATTAAAAACTCAAGTTTTGTCTTCTATTGTGAATTTTTATTGTGATAAATTGTTCCATAACAATATTACATTCATTTTTAGGTGCTTGTAATATGTTTCATAAAGGCTCACGTCCATTAGTTTTGTGTGGTCCTTCAGGAAGTGGAAAAAGTACGCTTTTAAAAAAGCTTTTTGAAGAATTTCCAGATACATTTGGTTATTCTGTGTCTCATACCACTAGAAGTCCTAGACCAGGTGAGGAAGATGGGAAACATTATCATTTTACTACTAAAGATAAGATGCAAAAACAAATAGAACAGGATGAATTTCTTGAAACTGCTACATTCAGTGGGAATATGTATGGTACTAGGTAAAAATCAAATTTATTTAAACAAAAGATGCAATAATAGATTTTATTGATTATACATAAATCTTTTTCAATATTTTTAGTAAACGTGCAGTAGAAGAAGTACAAAAAGCAGGTAAAATTTGCGTATTAGATGTTGAAGTGCAAGGTGTAAAACAAATAAAACAAAGTTCGCTGGATCCATTGTATATATTTATTAAAGCACCATCTATCGAAGAATTGGAGAAAAGATTAAGAGCTAGGAAAACAGAAACAGAAGATGCTTTGCAACGGAGATTATCCATTGCTAGGCTAGAGATAGAATATGGTAAGTATTATAATTAATTTATTGCTTTGTTAAAAACTGGGATACATTTACTATGTATTTTTATGTTAGACGAGGAAATATATATATACTTGAGAATTATTTTAGGAGAAAAGCCTGGTAATTTTGACATAGTTATTGAAAATGACAATGTTTCTAAGGCATACGAAAAATTAAGAGACTTTCTGATGTCAAATTTAAAGCAAGATGATGCAGGTATAATGAACAGCGCTTATGTATTATATGTTAATTATTATCCATATAATTGCTATGTATATTTATATTTGTGTTTCTAATACTTTACAGGACGTTAAACATATGCCTCTTAAAGATAGAAGATTCTTTGAAATCATAAATCATAAATTATAATTATTTTTATATATCATTGTGTAAATTATAATAATAGATAATTATTACATGATGAAGCGCATTAACTCATGTCCAAGGATCGGATTAC
Organism: Bombus pyrosoma; assembly: GCF_014825855.1. Lineage (NCBI taxonomy): Eukaryota > Metazoa > Arthropoda > Insecta > Hymenoptera > Apidae > Bombus > Bombus pyrosoma. The sequence continues at coordinate 4,343,836 of NC_057774.1, forward strand.
TAGATCAAAGAATAAATTTATGCAAATAATTTTATACAGTGCTAAATAGACCTGAATATTGCAAGAGTAAATATAGGTATACATGCTTCAAGCTTGTTACATGCATGGTACTAATGTAAAAATTCAGATTAATGTCACTTTAAAGGCATTGTAAAGCAAGGATTACAAATGTATAGTTTAAAGTAAAACTATGAATAAGGAAACAAGGATATGCAGAATGTTCATACAGTTTGTTTCTATTCAATACTTAAAGAGACTAAGTATATGTCAAGTAACAGAGACTTGCTAAGTTATTTTTGTAGTTTCTTTTACAGTTCTGTATGTACTTTTGCTTCGACTTGAATATGAAAAACATTGTACAGTATTTACATAGTAGTAATTTATAGGATTACATCGATTCAGTGCAATACTCTAGTGCTTTAATGCACATAGAATGTGTGCAAGTGTCAAATTATTTTAGATTAATGATATCTTGCCAAATGTATACAAAGGACAGTCAATTTATGCGAAGACGGAACTTTACTACAGGCTAGATATCTAAAAAGAGAACTGAAGAATTAACTATAATGTTTTAGATGTAGCTAACTGAGACTATTCACCAGACGAAGTTGTGTTCCAATAGTGTAGATTACTTATAAAGTACTTGTGGTTTTGTCCTCGTCAAACATCGTATACTCACTGCACAAATCGAGATTCATTCATAAATTCAATTACACTTGAATGTATCGTATTGCCGATTTATCAGAAGGGAAAGGCATTACACGAACATCCATTTAAGAACATTCATCATCGAGTAGACATATTTCACACGTTCTATTTATTTGCAAATATTTTCGAAAAATTATATTCGAAATAAATATATTTTCATGTTAGATAAAGATCAACGAAATTTTCGAAATTCTTACAATTACTATCGTTTATCTGTTTCTTACACATCACATTTGTACATGGTACAAGATATGAATATGAATCATTTTATTTATCGAATATCAGCATGTTGTTGCTTCCACGAGCGCGGAAGAAATTACATATTTTCCTATATACGGGGTGTTATCGCTTACTTGTTAGTACGTGTGTATGGTTACATAAATATGACGATAAAGCGACGTTTGAATGAACAAGGCGTAGCGAAACATCTATGCATTGTTAAAGAAAATTGTATCATTGTTGTATCATAATATATCGAATAAATATTTCAACCGTATGCGATACTGAAAACAAAATATTGTTCCTTTTAAACTCCTTTTAAAATTTATCTCGAAATCAACAATCAATCAATTCTATCTTCCCTTAGAGTAAAATATACGTGAAAATGATAAATTTTAGGACTGATGACGGTGAGAATAGTCGCGCCTTGGCCATTCCCCGTGATGGTGACGAGTTTTATGTCTAGGTACTTCGCTAACTTCGATGGACGTCACTTTTACATCTTTATCCTCTGTTGTTTTTTTCATTTCATCCTGAATCAGATTATCTCCGTAATTCCTGGGCATAAGTTCACTAGTTTCCTTCGTTTCAGGCAAGTTTCGAACCCTATTCTCCGTAGTTATTTCCGGTTTCCTGGAAAAAATGTAATTGATCACCTGAGGTCGCGGTGCAAAGATGTTCTCCGTTGGATAAGCATTTGTAATCGATCTCGAATCCGATGGATTCGTATCTCTCGTTAATGGCACATTTATCTGACTCGTTCTCACTGCTTGTATCACTTTCTGTTCTCGTGTCGGTTGATCCTCATATCGAATCGATTTGAGCGATCCCAAAGAATCTCTGTCAGCAAGATCACGAGCGGCCAATCTTCTGATCGAATCTCTTTGATCTTCGGTTGATTCGATGCGACTGGGCAAGGCTAAAGGTTCTTCTCGAATTTCTTCGTACAGATCTCTTCTCAAATCACGTTGTTCCTTCAAAGAATCTGGCAAGTTCGGCACGAGGCCGTCAGGCACGACGATTCGACGACGAAACACGAGATCTTGGTATTTGGCGCGATCCAAATAATCCTCAAGGGTGTTCCAGTTTTCCAAATCCCGGGAAATTGCTCTTCTAGCCAGCTTCGAGATTTCTTTTACGTCCAGAGGTTGCGTGTTCGTTTCAAGAAAGAAACGATCGTCATTTTGGAGGATGGTGTTGGCTCTGTTTTCATAATTATCCACTTGAATATTGTTTGTCGGATACGTGAGACGTTCAGAAGGTACTTGATAGGTTTTCTCCAAAACGGCTCCTTGATCGAAATAACGTTTTTGTTGATAGTTGCTGCGAGGTTCCTCGTTGGTGTCTGGATAGTAGGCTTCGTAGAAGACCGGACCTTTTTCGAGATCGTAGCTCTCGTAGCTTGGAGCAAAATATGCAGTTAACAAATATGACTTCGATTAAACTTTGATCAAACATTCTGAGGAACGCTTTTATCGAGGAAGATATAATCGAGTTTAGAAGAAAAGCTGACTTTATTTTTTAATAATACACGCTAACTGGAAAATTGAGAGAAAAGTTCAATTGCTTACCGGTGAATATCGGGGTTCCACGTGAAGATCGGCGATACACCTGACGGAAAAGAAAACGTAATTAGTTCGCGGTAATTGTATCGTGAATTTTTCAAAATCGAAATAATAAAAGCAGCCTGCGGCAAAGGAAAAGTTGAGAACGTTGGTTGATCTAATCGCCATTGTTGCCTTTTTAAACGAGTTCCTTAAACGAATTCTTTGAACCAGGCTCTCTGCTTTTCTACAAAAGAAATTTCTCCAGGTTCTGGACTCGTTTAAGCGCGGTGATGAAAACGTCCCGAAACTGTTATTAAACACGTAATTAAGATAAACTTGATTAGAAATTTACAAATTCCAAATGTGCTGTGCGCGCTTTCGTTCTTTCTGTAAAAGCTCTTCTTCTTCCGTTTCCCTTTTTGCATTCGTGTGTAACTTTAATGAATTTCGTACGGTGCCAAACACAAAATGGCATCATCCTATCGCTTACACGATTTGCTTTGTTTGCGATTCAACGTTTTTCACCGCTAATCACTTTTTGATAAATATCGCCAATTTTTTATTATTCTTTATTATTAATTTCGACTATATCTGACTATATATATTTTTCGAGAAGCTTTCTTTGCTTATCAGCGTTTATTCTAAAAAGGTAAGCGTGAAAAGAAGAAAAGGCGAAAATGAAAAAGATACATACCGATGGAAATCGTTATCACTGTAATTGAAAGTAGACTCCGTTTTAGAGCCATGATCCTATTGCGAGGCAACGACAAGCAACTGAGTCTCTACGATGGGACGTGTGCGCGTATTTTCAGATATGCCTAAAATAAACCACCATTTCCTTCGGGCCTCGCTGACTAATTCACGTATACAGAGGGATAGAGATGGCTGGAAATCTTGAAAGACTGTGATCTACTGCTCTCGTGTCTCCATAACATCGCGCATGAAATATTAGCTTGTTGACTCGGAATTTTTTCGATGATTCCGCCAGAATCGGTCATTCGAATACCACCGACGCGATGCGACGCAACGGCGAGAAGTGTCGTAATTTGCTCGTGTAATTCGTTGATTCTTCAAGTTTAGTATCTTGTAAACGATGTAAGACAATCTTCCCCTGTAGTAATTGATATTACACTGAGATTAAATTAAGTTCCAGATACAACAATGGTAACTTGAATCGTAAAAATTTGCTAGCGGCTTTGGTACAATTTTAGCTAAATGATATTCGTTGCGATATTTAAAGGTTCAAATAAATTTGTTAAATTAAATATTAAATTAAATATGTTCAAAACATATGAACCTGCTTAAAGATCTGTATAACGCGATGTTTAATTTCTGTAATTGCGACGAAGGATGAAAAGAACAAAAGGCATTAGTTCCAACGAGTGAATTTTTCAGTATTTTTGAGTGAGTATCATTGAATTTTTTCTTATTGTTCCCAGTTGTTTCATCTTTACCAGTTCAATTTCGTTTTGCTATTTTCTACGATAAAACTTGTTATTTCGCCAATTTTTTGGAATACGCGTGCTATTATAACGCGTGCCATTTATAAAACAGAAGTGACATTTAATTATCGCGTGAAAAACGTAGTATAACGAGCAACGGCGCTGGTGCGACACAAAAAATTGTTTAAATTGATTGTTCAACGGGATTGCGTGAGATCTGTCAAATTGGTCGTACTTTCGAGGTCGTACAATATCTACGATATCTCATATCGTATCGTTTTGCAATTTCTAGATTGATCATATGGGTTCATTCGATGGTTTTCATGACAAAAGAAACGAATTGCTCCAGTGGAAAATTTTCGATGGGAACATTCGCTGGGCTATTTTTATCTGAATTGCCATTTTAATTAATGCTGCGCAAATTGTTACAAAATTCTCTCATTATCCTCTTATTCCTTTCAACTACAAGTAAATCAAACTAAACAATATATTCAATTTAAAGTATAAACGAGGCATGCCATGTGGTTATTCAGACGAGTAGCGTGAAAATTATTTAATAATAGAATTTTTTCTTGATTTTTTTTCTACCGTAATTCGAACCATCCATTTTCGTTAAAAAAAGATGACGATGGATAACCCTGACGCAAGTACGAAGAAACTGATCTTCAAGTCGTGTTCAACCGAAACGCCGCGATATTTTGCTTCTCGTCCTCGTCGATATTTTAAACCTTCATCTTTATCCTCAAGATACTATCTAATACAGGGTGTGTCCTCCATAACGTTGCAAGGTCTTGGTGATTGAATCCACCGATCATGATATTGATCATTGCGCGATCAAAAGAATCGCTTGATAGAAGACGAGCTAGATAGAACTTGGCTGAAATTTAGAAAACGTAGACGATAATTCGGGAGACTTTAATTTTAAGAATACGTGTAACGATGAACATATAAAAAGATTGTACGTGGATGTTGTAAGACGCGGTGCAGCATACGAGTTCCAGTTTTATCTCCGAAAGGTTCGTTTACCAAAGGAAGATATTGACCTGAACAAATTCCTAATAGCGTTGGAAATATGTACCATGTTCTTTTGTAATCTTTTTAATATTGGATTCAAGAGACGATCATCATTGGAACCAAATAAGTCCACAGTATCGTACAAAAGAAATTCTATTGGCAATCCAGACGAGTCTCAATCCAGTTCTGTTAATAAATCGTTAATTTCGCTATAGAACATATCTGTTATCAAACACTTGTATAGGATACCATTGAACATCCTCATTAGCGTTATATCACGGAAAAGTATGTCTGGTGAAAGGCATCTTCCAGTAGCAGTCGAAGGTAATGAAATTGGATGATCAGTTGCAATATAAAAGATACAGCGCGTCATTGATCGTCAACCTTTTCCAGATAAAGGTATATTTCTCGTGATATCGCGGAGTTTCCATCGTCTTGACGGAATTCGTCCTCCTCTAGAGCTTTTTTTTATCTATCTTCTAGATGATAAACTTGACAAAAACATTGACAAATCACATAACGTAGTTCCAGAGTGCCCGAAAGTTTTTGCCGAATCTTTTGCGCTCTTTCTTTCGGAGAATACGAAGATTCTGAGAATACGAAGCTTTGTTAAGATAATTTATCAATGTTGTTCACTAATAGCAATTAAAAAATGAATCTCTCGAGGAAAGTAATTCCATTCAAGTAGCAAGAAATGACATAAATTCCACAACCAGAAGAATCAAGCCGAAAAATAGGAAGAGGAGAAATGGGAAGAAAAGGCGTCTGATAACGTTTCATCAACGAGTATGACAATTTGAAGGGGGCGAAACTTGGGCCAAGGTACTTGCACGTAGTACCACGTCAAATACTCTACCATATACGACAGCATCCTGCACAGCCACACAGATGAGTTGTAAAAGATCTAAAACATTCTCAGATCCTTTGGTACGTTGGTTGCTTTGGGAACGATCGCGCAAACCCGGTCGAAGTCTGTCCTATTGGTAAACTATGTTGCTCATGTTGTCTACATACTTTTAGACGAAGAACGAGGCAACCACCCTGCGGTACGCCACGTCACCCGAAACGGCGGAAAATGTGGTAGAAATTCCTTGATGGAAAAATCAATCGTTGCATCGCGTTAATCGAGTAATTTATAAAGATAATCTTTTTTAACGTTGAATTAAGGTGATCAAAAGTACCAAATTAACAATAAGAATTTTTCAAGCAAACGATAATAACTTTTTCTATGAAAAAAAAAATAGAATCCTTCTTTGTCTTACTAACGCTCGAAATACTCAAAGATGTAGTAAAAAAATATGTAATTCCAAAATGCAATAAAAAGACAGTCTCGAAGATAATTGACAACGTATTGAATTTTAGAAGATTTGCCCTAAGAGCGAGGAAAATTGTGACTTAACACGTTTTTCTCTTGTGGTTTTAGTTTGCGACGATTACCTACAGTTTCGCTGAACGTGTCGTTCTCCATCTGATGGCTGTGTCTGCCGTTCGTATTCGGGTCGATCACGTTCACCGCGAAGTTCAGTTTTTTCGCCAGCACCCCCAGGAGAATTCCGCCCAGGCTTCCATATTCTCTGGAGTAAACGTAGGTCGAATCTGGATTTATTCTGCCCTGAAATTTCAGCCCCTCTTGTTCCTGATCGAAAATGCTCACGTTGAATCGGTACCTATTGAAATTGACGGCGCGTCGATACGTCAGCGTCGACAACGAACACAGCATCCATCTTTTTCACGTCCCATCCACGCTTTCCAATTGTCTCCATGCTGAAATCGGCGTATCTATTAAAATGCTAAACGATTATAGGACACCACGTGCGGCCTGCGCTGCATCTGTTATTCAAATGACGATGAATTAAACATAAATGGTATGCGTTTCATTTCTACTAGATTATATCAGACCGGCTTTTTAACTATATTTTAAATTATGCTTTTTATTTTATACGAAAATGGTTAGTCGTTAGGAACAAAATATCCTTGCAATCGGTTACGTTCACTCCAAAGCTTTGACCGATCGTATATGTCCTTTACGCCCTACTCTTGACATTTGAAACTCAATCGCACGAAATTTCCATATAGGTACATTTCACGTTTTATTACTTTCTTCCAATTAATCGGTTTTCAGTGATATTTCGGTATTCCGGATATTATATGTTTGCCTGCCTTCGTGAACGAATTGTAAAAATTTAAATGAAAATCCTCGTGACTCGAGAGTGGTTGGATGTAAAGTACATCCTGAATTTGATACATCGCAGTTTCCTCTAGATGTTCTATCGATCAGTGGTATCTTATCGTCCAATTCCGTCAGCAGATCGTTCCACGTAGCTAACACGATGAAATGTTCTTTGCTGTTTCACTGAAACGACGTGTAAAAATTCAACAGCGCCTTGAACAAACTTTTATCTCTCGCGAAGACGACGTTCAACTGTCCACATATCGACGTAGTATTCGTCGTTCTTGTGCCACTATCTGCTTACGTTCCGCTTATAGCGAAGAAGATTCATCATGAATACTAATCTCCGCGTCACTTTTCTCCGAGCATCACGTCCCTCCATTCTCGCGCGTTGATTCGCCCGTTGTTCCGTTCTATGTCGAAGTTTATTGCGTTTGCATCATGATCGTTGCTAGAAATTCGATACGTGTATAACAACCGCGTTGCAGTATTCCGCTGTTGCCCGAAGGAGAACGTCGAAGTTTCGCAAAGTTCTTGCACTGTTTATGAAAATTCCATGAAACACGGTTTTCCGTACAGTTAACACACAATCTCGTTCCAAACGAGATTAGTCTCGACATCTCGATAGTCTCACGAAACTGCGTTCCCTGTAAACTGTATCGAAGCCTGACAATTAGATATTGGTATTTGCAAACCAGCTACCATTATTTTCAGAATCGTCTGGAACGTAGATTAGAATTTTAGAAAGGATTACACTGTCCTATAGCAAAATATTCTTCCCTTCAAATTGCCCTATACATCACCGTAGTTCCAAGAACGACGACAACTCGACAATCCTCGATACGTAAATTAAATTTCTGTCGCTTCGATCGGCCCATAAATCATTGTCATCTTTCACGGATGATTGCGTACGCTTAAAGAAATTTCTTTTCACATGCAAACTGTCGGGCAGCATCAACGAATTTCCAAACAAGTAAATTCTCCAATTCCGTTTAACAACGACGATAAACGTTCGTCGGAGCGACGTTCCCCTCAGACTGCAAATATCCCTACCAACGAACGCGGGACGCAGAAGCGTCAACGCTACAGAAATAGGCAATTACATTCTGTTTACCCGGATCCTTATTTATCCGACGTCTTTCGAGACAATTCAGCCTCGTCGTGTTCGATCAAAAACTTATTGGCTGATTGAACACTTTCCGGTGTTGTTGACTCTCTACATTCGATCATCCTCGTTCGAGTTTCCAACGATTATCTGTGCGATCGCATCTCCGACTCGAAACATGTCGAAGAAAAGAGAAAAGGGGAAAGACGGAGCGAAACGGCACGAGTGTCGAAATTTGCGTATACATACATATCTCGAATATTATCTGGCCACTATATTGGAAGCTAGGTTGCTGGTGAAAATTTAATGAAGCAATTTAACGATGACACGGTGACCGATGGTCTAGATTAAACGGAAACATGCGCGATAGTGGCCGTGTCGTTTGGAAAATGCCAAGCATACTCAAGCGTGACGGCAATAGAACTCTCTGAGAAAGGGTTTTGGTTGATTTATCGAGTAACATAGCGTCGGACACTTGTATAACTATTACGTACCGACGAAGTAGATTTATCGGGAAACTTAAACGTCAGATCCTTTCAGAGAGAAGTATAAGCGTTAAGGAATATTTGTGATCGACGGATTAAACAAATTGATTTCTCATTTATCTGGGACAATCTTCGATTTTCACGCGAGCAAAAATTTCATATTTGCGTGCAGTCGTATTAATTGACACGACATTTAATTGTGTACATCGTACGATGAACCTCGACTTTTGCTACATAAAATTCCATCGAATACGGTCGTCAAGCGTATTAGATATCCAGCGACTCGTTACATATTAATTAACTTCTTACCAGAAATCTATAGTAACCTTTAATTAAAGCCTGTATTCTTAGAGAGGCGTAGTGTTAATTAAATCTTAATGGTAGATGGTGAATAAGAAGGAACATTTCTGAGCGTTTAATAAAGACAGGTTCTTGAATTCTGAACGACGAAAGTACCAAGGATAAGAAACAAACGGAAAACGCCTGTAACGATCTGTAAAGAAAAAAAGAAGAGTTGTTACGCTAATTTGAAATTACACAAATTTGGAAGTTGTCAAGACGCTACGAAGAATTAGGGAACGAAGAAGAAAAGTACATAGAGCGAATTATCGTCGTCCGCGTGGAGTAATATTCAGTTAAACGACCTGTCAAACTTTTGACGTTTGACGTGGAGGAGCCACATTGCGATGAAAACGTTGCTCGATTTGCTCGGGGCAAACACAGCAGAAGGAGGTAGATGCCGGAAAATGGCATAAAATATTTCGACGCGGCTAAGCTTCTCGTCGAAATTTAAGTAGCGAAAGCCCGCGTTAGTCAGACGCGAGGGTGATATTTGAAAGTTAAGAAGGTGAAACTCGAAGAGAAGAACGATAACGAACCTTTTTACGGTCTAGCTTTATTAGATCCTCGAGGCGAAATTTTTCAGATTTTCTCGCTGATAAGAATCATTGTTTTTGTTCATTTTTCTTATGGTAGTTTTACTTCTTTCTCACTTTTCATTTTTGTGTACTCGCTTTATTTTTCATTCTGTTATTTTTCTACTTTTTTGCTCCTTTCGGAAAGACGAATCGCCGTTCGTATACGTTCGATATCGGATAAGTGGATAAGGACAGAAAAAGGAAGAGTCTGTGTTTGCGATATCGAATGGTTACTTTGTACCCACGATATTTTTACTTTGTATTGTTCGTATCTATACGACCGGTCACTCTTTTTTTCCCCTCGTGTTTTTCACTTTCAGTAAAATTAATCGTGTTTGCACGTAAAAAAGTTGATCGGACGGGTAGGAAAATGGGGAACAGTCGTGCAGTAACTCTTGGTTCTAATATCGGATTTGCGATAATATCGGAGTGCGATATATTCTATACTTGGAATCTTACATTACCATTTTTAGAACGCTGCTTCATTTATCCTTCTTAGTTACAGATTTCAGAAGAAATCTTAAGTTACTAGAAAATTATAGTTATATAGTTACGCCAATATAGTTACTAGAAAATTGACTCGATACTAAATTATAATACGTTTCAAAGATTTTATTACACGCTTTATTTTGATGCAGGTTACGCGAAGCGCTTAACATTAGCAAATTGTTCCTTAATTCATGAACGGTGACATATGTATAATATATGTTAAAGTCTACTGGCTATTTTACTCTATTTATCGACTTTCAAATACATTTTTCAAATACATTATTCAACTTTTTCAGAAATTTTCGAAGAAGCTGAAGTTAATAGTTTCTTTCTTGGGACTATCTCGCCACAAATTCGTTTTCCAACCATTTTATTTCTTCTAAACACTAGGTTCTGCTATCGTTATCTGCGAGAACTCGCGTGGGGAAGATCGACGATAGATCACAGTTCGTTTCACCACCTTTTCGTATCGTCAACTTCGCAGAAAAATGAAAAATAACTGTCACTGGTCCGCCAGACTGGCCGCGTTATTGATTTACTTACGCATGGAACAGGATGATTTACGATGGTGCTTTAGGTCCCTGCTCGGATATTCCTTTCCGAGGACGCTATCGATCCGAACGATTAGCACAATGTTCCTCAAACCTGATCGTTATTCTCGTAACTTTTACATCTTTTCGATTGCAATCTCGCGAACAGCCTCTTATTTTTGTAGATTTCTATCAAACTGGTGCATGAATATTTACATATATGTCGTATTAAAATTCCCATAACAGTTTTCTGTTTTAGCTTAAAACCGCTCGCATCTGCATGTACATAGATAATATCCTCCTGTCTTCGACGTTATCGTGCGCTAGCTTTGACGTGAGTGTTCTCTTCTTTTCGAAATAATCAACTATTCCTATCTGCGGTATTAATAGTAAATAAATGGTTTTTTCTAGCGAACAAGAGATTATTAAGATGGAACTTTAAAAGCCAAGGAACTACGTAGTGCCGTTTAATCTGAATAATTAAAAATAGTCAAGGAGATTATAAAGCTGCTGTGCAACTAATGCCATTTTCCTTGTATAACAAACTTTCTACGATATTCCACGAAGAGGAAAGAAACGATAAGTCTCCGGCGTGACGTTAGTTAAAATAATAATAAATACGATATAAAATACGATAGAGACCAAGGGAAATGTTATATTCAACGCATCTGATCTCTCTCGGTATTTTGCTTTTATTAAAATCCTCCACTTCGGCGGAACACTCTCGGAACCACGATAAATTCTACTCGTCGATCGAGAGCAAGCCCTTATCTAGCCAGGAGACTGACAACCTGAGGCTGGTGTTGAATTTCATTCGCCAATCCCCTGAGTTTCATCCGCTCACGTTCTCCGTAATACTGCCGGAGTTTCAATCGAGCTTCATCGAATTTTTGCTGAGCTATATCAGGCAAAATTCGATCGAGGCCTACAAAGTCAGGGCGAGGGATCTGTCTCTGAAGGCCACTTGGATGAGCCGGCTACGACTCACTTGGATCTTCGTCGTTCAAGACTTGTCCAGTTTTAACATCTTCGTTTATTGGCAATGGAATCTGTGGAAAGCCGGCAACCAGTATTTGATTATCTTCACTGGAAAAGTGGTCACCACGCTCTGGACGGAGGTTTTTACAAATTTGTGGAGAAAGTACGACGTTCATCGAATCGTCGTCGTCGACGATGATTTTCGATGTCTGACCAGGTACATGCCGCTCGAGAAACAATCTAACAATGGGTTTGGTAGGGTATACAAATCATGTTTGAAGAAAAATCATTTTACCAAGCGACCCAGCGAGTACGATCTTCTTCAAAATCCGTCAGAAGGTAATAATTCGGGATATCCAGACGAGATTCTTCGACTGAACAGAGATACAAGGTTATTCGAGAATTTCCAAAATTTGAACCATTATCCTCTAAACGTGCTGGCGTTCGAGTCTCTGCTGATGAACGTTTCATATGATACTCGGAATAGACTGGAATTGAGCAAACCAGACGCTAATGTGGCGTTTGCTCTGGAGAAGGCGATGAGGGCAAAATTTCGTATAAAAGCTATGAGGAAGGTTGATTTCATGGATGATCCATTCGCCATTTCGTTGACAGGCATCGAGACTAGAAACGTGGACATGGTTATCACCGGATTTTTCGTCAAGGTTTATAGCAAATTTCGAAGGTTTCAGTTCACCTGTGCCATGTACGAGGACAAGCTGTGCTTCGTGTCGCCCGATTCTGGTCTTGTACCCAAGGCTTACATGCCTTTCTTACCGTTTCAAAAAAGCTTATGGTTTCTGCTAATAGCATATAACATTACGGTTACGTTCTTGTGGTGGTTGGTGAAACACATTAGCGAATCGTTGCGATGTCAACACAAATGTGCCAATCCTAGTCGACGATTAGAAATTGATCGTTCAACGAGAAAACCACAAGCACGGTATCTTCCCAAAAGTGGAATAAAAAATTATTTTCCAATCAGAGAATATCGTTCCTCTGATATATCTAATTACAAAGAACCACCAGAAATTCCCCGATACATCAAAAAACCGATCATCTTTATCGAGTACCTTACCTATCCCTTTCAAGCAAGCGAAATTCCAGCGCAGAGAGCTCTACTCCTCGGCACCCTATTTTTCGCTCTTATCCTCAATGGGCTGTATCAAAGCGTCTTGGTATCGAGCCTAAGTAAACCATTCCATTACCCTCAACTACATAATCTGGAAGATGTAGTAGATTCTGGAAAGATCGTGATCACCAAGTATGCGAATTTGAAGAACGTGTTCCTGGACGATTCCGAACTAGACGCGATGCTGGTCCAGAGAATTCGCGTGATTAACACTCAACGATCTACGAAGGATATTGTGGCGTACGAAGATAAAATCGCCATCACCAGATATTACACGCTGGAGCTCGAAGATTCCGACTATCTCGACAAAGAAGGAAATCCCCTATTGAACTTGGTGGACGAATGTCCGATGAATTATAGAGTGTCTTACGTGTCAAGACTGCATTCACCTTACGCAGAGAAAGTCGATTTTGTGTTGTTAAGGTTGAGAGAAGCGGGTCTGCTTAATTTCTGGTTCGATGATATGTTGTATCGTATTAAGATAGCTAAGATAAAGAAAAGGAGATTGAACAAGGATATGGCGGGGATGAAGAGCTGGATGAGCGGCAAGATCAGGTTATCGCTGGATCATTATTTATTAACGTTTTTATTGCTGTTCGTGGGCCTGTTTGGATCTACCGTGATGTTCTTCGCGGAACTGTACATCGCGAAACGAAGCACAAGAAAATGTTAAAATACAAAAGGAATGCTCGTTTCAAAATTTATTTCTTTTAGGGGAAAATTTAAACCGGGAAATTGCTCGTGACCAGAAACAGAGAAAAAATAGAAAATATGTATTTTGTTTGTTCGTTGTGTAACAAAAAAGTTTTACCACTATTGTGCAGTTATCGCGAATTTTTCTATTTGGATTTATACCGCGTATTTTCAGTGTTGACATCCCACTAACGGTTTGAGTAGACCAACAGTTTTTTCCACGATGAAACAATTTCTGACATTTTTTTTTACTTGCTCCTTATTTTCCCATTTGTTTGGTTTTCCAGGCGGAATACTGGTAAATTTAAGAACAGAACAGCTGGTGATCGGCCGAATCGACGATTTGTTATTTTCGCTTGAACCAATCCTTCTTCGCGTCGTTGAGACACGAGCGATCCTATCTATTATTTGTCTCCATTCATCTACCTGACATGATAAAAGGAAATATCTTTTGACCTACTTTAAACAGAAACAGATCGATAATTGTTTTTTCTATTATCTATTGTAAACGAAGAAATAAGGAAATAAAAAAAGTACACTCGTTGCTTTCCATCAAGCGACTTAATCAACCGAATCATTAATTATACAGGTCGCATCGTGAAGATTGATTAATAATTAAGCCGATGTACTAATGAGGTTCTATGTACATCGTTATTAATGAGAAGCAATTAAAAGTGTATGTAAATCACGGCTATAATACGTTAAATTGCATGCAATTTGATATCGTGACATTTGGTGCGTTAATTATAATAGAAGCGTTTTAGAATTATTATAAAATCGCGCGAAATGGTCGCACCTCGATGGATTTAATATTCTAAGCACGTACTTTGTTTCTTCACAGCAGATGCTCCACTAAATGCGATTAAGTTGTACCTGTCTGTGTTGCGAGAGTGCTTCTCTGATACACTTTTTTCCGTTGTCCTCGGAAACGATTGAATCTGAATCTGTTGAAATAAATCAGCGCGATCAGAGAACGAAAATCTCGTGCCCTTGCAGAAAACATAATCTTTACGTAATTTCCTACACGACTGATCTTGCTTATTCTTTTATACTGCTCATACTGTTCGTTCCTAATTTTCATGTATACGTCGGTACAATAGTTTGATAATAGTCGGTTGTCGTTCCGTAAATGAATTCGTAAAAGCTGTTAACCCGAATCATAAATAGCGTTATAAAAGATATGCATATAAATCTCGCTTCGTGGGGCATCCATTTTCCATGTTCTACTCTTCTGAACACAGCCGTCATCCACTTCGTTTTTATTTTTGTTTTTTCTGTTACGTGTAAAAACGTGTAAAAATACGGCTAGAATCGTTAAAAACTACACGTCGATGGAAAGTACTGATCACGGGTTATAATTTGTTTTACTTTTCTGTATATTTCAGTAAATCAATATTATTGATAAACGAATGTGTTTGTATTACAAAGAATATCATAAATTTTGTTATCGTTTTAATGTTCTACAGATAAGTGGCTATATGAAATGCGACTATAATTGTAAAACGATGAAGAGGGTGTCGTACATTGATCGACGAGATGCTGTCGATAGAATAGGGATACTTTTGTGCGATCTGACTCAATTACGTCGCAAAATCGATTGTTTTGCTTTCGAGAAGAGAAAATTAACGCTTGAACGGCGTCAAACGAATGTACACTGCGTTATTATCACGTTCTGGTAAATTTTAGACATAATCCTTTGAGCATCAGGAAATTACCGTGTGACCGCGTTTCATCGCAGATAAGATGGTTGCTGAAATTACTATTCACGAGATCGTGGCAATGTGGGCATTATGTCGAAGAAGATTGCGTGTCGTGGTTTGAAATTGTGATTGTGTTCGGCGAGTACGAAGCACGTCCCTATCTTATATAGGAATAGCGTTTTACTTTGTTGAAACAACGATTAAGAACTATACCGAGAGATCTCCTTAGCCAATATCCTCCCACGTTAAATTAGAAAATAGAAAAAAATCGGCTTGAACGCGGACAAACAGATCAATTAACATATACGTAATTACACGAAAATAAGAGATACTTCTTAGATACACTTCTTAGTCTTCTATACGTATACATTTATCGACGTTGCAGATATTCTCGTCTTTTTGATACTCAAATTTTATATCGTTTGTTGCTGCTATCTATGTACACTCGGAAAATATCCTCTTCAACATCCATCTTTCAAAATTTCAGGAAGGTGGAACGAGTCACGGGGGAAAACGACCGAATTTAGTATATTTTTAACGATCGAGAGAATTTATTCGCAAAGGAGATACTTACAACGAGAGAACGTCAAAGGGAATTCTATGTAAGATAATTCTTTCGAATGACAAAAATCCCTACCAGAGATCTTGATCTTTAACAGAATATTCTATCGTATTTCTTTGACAAAATCGATTTTTCTAATTATCGACTGCATTCGAAAGTGCACTCTATTTTAATTATTTCTCTTTAAAAGATTTGTGCAGGTTACCGAAACATCAAAGAATATATATGTAAAATGTCGATCGGAAAAATTGTATAGCTTCTACGTAAAAAAATTCTAAAAGACTCCTGAAACTCTAACGATCGGGCTGCTCGCGGTTCGCTGATCAGCATACTAAGAACTTGAACGAAGTTAAGCGCGGTGTGGGAGTGATCAACTTAGATGCGTGTCTTATCCCTTCAAAGAGCTTACTTTTCCTTAAACTCGTTCGTTGCATAATTACGTAAAACTTAATTCTCCACGTCCTATACTCGAACTTGCATCGTGTCGTGTCACTCACAGTTCGTTCGTGGAAATTATTCCAAGGACCTATTAGAGTAACTCTAAAGTAAGATAACTTTCAGCTTCGCAATCTGTAAGCAAAGTCCAGCGTTAAGTTCCGCGATGAGAAACCAAGATATTACGAAAGTGATATCTTTTTTTGTAAAAGGTATTTTCAGAATTTTGAATAGATTATTCGCAAAATAGCATTGAGATACGAGTAGATTAAAGCCTATTCGATTGCAGCTATGGAACAGAGTGGTTCGTTTAATTTTTTGAAAAGTCGTCTTCACAGCGGGAAATGGATAGATAATGCCGAAAGCGTAGCGTAGAAATTGAAGTAAAATGGGACAACCAGTGCCAGACAGTCAATGTCAATACCGATGTTCGATATAATTCTCGCTACGTTCCTTTGATCTTGTGACGAATATGGATATGACGACAAAAATTTTGTTGTCTCATAAAACCAGAGATAAACTTCTAGTCGTGAAAATATTTCGCTATATAAAATCATGCACGAATGAACAAAAAAAAAAAAAAAAAAACAGAAACAATTCTGTTTCTATCGACTCCTGCGTATTCTTTGCAACAATCCTATTGTTCAAACAAGGTAACTATTGTTGAATGAATTGTTAAAATCCATTGGAAAATGGATAAGATCGAAAACGTTGAAGTATCTTTTTGCACTGCGCAAAAAAGACAAAAGTTGACAAAGGTAGATGTTGATATATGTAAACCCGTCGATCGTTTTAAGCGGTAAGAAATTGGCCAAAGCGTCAAGTAAATGAGAAGGATGTTCTTTCTTATCGAAGACAAGGAAAGACAAGATGATACATCTCCTTCAGCCGGGATTCTTCGCGTTTCATTCGCACCATTTGTTTCATTCTAACCATCGAGCAAAACAGAATGCGGACAGGGCGGAACGATTTCCACGTCAGTTGCCGCTTTTTACTTCCAGTCAGGTACAACCATTTCGGACGCATTTCTCCGAGCGAAGGACGTGCAAATTATCGGACGTTGTTTTGCTGATACTCGTAGATAAATACGATTATGCTCATGGTCAGTCCGATGTACAGTATCCCAAACGGGATGAATAAATGCCGGATCGTGATCTTCCTATGCATCGACGAGCCATTCAACACCAGTGCCGGCCGTTTCTGCAACTGGTATATGCTCTGATACCACTTTCCATAGAAACCACCGTTGTTTAACCGGGTGAGAATGCTGTTTATACGACCACCGTATGGAGATCCTGGAATAACGTTCACGTTTTATAATACAGCTGGAAATTTCGATCTGACAAACGACGTGTGGATATACGTATAGCTACGAATTGTAAGCGTTCGTTTAAATTTCTAAATCGAGTTAACGGCATAAATGATATCGGCGAGATGGATAACGAGAAAGTAGAAGATAATGGAACATAGTTGTGATAATAATGAATCGATGGAGGAAGAGAGTGGAAGATAATCGGTGGTAGGGAATGCAGAATTTATTGATTAATCGCTGGTGGTGAGTGAATGAGTAAAGAAATGAGATAACTTGCAAAGGAGGTACCTGTCTGGGTTTTGCGGATATTTAAGAATTTAATATCGGTAGAGTAGCAGGTAGCGAGGAACGATAAGGATAAAAATGCGAAAGAGTAATCTTGAACTATGTTGCTCGAAACAATTAGTGGAACGATACTACGAATTCGCACATATCGAGGAAGATTACTCTTCGGACAGTGGTGAAATAAAAATGTACGGATAACTGTCTTACGATATCTGATCCGCTAATCGTTTTGAACAATTTATTTGCTCTACGAACCTTTTGTAATTATATTGGCGAGAATGTATTCCCTCGGACATTCGCTGACGACGTGTAGACTTTCCATTTCTTCCTCGCTGTATTTAAATGGCAGTGTCTCGAGTCGATGAAGATAAGCAGCATTCTTCGCTTCAAATAATCTTCTATACACTTCCGATTTGTTCGCGTATTCTAATCTATCGTTTAGTTGCTTGATTATTGGCGATGTAAAGTCAGTCAACGCGTCGTCGAGAACATCTTTGGTGTCGGTTAAAATCGTGAGACCTGCCAAGCATAATTCCAAGATTTACAAAGATGCGATAGTCATATCGTGTATATCATTTTTCTTCTTCAAGCACTTCGAGTCTATTACTATACAACTGGAACGTTAAGAATAATCAGCTCTTTGTAAATAGATTTAAAAGAGATTAACTGAAAATAATTCCTTCAACGTTAAAGCGTAAAACGTAATAGATTAAGGAACAAAATGAATATTCAAAAATGGAATATTACCGCTTTCTTTCAGCTGCTCCAAAGTATTGATGTCCTCGTAATACATTCTTTTACTGAAACTAGAGGCAAGCTGGGAAGTGATAATCCCATTAAGGATCAAACTTAGAAACAAACTGCACATCATCAACAACCTCTTGAGGAACCAAGTCTGGCCCAAATCAAAGGGCTGCATCAGTTGAAATACGACTTTTGTTAAATATCTGCCCAGCCACGTGACAAAAGACAAACACATTTCGTTGAATCGCTTCGAGCGGCCTTCCTTCGTTTTTATCATCGATCGAATATTTGGCGTTTTCTTGATTAGGTAAATTCTGTTAGCAAAACGAGAATAATCATCGTATGCAATAAATAATTCTAATACTCTTCCATCTCCTCTTCTTTTATATTATAACCGAGCCTGGTGAATGACGAGATTCGTAAAAAGAGAAACAAATTGACGTTCAAATAGGGAAATTAATGTAGGATTCGTTAAAACGTTGACGCGTATTATATTTATCGGGCCAATTTTACCACTTTCTATCGTTCCGCAATGCCAGAAGAAATTTTATTAAAAGCGATTTCGAGCAACCGGGGAATTGAAATGATATCAACTTATTTAAATCAAAGCCTTCCTTTAAATATTTTCTAAAATATTACTTCCATATTTTAAAATTACTTATTGCGGTAATACAATGTAAACTATATGAAATATAAGCGAAGAACTTGATAAAACTCGACAGTTTTTTCGACCGTTTTATATACTCACATATATCTCTTTATGATAAAAACTCGACCCGTTTTCATCCGTACTAACTCTATCTCATATCTCTCCCTTTCGTACTTTGTGTAAACTCATATTTTATTCAAACAATGACTCGCCAATACGCAAGCGAAATATCGATGTACCCTGGCAAGCGGATTCGACAATTCCTCGCAATCTCTCCTTTGCCTTTGATGAAATCTTTCGAAAGGTAGAGAACCAACAGACTGTACATTTCGTATTTTCAGTACTTACTCACCCGTGTGCTTCGCCATACGATCGCTCCTTCGTAAATTTTGGAGCGATTTTGACCACGCCTCCGTTTCGATTCTCGAGGAAGTAAAAGTCAGTCGGATATTCGCAGCAGAAAAATACTGTTCCGCTTCGTCGAATAGCTTCGAACCTTTCGTTCTTCAAAATTGTATAAATCATCGAGATGATGAAGTGCGTGGCGAACACTAATAACCAGACTCCTCCAGTGAAGATCTTGACGATCACAAGATAATCAGGGACTGGTGGTGCTTTAGGAACAAGCACGCATAATTTGTCGCTGGTGATCGGCGTCGTAAACTCCAGCTCCCTGGTGAAATAGTCTTTAATGAAAAAATGATTGAACGATACGTCTGCAAACTTATAGACCAAATGTCCAATAGTCCCAAAAAATACTCCGTTCTCTTCCCAGCCGAATCTATCTTTCGATCTAATTAGAACCAACGTCACGTTCATCATTTTACAAACTTCTTCGAGATATTTGAAGTCTAATCCAGAAAATTGGCCGTTCTGGAAAGATATCGTGCTCGTTTCGAAGATGGAGACTTTTAACGGGGATAATTTAAAGTCTTTTCTATCCCTGATGAAAAAATCCGATATATCGGTGGTATTTGGTCCGTTGATCAACAGAAAACTGTCCTTGTTCGATTTAACACAGTTCCAATCGCAGCTGGCGTTAACGTGATACCCAGGGTGACGAGCAGCGTAATCGAAAGGGTCGTATCGAATCACTTTGCCAGCGGCGAACAAAAGCAGCTTATAAACCCTTCTAAACCTCCAAAGCCTCTCGAACGCCCACTTACAAAATCTCTCGTATATCGACGAATTGGAGAATTGTAGATTCTGTTCTTGAAGAATATAGAAATTTTCTGGATGCCAGAACGACATCAAATGCGGAGAACTAAGGATATCCCTGAGATGATCCACGTTCGAGAACAACAGCAGCACGCAACTTTCTGTCTCTATGGTCTGATAATCGCGTCTCATGTTCTTGTATTTCAAAGATATTACATGTTTTAGGCTGACTAGTTTGATGGAGACGTTTAAGCCGACTAGAATGCCACGAGGAACATCAAATGTACGATGGTACTCGTAATCATCGAATACCACGGTCAACATTTTCGTGTGACTGGTCATGGCCCACTTTTCTACAAAAGGATATAAGTTGGAATAGTTGTCCGAGTAATTCGGTTCGAACAATTCGCAAGCGACACGGAATAGGATGGTCGCGGTCAGCAACATGACGGGGAACTTCCTGCACATCTTCCGAAAGTGTTACAGGCTGCAACCAGAATCGGATTTTTCGACGACAACGCGTTAGAAGGACTCGGATTTGCGAGATCCTTGATGTTTTCGATGTAATCGTAGTTCCGGTATACAGGATGATTCAATCGTGGTGTCTGGAAATTTACCATCATATACTTTCGTTAGGAAGTTAGATACAATTACCATCGAATATAATTATAAAAGACTTTGAAAATTTATATTTATCGACCTCTTCTTTTAATCGCAAATCGTCGGCGTATACATAAAAGTTGAATCAGCTTGTACATTCGATAGATTTTCAAGGTAACAAGGGATCGACAGAATCATGTCAAAAAATCCGCCGTGGCGTCGCGAAGGTCGGACTTGACAGCAGCCAATCCAATGGTTCGAAATTCACCGAGCATCCAGTTAATTCAAGGAAGCCAGTTAATTCTCTCGACCCAATAAACTCCTTCGACGCTCGGTCGTGGATCGCAAATCAGCTTGGCGTCGAGTTCGAAACTTTATTATCTCCCTCGAAACCATTTAACGAATCCCAAAGCAAACACAGTTGCGCTCAGGATTCCCTTTAAAAATTCATCGGTTGTCAGATCGTAGTTTCTTGCCAAAAATTTCTCAGTTTGACTCTAAAATGAAACTGTCTATCGATCAATGTCGATGTACTTGTATGAGAATTAATTCGAGATAACGGCTCTCCGATTAGAGTCCAACAATTCGAATTAAATCTTTGTTTCTGTTTCGAACAGAAACTCATTTGGTATGGTTTAACGCGTTTAATTATTCGCCTCGTTATAATAACTTTGCCACGTCAAATTCGACAACAGACAATTCTGTATTTCTCGCAAGCTTCGTCGGACGAAAGCTTGGTTTCGTGGCAAACAAACGTGGCTTCTTTGTTGGATGGCTGATAATTGCTTGGGTCGTTTCCAGTAGCAAGCCTTCTTTTCCCTTCTGCTTCGTGACGAATAGCCAATTTGTTCGGGATTAACGAGTCGGGATAAGAATTAAGAAGGACTTGTGGAAACAGAAGTCGTATTTCTTGAAGGCTGTGGGTAATGACACGATTACTTTACAGAGTTTTCTATTGCCGATAAGAACGACATTTGTCGTTTCTCGTCGAGGATTTATCGGATATCGTTTTAATCGTGGTTGCAATTTTAATTATGGTTGAAACAAGAGTTCTGTTTCGTAACGTATCGATGGAAATCGAGACGAAGGTGGTAACAAGAAGGGAGAAACTAATAACTTGTTTAATATTATTGTTAATCGTTATCGATAAGGATGTTTAAGAGTGTCCGCGTCTTTCAGATATTTGACGTTAGTTGGAAGGTTTTACGCGAAGGAGTTAGTTGTTAGTTGAGAGTTTATGCGAACAAAGGGATTGATGTAAAATCCTTCGAACAGCGTAGGTGGTATTATCTAAATGCGATTACGTCATATTCTGACGAAAGAGTTATTTTGGATATTAGAAGATCGAACTTCACGGTGACTCCTACTGTAACTTATTTTGTTGTCCGGCGTTATTTATCTCTTATACATTCGTTCTTCTGATAATAAAGGAAATATTAAGTAGGAAAAATCTATAGTAAAAAAGAAAGAGAACAAAACAACCGACTAAGCGCAGTTATATAACGAAAAGACGTAAGATAGGAAAATGAGGAGCATAAAAAGAAAATACAATGCAATGCGAGTATAATAAAAGTTATAACAATTAGAACGATAATCTTATTTGCAACCATGAATGTAGTTTGATGTCTGGAATCAAAATCTTCTTGTAACGAAAAGGACAAATTGACAGATTTGTATCTTTGCTTGACAATTGCTTCGACATTTGACGATCTTACTTTTATGTTAAAAGATAAAATATTCTACGTTAAACGGAGAAGAGCTATTTCAAGAAAGTTAATATGAAATTCAGAGAGCAAGGAAAGTTGGAACTCTGTTACTTCTAGAAGCGTTCTGCCCGATCGTTTCACTTCATCTTACAACTTTATCATTTCCATCGATGAACGCTGCGTTCTTTTTACATTATTTGAATTAGAACGGTACATGTTTCGGTGCTTTGTTAACGTCAGGATTTGTGATGCTGTAACGTTTCACTATGGTCGCAGCGAGTAAGTTTTTTCTACAAAAACTTCTGCAAACAGTCACGAACTCTTTTTTGTGCAGGGTGAACAAACGAATGGGAAAAAACGTCCAATAAAGACAGATTAGAAAACTTTTAGAGAACGCTGTTCGAATTAATGATTATTTTTTTGGAATACCCAAAAAAAAAAAAAAACTATAGAAGTCTACTGAAAAAGTTGTTTAGAATGAAATTTTACGAGTTTTCTTTATAGCAATTAATTTCGAGTAAACCGTCAGCTTTGGATAATTTCGTTATTCTATTGGTCCAATACCGTTATGATAGTTTAAGTTAATTATAACATGAATTAAAGAAATACGTGTTGAAACATTAAAGGAGAAATATTAATGCTAAAGATTATGTACAGTTGTAAGTCTGATTGATAGCTGGGAAGCATTCGAGACTGAAAGAATTAAATAAATACTACTACGATATTATTATGACGATATAAAATTGTTGTTAGCATGTTCGTACAGAAACCGGCAAATTAAATGCAAATAATATTTAATTATCGTCTCCACACGTTTGAATCAATCCGAACCGGATTCCATGCGAGATACACGATTAATTGCTGTAAACATTATCATTTTTTACTCTCTCAAAACCGATTTCATTCGAAACAGAGGCGTAACAAAACTACGATTTAAAAAAAGAACGAAAATTACGAGGACGTATTTTAAATTCTAAAGTATCGATTGAAATTTCTCCATTGCGTGTTTCCATATCCTGTTTCCACGTTCACGTCATCGCGTCATCCAACGTTACAACCTAGAGCAATCTACTGCTTGCAAAATTCTAATCAAAGGTACCTTAAATCATGGTATCTGCGATGTACAATAATTAGCGCACGGAAACTTCATATTCTTCAAAGAGCTCTAATGAACGAGTACGCGTAGCTCGGTGGTACTCATGCGTACACGTTAATCATTATGAGACGCCGACTTCCATTAATTACACCACGTTGAGTTCTACCGATATTTATACAGAGAATCCACGCGGGGGAATAGAGGCGCGAAACTTTTCCTATCGTATTACATAGTTATATGATTACATCATAAATGTGAAGTGCTTAATAAAATGGTAGGGCGCGTTCATCGGATACGGTTTAACCGGAGATATTTCCGAGAGAGTAGCGCGTTTTAGGTTTCCAATAAACTCTGGATTAGAGTTCGTGAGCGTCGAAACGGAAACAATAAGCGAACGAATCAACAATGTTTCCTCGTCTGTGCCACAGACGGGGAGATAACACAAATCGAATGACCCCGGGGTGATTCGAATGCAAAGTAGCATCGTTCGAGCCTCTGTTAAGTTGGGGTAGCACGGAATTTAATCGAGTCTTCGGTTGTTGTCGTTTTCAAACCGAGAGCCTTTGAAAATAAAGTAATCCCAATTTGCTGGGTTGATGTCAGGCTTGAATGATTAATCGCTCAATTCCATGAATATACGAGCAAAGAGAGAGAGAGGAATTATTCCCGATACGATCTTTCTATGTAAGTAAAGCGGAAAGTAAATAGAGTAATAATATAATTAGTACGAATTAAGATGCTCTTAGCTGATCGAACGATCGACAACATGAGCGAAACTTTGGTAGAGTAAGCTATTTGAAGCTCTTTCTCTGTCTCATCGTAAATAACAAGAAAGAGAGTAAGGAGAAACTTTCGTAATTCTTTTAGAAATTGTCCCGGAGCCGATCGCGCGCTAGCTGTTACATGACAGAGGGATGGAAAGTTACGTAAGCAGGAAACGGGTGTCATTTATCGGCAACGTTATTGTGTCAGCTGCAAGGATTTTCAATATTTCCTTGGCAAGTTTACATGAGGCAACGCAAGTATTTTTTCAGTATAGAAAAATGAACAAGCAAAAGGAAAGAAGAATAAGGGAAGAAACTTACACGACTTCTCTTTCTTTGTGAAGGAGTTCTCGACTGCCACTTGTTATTTCACCTTGCCTCGTTGATTAAAGGAGGAAAAATTGTGAAAAAGATCGTAGAAAAATCGGAAAAAGAGATGGAAGGAAAACCGAAGAAAGGCTACGATATCAAGGATAAGGTGAAATCTCTCGAGACAAACTTCGAGGCTACACTGAAACTTTCACTAGGAGTTCGTGGCAACACACGTTAGAATCGAAAGCGATCTGATAAGCGGATATTACAAGGGGATCGGTATCGTGTAGATCTGTTTGCGTTCGTAGTAGACCGTCGACATTTTAAATAGGATTTAGAAGATATATTTTATGCGGTCCTTGATAACTATCTGTATCGTGTTCGTTGAAGAAGGTTTTATAATTCACCACAATTGCCATGATCGTAGATATCATGTCATTTAGGCCGAACCCTTACATCATGTAAGTAAATACACACACGAAGAATCAGTTTGTTTTACGGAGAACGTGTCACGAATGCACATGTTTGTTGAGATATGTGGTTGTTAATTATTAATTACACAAAATTACGTGTGTTTGCTTTCTCAACTTCCTGGAACTGCTCACTTTTATACACTCGTGCAATTTGTTTTAATGAACTGTAATTTTGCTCGAATTTGTTATGCGTATGTAACTAAAAGAATTGAATATTTATTCGTTTCATGAAATATTTAATATTCGTTTAATGAGTCGAGCCGAATTCTAAAATAAAATTCAACTCCACTTTTTAAAATCACCCTGATATCTTTCTGATTGAAACGCCAACCATCGATTTGATCATAATTTTCTTATACTACTGCAGCAGGTATCCGAGCTATCGCTATTTAACCGGAATAGCGTCGATGCTTGAAAAGAGACAGGGGTTGAGACTGTAGGTATATTAATTTCCCTGATTGTGTGTAACTTTCAGCTGAATGCCGGGTAAAGCAAACTTGCGGTAACGCGATGCCTGGGTCGTAACTTTGATGTTTATCTTTCCGAAGAAGATTCAAGATCGGTCGATCGCAAGCGAATGGAAAATTGCGTGTTTCTGTTTGATCTTTAAAACGACGAACGTTCCAAACCTTCTCCAAAATAGCAGTTCAAAGTTGCATCATTTATCATATTTGATTTATAATCGAATGTAGAATCTTTGGTTGGCATTTAATTAATAAACTTGTGAAAATTTTGTTGTATTTAATATATATTTCCACCAAATTATGTTTCACTTTCGTGTTCTATTATAGACAATAGAGCCACTTTGATAAGATTTGAGGGATAACTTCGGTAGCTTGGGACGCTGAATTTCGAAATGCAGTTTGAGCAATTCTATAAAGTTCGTCCGATGTTATTTATAGGAACAACTTTGCAAATTCCGGCATGTTTTCTCAGCGAACGGACGAATCCGAGTAAAAAGTGAAATTTCATTCACGTGAAACTTTGAAGTGTTTTAATTTAATGAGCACGTTAAATATATTCAACAGACTACTCTTGGGAAAGGAGCAGCTGTTTCCTTCCTTCGTTGTTCGGATACAAATAGCTTTTAATTTAAATCGTTTGTTACGACTAGTTTACCAATGGATTTAGGTAGATCCATTCTCGTTTCTCGTCATAATTTCAACATGATTAAACGATCCTGGTCGACATTAATCAAAACCTTTTTCAAGGCTTCTTCTCTTTTTCTTTCCTTCTGCTTTCTTTGAAAGCGAAAACAAATATCTTATCACATTAATTCTCTTTCCTAATGAGTTCGCCGGCTGACACTTCTGTTTCGTGGACAGGCATAATTCAAACTTTCCTAATCCTGAGAACACGACACGTGATCTCCCATCTAAATGAAATTCCGAAATAAGTTAAGGAGATTTTGGGAAATGTTGCGCAGTTTCGTGACTGATCGGTAATTCGTCAGAGAATAATTTGTTGAAGTTCGTGGCAAGTTCTTAGCCGATTCACTATAGGCTTTACAAAACTTTTGAGTGTCATAGGATTGAGCGAGCTATCGGTCTGCAAAAGCCTGAAAGAAAGTTTCACTGAAAATAACGAAAACATCACGAAAGGCTGTGCATGCAACATTCAATAAAATCATAATTCTATAAAGATATATGCTCTCCGAATCTTCTTTACATTTCGTTACAAATTTTACGGATGACCTGGTACTTTGTTGAATTAACGCATAAACGACTAAAAATATAAATAGGATAGACATGACAGCACGTACTACGATATATTTTCATGTTGTCTGTACGCGTGATTGTAGTTGCTATGAAAGGATTAATACCGATTGTTACAATTAACTGAATGTTGGATTTTAAAAAGCCTATAATATTTTTATCATATACCATTGATTTCTCATAGTAGAGACAGTTACATGGAAAATGTGACTTCGATATAGAACGGATAACAATACTATTAATTTAATCCTAGCTTATTTGCATAATTTACTCGTTAACTGACATATGATAAATACGCAATCAACAAATTTTTAATCGAATTCGGGTAGAATTTCAAATTTCGAGCCGTGTGTAATATTCGTTTTAATGAAGACTAACTAGTTTCCGCGTTCGATAACCCCAAATTGCCGGTAGCATACGTTGGCCAACTGAATTGCTCCATACTTCTATCTGTTACCAATCGGAGATATTCTATAAAAATTACTCTCTTTTCGATATTCGCTGGCACACGTGTGCTTCTCGATAGGAATATTAAGAATGCAGAATGCAAATTTTATTCGCGAAACATTTTCCGGTAGCCTGATTTTCTGGTGAAATGTTCGTAAACATACGTGTTTGCGCGAATAATTGCGATCGAACGAAATAAATAGAAAAACGTATTAGATGTACAAACATTCACGAGTTTTTCTTTCGCGAACGAATGCAGAAAAACAAGCCGAATTTTGTTGCAAAAGTTAGATTCGACAGAGCCAAGAAACAAGGAGACTACTACGCCTTTCATTTAGCTATAAGCGAAACATTTTTCATTTAACTCGAACGACGTTTGATCCGTTTTTTAGCGAGTCTATTTGTTCAGTTCTTTTGTTCGATCTATCGCGAGTGAAATGAGGAATATATTTAACGAAAAAGAAGAGGGAAATAAATTGGAAGGAACGAGAAATTTATATTCGATACAAAACTTTTAAGTCAAATTTTATATAAAATACAAGTCGCGTCGTTGTTCGTCAATTATTTATTTAATTCTTCTGTTCGATCTGTCGCGAGTGTTAAATTGAGACGAGGAATATGTTTAAAGAAAACGAAAGAGGAAATAAATTAAAACGAACGAGAAATTTGTATTCGACGCGAATCCCTCGAATCGCATACAAAATACAAGTCGCGTAGTTGTTCGTTAACAACATTTGTAACTAGTATTCAGGCTTCGAACTCGTGTGGTTTTACAAATATATCATCTCTTTCTATGCAGCATAAAAACTTGTATGGAATACTTGGAACTCCATAACGGTTTGTTAACGAATACGACCATTTGCTTAATGACATCGCGGGGGTGGATGATTTTTCGTAAATGCAAGAAAGTTAATTAATCAGGCAGATGGATGGATCGTAATATTGTGATATGGGGTTCCCGGTAAACCTGCCGTGGAAGAATATAAACAAACGAAAATATATGTATATTTTCATCCGTTATCATGAGCATCTCTATTATCGTGTAAACTGGATTTAATTGTAGACGCTGATTCAGCGATGCAAAATAATCCAGCGAAAATCCAGCGAAATTTTTTAATGCTCTTTAGTGGAAATTGTTGAGTGCAGAGATTCACAAACTTAATTATAGCGTGTAGTTAAACGGAATGAACAAAAGGACAAAAGGGAAAATTATGCGAGATGAAAGCCTTTTGTGCTATCTAACTTCAAAAAATTAAATGTCCTTCACTTTTGTATTATCAAAGCGAAGATTAAAGAAAATGCTATGCTGAATATTAAATCTATTTTCAAGCAGGAGCTTTCTTCAGAGATTCGAAAGGGCAGCGATTTCGAATATGTAAAGATAATTTTAGGCAACTAGACGAATGACTGCTTCAGATTTAATTTTATACAGGAGATGATTAATCGATCAAGATAAGTAATTACGATTCCTACACGCTACGAACAAGATATACAACGAAGAAACTATCATATAATGAATACAATGAAATTATATGTATACAACTGCCGAAGAAAGGGATGAAAATAAAGGAGAGAAAAGCGAACGAGAACTGGTCCTAAAGAATTAAATTATTCGATTGACGAGAATGAAAAATTTATCCGCTATAGTACTAAGGACTATTATAACATTCTTATTGAGTTCGTAGTATTTTCATGTTTTATTAAAAGTTATTTAATCTTATATTTCTCTTGTTTCCTCTCTTCTGATCAGAGAATCCTTTCCTTTATTCTTCAAATATTCTAATATTTTTCTCTTTCTTCTGATTCCAAATTGCTCCATACAATTTTCCCAATATTCAATTTTATTCCCTACTATTTTTCATTCACTTCGAAAATATTTACCGGACAAAACAAAATAAATACAGAATAAACTAGCGAGTGTAACTATATCATAAAAAAAATTTCGCTCGGAGAAAACTACACTTAACGATATATCTTTTAACTTTGTCGAACGTTTTATTTATCCCGAGCCTTGTATCCCATTTAAAAATTTCTATGCTTCATTTTCTCCTTCTTTTCTCCGCTTTACATTTCACTTTCAATCATCTCCGCTGTTGCTTAAACTGACGGTCTCGGAGGACTTTAGCTAAATGCGTCAAACAACAATGCAGCCTTGTTGTTAGCACAAAGGACTATCTGTCAACGAGTCTGTTCATCGGATGTCTGTAATTGCAAGCGTGGATGCTGGGCGTCGTGGAGCACCATGGTTATCGCGCAGGCTCCTTCTTGGTGCGAGACAGGCCACTGAGAGGCAGAGCGAAGGATCCTCGTGAATTTTCACCAGTAACCCCGTGACCATCAAACCGTTTTCGACGTGTACCACTTGTCCGTCCTACTGTCGCTTCGTGGTTGGTAACCGAGTAACCTGTTGCCATAGCGAACTGATCTTCATATCAGAGCTATATGTCATTAATTTCAACCTGTTTCAGTGCTGTTTAATTAAATATTAATTTAAAAACTGTCAATAGAATCGCGCTAAGAATTGTCACGAAGACTCGATATGGATTGAATTACGAGATTGAGCTTGATTAAACAAATAATAGTTAGTGCAAATATTTTTTCCATTTTTTATTGCAATTAATTTTTGCAATAAAAACATTTTTTATAATAAAAATCGTTTGTTGAGATTGTAGATTTTTTTTTTATAGGGACATAGATGCCGATATATCTGACTTGGTTTCTTTATTAATTTTTCACGTTTGTAAATCACGGTCTTTTCTCCTTTTTTTTTCAGTTGTGTTTCGCTTTCTTCACTTCGCCATTTTTTACAACGAAGTAACC
This sequence comes from Bombus pyrosoma, assembly GCF_014825855.1. Lineage (NCBI taxonomy): Eukaryota > Metazoa > Arthropoda > Insecta > Hymenoptera > Apidae > Bombus > Bombus pyrosoma. The sequence continues at coordinate 4,374,043 of NC_057774.1, forward strand.
TGTTGCGTAGCAATCCGTTCTGAAGAAGAATTTACAGAGAACAATATATCGAAGAAAGACGCGGAATCATTTCGCCCGCCGCGACTCTTCCGCGTCTTCTATTTAGTACTATAATACCGTGTGCTTGTGTGAAACGTTGGCGACGGGACGTGATATCGGTACGCGCGAAAAAGACAAAGATACTTCGATTTATGAGAGCCAGCTTCAACAAGTGCACCTGAATTAAAATTTCAAAGCAGACGAACGAATCATAGACGAGCAAGTATGATCCATTTTTTAATTTAAGCATGTTTATTAATGTTTCCATTAATTTTATAATTATTCAATTGACGAATTCAATACGGATATGAAATTATTGAATTATCGTTTGTACCTCTTTATCCGCAATTTAACTAGATTTTAATTCAATTTTAATCTATCGCAATTTAGATAAATGGAATTAACCGAGAAAAATAAACATTATCTGTTCTTAAAATATAGAGATAATTTTAAAATAACATGCTAAAATCGCCACCTTGTCCCTAGAAAATAATGGTACATAACTATCTGACGGTCATCTGCTATCATTTTCTACAATCTGAGAGTACAAGCAGAAACATACAGCAAAAAAGCAGATGGAATGCATGCAAAATTAATAAAAATATAGCCCACGCTGGTAAACGAATGAAAACCAATTTCGTTGCGCGATAATATAAAATATCGTGCGACAAAGATAATCGTAAGAAAACTTGAAGAATTAGAAAATAATATTTTGTTAACCTTATTTCTCAATGAATTCTTTCCAACTATTTCCAAATATTTAGACAATTCTTTCCCCAGAATAAATTACCTTCAATTAATGGAGCAGTAAAATCAACATACGAAAAAATTCAATGAAATCGTAATTCACCAAGCTATTCAAATAACTCGTACTCATGGATAAAATACAGACTATTAAATATTTTTCTCGAAGGAATTGGAAATCAAAAGAACTTGTATAATCTTCGATGGTAATTGTTCTACGATGCATTAGTGTCTGCCATCGTGATTCATCATGGTCCGTTGTTTAGACAATTACGCTAATGCGAAATCTTGATAATGAGGCTACATGTTGAAAAGATTTCCTGTAAGCTTTCTTAATTCGATTATGGATCACCTACGAAATAATGAAGTTATTAAGTCGAGAATAAAATCTCCGTTGCCAGAAATGTGTCTCTGGCCCGTGACGTTTAGGACCACAAAGAAGTAAAATAAACCATCCATTAATAATCATTAACGTCACCTCGCCTCGACACGAACCTTAGTTTTAGGACACCAACCCTGTCCTCCCTTCACGCTTCTTCGTACGATCCTTCTCGAGTGTACTTACTGGAATTCCGATTAGTTCGATGGTCTACTTTATTTTTTATAATTTTTTGTTTTTTGATCGCATTGCATGCAACCGGATATTAGGTATTTTCGAAAGTGTCAGATACAATATTTTCTTAAAGCTTTTTCATCCCACTCAACCCCTCTACATATATACAGAATTATATATTATGAATCAAATTTCATGGATGAACCATAAATTGAATAGTGATAAATAAAAGAAAGAAATGCTCGTCGTCCACTATGATAAGTTTGTTCATAATCTATAATAGAATGACCAACTTGGTTTTGAATATACGGTAAAATATCCGTTTCTCTGAATTCCTCTTTTATTCCTCGAACAACTTTTATCAAGGTTGGGCAAATCTCCCCTATTTGTGAAAGGCGCAGTTTAATTAACGTGGAATATTAATTACCGTGGATAAGATAGCTTTTTAAATATATGTAGATATTTGTAAACCAAGTCTAATTCCTGGCTGTGCGGCCGAATAAACATTAATAATTAATAGTAATTACCATGCCACGTGGAAATATTATCGTTTTCTTCTTTTTAGTTGCGAATTTTCCAATATCCGATCGATTTTATAACCCCGCAACTTCGACCTATCTTTTTTACGCGAAAATTGAGAAAAATATCAAAGGGTGAGGAAAATTCGGAATCAGGTATGCTAATGTAAATTTATTCGAAAAATATATCGCCACACGTGAAATTACTTTTTTCGTGTTTCATACCTGTATTTTCCCATCCTTTCGGTAATGTTATGATAACAATTTTTATAATATTTGGCTCAGACACGTGTTACACGTTAAATGTAAAAAGGACAAAGTGCAAAGAAAATATTGTGTTATCCATAAAGAACCGTGTCCCATATAAGTAGATCAAAACGTCAAAGGAGTGTCCATTTGGGCGCATTTATGATTGATTCGATGCGTAGAAGAACCCGACCGGCTTCCATCACAGATTCATCCTCGAATCATGTATTGTATATTTTACGAGAAATGCGATATTGCTTTCGAAAGAGAGCCGATGAAATACCTATAGTATTTTTCGATAGTCCTACTGCTGCATATCTCTTTAACAGCCAGATATATTTTCATACACACAGAGGCTTTTCTTCGATTTCAAAGAACATGTTCTATGTTTTTCATACTTCAAAATTGGATCTATAAACATTCTCACGTGGACACATCTCACACAGGTAATACCTTAGAAGTGAATTCGGTATTCAAAGAACTTGGAGCTTACGTAGAATTCAGTTTGCGCGACGTTGACTCTTTGTTACGTATATATATATATTTTTTTCAATATATATATATATTGCTCTTCTAAAAAAGTGCTATTAGAAAATTTCTATTAGAAAGATTTCTGCTTTGCGCGAGGTCTGTCATAAAGCAAAACGTAGACTTCATTGACGAACTCGGAGCTCAAAGGTCTTATAAAGCAACTATATAAAACTTCTGTTTACATGATGTCAATAATAATCATAACAGGGTTTTGTTAAAAATCTTCAACATTGACGCGATACTTTCCTTCAGTAAAGATTACGGATGAAAAAATTCAAGCGATATATAGTAATTTTATCCAATATTTTCTAATAATATCCAATATTTAAGCGAAAATATTGGATCAAATTATTTTCATCAAGAAAATCGCGTTTCAAGGAACGTTAAATAACGTATTTCCTGCTATTAAAATACTGTCATCTCATCACACTGCTTTATTTAACTTCCTGAGTAATTTTGTAATGTAACGCACAAAACAGTCAACAGCAATTATTTACAATTAGACGCAATTGTATCAACGCTACGTATGTGCCAAGACCAGCGAACACGATAACTATGCATCTTTACTTTTTCAATCGATAATCAAGTATTTGAATTACGTCATCAGAATCGTCACTGACGAGTCAAGGGAATACAAATATGCTGCTTGAATCCGATCTATCCTGAGAAATAGAAATAATGAAAGGACATGAATAAGCGTGTATCTAGAAGCGAGTAATATGTAGTTCGGCCCAGCGCAGTAGAGGCGTGTAAATATACCATAAATAACGAATACGAAGAGAACAGTGAAGAATGCCGGAGAAATTATCGTGAAACGCAAATTGTATGCGCGTTTTATATGTCAATGAGACGGAAACTAGCTAGCTTCGCTCCAGGTTTTCCACGATGGATCGATAGACGTGTCGAAGCTTCTCCGCAGCGACGATGTGTCGTTGTTTCTCGTGTTCGCGATGCTTATTTCGATTTTCATCTTTTCGTTGTTTCGACTTGCGTGATTTCTATCATCTACGATAAAAATCACGGAATGGCGGTTTGAAGACAACGTCGCTTTATCGACGTTTTGTCGATGTTTTTGTCGTCGCTTTGTCGTCGTTGCTCGGTCGCCCCTTTCTTGAAGGCGTCTTGGGGAAAATATTTTTCTTTGATACATCAAAACATAGCACGATAATGAACTGCAATTACGAGCAACGTATTTCGGATGAATGTGTGTCCAGATAAATATAGAAACTAGAATGTTGTTTTCAGAAAGAAGATATTTTAGAAGTTAGAGAAGACTGGTCGTTTCTCGTAGATAGGGCACTGTGGCAAATGATGGATGAGAGTAGGGAACTTGAACACAACTAGTTTCAAATCTGTGACAAAAATAGCGGACCGTTTGTGCTATCAAAAAATCAATACTGTTAACAGATTCGTGGAACTATAATAAAAGATTCACTCGCTTGCACATAATCAAAATTTTATTCGTTTTACGTCATACTTTGTATTCAAATGCCTACGTTACAGCCCGCGGTTTCTGTCCTATATGCTAGTGTACGCGAACAGAAAGACACGTCGGTATGTGTTGGCGAATATTCGTGGATATTTTGAATTACTCAGCTACGCAAATCTGAAATATTTTTAACAAAACAGTGTTTTAATTAAAAGCAATTTACGCCACAACTACGTCATCATGAATAATTTATTTTTCACTCATGCGTGAAGAGAATAATCTCTCCTTAATGTACGATGAAATTCTTTGACATTTTCATTAGAAATTCCAATCCTTGGTATACAAACATACAAAAGTTTCTCTTTTTTAACTACAGCGCAGTAACGTAACTTACGTATAAATATGAAAAAGATTTTGTATCATTTTTCCTTCTCAAAAATTCGAATCGTCCTTGCTTATAGCGTATTCAATCCTGAAGAAAGAAAAGAAATCATTTCACGACATACTCGGAGAAATCTCGTTCGTCCTCTTATATTATCAATTTTAATGAAATTCAACGAAAATAAAATTAGAAATTCTTAGTCGTTTCAATGAGAATTTTCGATAAAGACTTTTACTCGGAACTTTTGACGAACGAGAGGAAAGAGACATCAATTTCGAATAGCACTTTCCAAACGTTATCCCATGACTCGCTTTACGGTTTCGACTGTCTATATCTGTCTTAAATAGCGAACGTATGAACCACTCCAGAAAATTCGCGTGCGGATAGTTTAACGAAGAAAGCTTTAATCGTCAGATAATCAATGATAACTTCAATCTAAATTAAAGTACGATAGAAGAAAAGCAGATCCAAGTCATCCTTATTAATTTATCTGATAGTTGCATAATTTATATTTTATAATTTTTAAGAGACCCTGGAAATAAACACATTCTAAGTTAGCCTTAATTATCAAATAATTTTGTTTCATACTTCCTCCAAGTGATATTAACAACACTTTTGCTTCTGAAACAATGTCTGTTCCCTTCGATACCTAATACATACCTAGATTATTAACTAAACTATATCAACGATAAACTACCACATTGTTTAGATTCGACTACAGCTACGCAGAATAATCCAAGGAATAAACACAGTAAACATGTTTGAGTTTATCAAATTACACGAGAAATAGTGGTCTATAGAATATCAGCTCATTCAAAATACATCGATAACTTTATGGAGTAAGTTCAAGAGCAATTGACACGGCCATTGTCACGGTGAAATAATGGTTAAAGTTAATCAGCGATGACAATCTGATACTGCGCTATCGGGATGAACCGATGTATCTTACCACGAACAAGCGACCGACACATACATGAATGTTCGGTGTATGTGTGGTACATTGTCGAATTTGACGTTTATTTCCACTAGAACACGGCGACCAAACGAAGCGATCAATAATCTTTAGATGAAAGTGATATATCAAAAATATGCTTGTAACGTACTATTCGTCTTGTTCGTCATAGATAGAACATGGTACGGATGAATCAAATATTACGTATAAAAAGAAAAGAAAAGACGACAAAGGGGAAGATCTCTCAAGATTAAATTTATTTCAAGCACTTTTTGTGTTTGGCTTCATATGTATGTATATATGTATGTATGTATTGTATGTATATTTATTTGTGTTTTTATAATATAAAAACGGCTCAACTGATTCTAACTTTACAGGTCTCAATCGATTCATGTTTGACACAGTGGCACGGAAATGTTGTAGATTATGTAGTATATTCGGAAAAAAGCAAAATGGTGAGAGTTACAGGCTGCAAAAAACGTTCATGTGTCTAAATCATTGAATTTAGGAAGAGAATGGATCTATTTTTTTTTATTTCAACGCGTTTACCTAAAGGTTTTAACCGGTGTTGAAAAGGATTGAATGAAATAAATATTGGAAAAAATGATACCCGAAAACATGCAAATGTAAAAAAGTAAAAAAAAAAGGAACAAGATATACATATGTTTCACTCGGAAATATAAAATAGATATATAGATATATTTATGTAACTGATATAGTTAGCCAATAGTATAGTGTTACCAGTTACAAAAATGTCATAGCCGAGCATCCACATTGATTAAAAGTTGTCACAATGGCGATTAAATTCTGTTTAAATACTATGCGCGCCAGACTACGGCATTTTTAAACGTTATTTATCTGCAATTTCGGTGACTATGTCAGTTGGTTAAAAATATCTAAATGTGTACTTATTTTATGTTTCTAAGTGAAACACGTATATCTTGCTCTTTTACTTTCACAGTTTCACGTAGTCGCGCATAATCTTTTTCCTCAATATTTACTTTTTGAATGAGCAGTGACAGAGCAACTGAAATCAAATATTTTAAATTCTAGTTAAAATCTATTATCGAAGAATGTAAATTAACGTGTTTCTTTATCATTCACTTACCTCGATTATTGCCATAATTAGATAGAAGAAAAGAAAAATCTTTACGTGTATTTAAGAACGGAATCATATAAATATTTTAATACATTTGTAGTTCCATTTTAAAAGTTAACATTTTAATTACATACCGTGAACACAGATGTGATGAGAAAATTACCAAGCGTATCATACGTTGAACTACATTTCTCATTTCAGGACTTGAGTTCGTATTTTTAATATTTATACACAGCTAGCCGAAAGGAAAAAATAAGCTTAATATTAAAATAAAACTAAAACCGAGCTAAAGAAAAAAGTCAATAACATCCGCTGAAACGTTGTATATTACAACCAGCATCATATGATAAACCAACAAATTATATTACTATAATATATTATATTTATACCTTTCTTTTATATTATCGTTTAATTTTATGCGTACCTTTTCATTTTATGATGTATTAAATTTTTTATCCATCGACTGTACAACATTTTTGCTCATGTTATGTCGCAAGTTTCGCATATATGTATACACGAAGCTTGGAAAAGTTCACGAGAACTAAAACAACCGCTGTATACAGTTCATAGATTTATATATATATACATATATCGGTAAAATTCGTAACTCCAAAAATTTTTAAACACACGACATTCCAGCTATGCTCTCTGTAGATGCAAAATCAAAAGAAACATGAAATTGAAAAATTAAAAGGCTTCACTCTCATATTCCGTTTTTATGGAACCAACGATATGAAAGAATTCTGCGAACTGAAAAAATTTCAACCACCAATATTTTTCTGCGGATTCTGTTAACGGAAGAACACGGTTTTGTGTCACAAATGACAGATAGCCCAAGATTTGATTTAATTCGGAACTAAATTAACGAAATTAACAACCATCTGTCACAACGTGACGTTAAGCACATTTTTCAGATAATAAATATACTAGAACTAAAGAATTAAAAGAAGAAAAAAGGAAATAGAGTATGTTTTGTGCGGCAGACAACGTTTCGTACTGTAGGAAATACGTACACAGAAACAAATATTATCGATAAGTTTTGTAACAAGCATTAATAAGTTTAATTATGTATAACAATCTCATGCAGACACACACACATAAACAAAAGGTAAGTAGATACATATTACGTTTCCGAAAGAAATTGTTTTCACTTTGCTATGATGCTTATTGCGTTCTAGAAGTACTATTGTAATTTTCTCATCACAAGAATGTTTTCGTCCTCGATTAAAAAGGTCCGAATACATCCGTAGCATTTGCGACTCCTCTAGGGTCCTCGCATACTCCCACGCGAACCGAAAGTGGTCACATCGCAACTTGCAATAGTCATCGAGGACACTTACAGTACAGAATAAACTTCAGAGTAGAGGAATCACCCGATAGGACTTAGTAGTAGAACGTGCAGTTCTCTACTCTCTATTCAAAGGGAAGGAATCAAAAATAAATGAATGGACCATTCCGTGTGATCTAACGTCGTAATGGAGCATCTGTCGTGTCGTATATCAATAGATTCCCATCGTAGACAAGCATCAGATGCGATTGATTAATCCTCTGGTTAGAACATCCAGCTACACGAAATAAGATACTTTTGGGATCATGTGAATTCGCAAGTTTAATCCTCGTCAGGGCTACAACTTGTAGAGAATATCGATGACACGTGCAAAAAATAACAGAGTCGATGATCCAACGTGTAGCACACAATACATGTGGGCGAACTTGTCTTATACTTAATCTCAAAATTTCGGATCGATGACAAATTAGTACGCGGCATTTAATCGACGGATATCGATGAATAAACACAAACAAATTTCAGAAGTTAGAATGTGTCGCTTTGGGTGTATGTAATACGTGTAAAAATCGACAGCTCGCACTGTTTTATATTTACAAATGGATGATTGCTATAGGTAGCCTGGAAAAGTTTGCTCGAACTCTACCTACAGTAAATAATATTTCATTACAAGTAATCACTCTAGATGAACTTGTGATTTTTATTTTTACGATTTTTATTATAATCCAGCTCTGAAATCAAATCATTTCAGCGATCTGCAACATTTTTGAGGTGTGACTTCATTAAAAAATAAATTATATAAGTTGAAGAGGTAATAAGAGTGACGTTTTATTCCCGACGCGATTGGCATACTTTTTAAATATAAATAAAATAATTTTCTGAGTCCATTAATAAGGAGATGATTACAAAAAAATCTAAAGTAAACATAATGAGCGTTACAAATATACACTTCAGAAATTCTACAATTGCTCAATAGCATCCTTTAAAACAAGAATCCGAGTAATCACTTTGAACGCTATTTACGAGCATTTCATGATTTTAATATTAAAGAGGAAAATCACGGAAATAGAAAGCAATCACAACGATATAATTATTTATTTCGTAGGTCTGTTTACTTCGCGACTCTAATATCGATATCATAAACAAAAATTTGTGGACAAATACGAGCAGTCGGAAGTATTGCTACTTATTTCGTAACTCTAATACTAAAGAGGAAAACTATGAACAGTCGTAATCGATTTTAATAATGCAATGCGATTTCTCTCATTATTTTTTAAATTATATGTACTTGTCAGCTCGAGAAAAACATTAAACAATCCCCGAAAGCAAAGCGTACGCTGCATAAATAAATTGGCGGTTTATATTATATGAAAATTAGTTCAAATATTAGAAGGTATAGATGTATTTTCATCAAAATTGCTGAAATTTATTCGTTGAAATTTCGAGATTTTCAGAATTTCAATTGTACGAATTTTAATTAAAATTAAATTTAATATATATAAATACTTCGAAAATTTGTACTTAACAAAGCGAGTCAAATTTTTCTCTGTACCTTCCAATTTCCAGATTAAACTATGCAGTGAGCAAATACATAAAGCGAGCACAGAGACAAAAGTTATAAGGAACGCACATACATATAAATTGCGGTTCATGAATACGGCCAATCAAAATTGCACGTATCTTATGCTTTTATATGTGCTGAAAATCTTGATTACAAGGTTTGATTAGCGAAACAACCAGCGGTTAAGATTTCTCTTCCGATTGAACGTTTTCAATTAGAAAGTAGAATTAAACAAAAAGAAGAAAAGACTTCAGTCGCAAAATTAAATTAAACGAGGATGCGGAAGGAAATATTTTACTTGTAAAACTACTTTGCTTATACCTCTGATATCGAACCAATAGTTTGAGAAAACCAAAAATCGATTAATTTTCTTGCTTTAATTTCATAATCTATTCGTCTTATCGCGAGATACTTTCTTATTTAATTGTATCTAAATTTAATTTTTTAATTAGTGAAAATTCTCTACGAAAAGCAAAGATTAAATTAACGTGTCTTACATACGAAAGTAGCCGACAAGTTAATTAAGAAATAAAATACAATGTTAAATGTTAAGTATAAACGAGCTCCGTGCTACTCGTATCACTATGCTCGCCATGACATGCAAGAAATACAATCGGTAGCCCGTGTCATTTTGATATGATTGAACACTGGTAGAATCAAAAATATGCGACTTACCGTTCGTAGGAAGATTTTACGGTATGTGGCGTCCATTTATGGATCTCGCCATTGTCAACGCCGTTCCATTACCCACCACTATAACACGACCAAAAAATAAATTACTAATATGTACCTCTAAAAACTAAAATCGACCACGCGGGCGGATTTTAATAATATAACAGCAAAATCGGCGGCGAAAATGCGTTATCGACTACGTGTTTAACGAGTGAAATTTCGACTCGTTATCGATTAGAAAGTCGCAACGGTAATATCATGAGGTTCAAGTAAATTCAACAAAAGAGAAGTAGTATAAGCGAGTATGCAAAATCGTAGAGAATTCAACAAGGGTTATTCTGTAAAGTTTTAACTTTCACAATATCTGATTATTATATTGCAAAGATGTTAAAACAAATTAATGTACAGATATAGCAGAATATGTGGATATCTATTCACGGTCACCCCTAAAATTTCACATATGAATATTGTGAAATATTATAGAATAATATCAGCAGATTATGCTACAATATCTATCTCTTACGAGATTTATAATACCACAGTAGTTACCATAATGCCAGAGAATACCGTAAAGATTCTAAGAGAGAACTAGTCAAGAAGCAATTAAGCTAGAAAGCAACTCAAACGAAGGAGTAATCTATTGAAGTTCGAGAAGTTTGCATCGGTACAGAAAATTAATAAAACAAACATTATACACGCATCGAAAGTTTATAAGCAGATTAAAGTATTTAGATTTGTCGTTAGTGTATCCCTTATAACACATCAACCGTGCAAAAATTTTACATGAAGTAAATCTAAGAAATTATTTCTCAAGTATTTTACTTGCAAAATACCCAAGCCTGTGTATAATATATATATATATAAATGCGTATAATATATATGTATAATATAATCAACAGCCACAAAAGCCCATCTCTATTTTCCTAACATCCAAATTATTGTTCCTAAGACTTTCACTTTTAGAACTCAGTACGAGAACAAGCAGGTTAAAATCTGTCGCAGTTGACACGTGTACATTTTCCAAGGAGACACGGATTCTTCGCTATTATAAAAATGCAAACAGACCAGGAGATTACTTTCTCAATTTCCAAAGCTCTTCAGTTTGGAAAGTTTCGTCCTATCTGAAGTTTTTTCCATCAATCTACTTCTTTGCTTTGCGAACTTCTTTTTTTGAATAACAAACTGCGATCTTGAAATTTTCCGTTGCGTTAACGAAATAAATATGGCATCCGTTAATGTGTCCTACATATTATGTATTCGTATTATCTTCAGCTTTTATACACGTTATAATAACAATCCCCTTAGCAGAATTAAATAGCGTGTTTTCATATAAATTCTATCTCGTCGTAAATATTTGAGCGTTTCACCAATTAACTGCGTTTGACGAGTATACACGTCGGCACTTGTATCTATTTACGCATTTCACGACCTAATCCCATGAGAGATTTCTAACACTAAATTCTACAGTTAACCGGTTCAGCCTTTAACATTCTTGAATTTGAAACAGTATTTAGTAAAGACATAAAGTAGCATCAATTTTGTTGTTCACACAATGAAATAATAAAGGACATTAATGATCAATGTGCATTAACGTTTCGTTAGCTTTTGTTCGTCGCTCCATGCTCTTCTTTCGTTCTACGAAATTATTTCGTCGCAAAAACATGCCTCAAATTCTCATTACCTTGCAGCAACGGCTATCTACGAACATTTACTCAGTTTATACACTTTCTATGAAGCAAACTACTCAATTTTGTAGAAAGTATATAGCATAAGCATATAGAATATTCGAAAGAGTAAAGTTTCACGATAGAGATTAGTTATTAGCCAGATTGTAAAGATAATAGTTTGAAATAATTTAACGAACATCTAGTTTTACTATCATTATTATATTTAAATTTTCTATAAAGGCATATAAATATTTGCAGTCTAGTTAGCACCACAAGCCCAAGACACCTTCTTCGTAATTAGCATTTAGATACTCGTCAGAACATTCCACGAATTCTGATATCTTACTAACTTATCTATTTCCATTTCCTATCGACAATTGCTAGCATATCTACTTCTTGGTTATCGCAAGGAGAAAAAAAGACAATGTCAGCATTTTCTTCCTGTATACGAACATTTGATCGAAATCGAACGATCTGTTTCAGGTCCAGGTTGTTGGGAACATCTACGTTGAAGAGTCCTGAAGAAATCGAAGAGGATATCGTGGAAGACCGCGTAAGACATATTCGATCGAAACTCCATAATCTTCCACTCGGATCGGATGTCTTATTGACGTTTCGAGAGGAATATTGTCGTTTCGAGAGGAATATTGCCGTATGAGCGAAATCGCAGGCGGAAAAGACATCGATTCCATCTATGGAATCGATTTTCGGCTGACGAAACGTCGGTCGCTGTAGAAGCTTCAATCCGTCAAGATTCACTGCTAATGCCTTGATCGTGTCTCGTGGGATTATCCCTTGGGAGGAACTGGCGCCGAAATCGTAAATAATATCATGGGTTAGGGAAACACCACCGCGCGTGACTAGCTTTGATCTGAAGATTTCGGGACTGTAAAGTGTTTTGGGAGAAAATTTAGTAAGTAAATAGAAAGGGAGCCGGTGAGTCGTGAAAGAAAGGAATAAAGAGAGTGAAGGGAACAGAAGAACCGGGAAAGCTTCGAATACAGGACGTCTGTTCTAAGAGGGTTGAAGGAGACAGATTTCCCAGAAGAATGTTTGAAAAATATGTTGAAAGGGAAAAACGATCGATGAAATGGATGAATTGGTTAGAAAGCCTGGTGGAACTCGTAAAAGTGAATCCTATCGAAGAAACGAGCCACGGTGAATGAAGAACCTTGAACTGATTTGTGGAACGCGAGTGGAACGTCACCAGGGAAAAGATTACGAAGAAGCCAAATCGCAAAGAAAATTCCTTCAGCCGAGAGCGGATCGTTGGTAGTCCAAGTCACGAAAGAGGAAAAATGTTGCAAGATCTAATGGAAAATCTAAGTATATGCGAAGAACGCAAATTACAAAATTAAAATTTCGAAACGTGGAACAACAATAGCAGACGGTTTTCAAGCATCTAACAACGTTCCTACGAATATCTACGAGTTTCAGTTCCCAAAGACATTTTTCTGAATTCTATGTGAAATCGATAGCAGTATACTGTGGAAAGGAGGGAACTGGTTTCCCCTTGGTGAAAAGAGAAGTTAGAAGGATACGGTGCTCTTCGAGAACGACATTCAGTAGGGTGAGAGACAAATTCTCGGCCACGTGAGTCGCATCTCCGAATGCATTTCCAGTGCATCATAAATTGAACACACGTTTCTTTGAATCGTAAAGTTCTCGCGTGCGACTATGATAAATACGAGTTGATGCCCAGTGAAATAACTTACCACGATAGAAAAGAAAGTTTGTAACCCGTGCGAGGATACATCCTCCACGAAAACAATAAGAGACCATTCGAATGTAAAAGTAATAAAAAATTCCTCATCTATATGTCTACCATATCGATACTGCGTTATTACGTTCTATTTGTCATGAATAGTTCGAAAAATGCTGGTAGACCAGCTGCCGCTTATTAAAAAATTCCACCAGTGTACTGTGACTTATTCCCGCAATAAGAGAATATCCTTTGGAGCGATATATCAGGCTCATCTCCGTTCTTTAGAAATGATTAGATATCGAAGGTCCATAATAGATAAACGTTGTACGTGACCAAACAGCAAGAACAGCTAAGAGTAACTAAGAGAAGCAACGATGCAGCTATCCCTTGAAATGCGATGCCCTATCACATACACTACGAAAACACCTGGTACCGTATGAACCTGAACGCAACGTTACAACGTCTGAGGTTCCTGTTGCACCATATAAACACCATGAGTCGACCGAATAACTATACAAACATCTTGCTTAGCATGAATATCACGGACGAAGATATCGATTACGCGAAAAACTTTCTCGGCAATCTAACCAACTATAAAACGAGCAACGACCAGATTGGTTGCTACTGTAACGGCACAGTTCGAGATCTGGCGCTCGAATACAAGAATTATCATGGCTACGCGGCGTTGATAGTGTGTTTGTTCGGTACCCTGGCCAACATGTTAAATATCATCGTCCTAACAAGGAAAGACATGGTAACGGCACCCATAAATCGAATCCTTACTGGTCTAGCAACGGCCGATATGCTCGTAATGCTCGAGTACATTCCGTTCGCTATTTATATGTACATCGTGCTACCAAAGAGGCAGATATTTCCTTATGGGTGGGCGGTGTTCGTACTGTTCCACATGCACTTCACGCAGTTGCTGCACACCATCAGCATCGCCATCACGCTCACGCTGGCCGTTTGGAGGTACATCGCTATTAGGTGAGTAGGATTCCGATCCAGCAACCGCTTTATTGGACGGAGCGGGCACGAATTTCAAATTACATGCCCAGCGGTTTCCGCTTAGGTTACTGCTGTCCTGATTAAGGTCTGGTTCTGCGGATGCTTTACTTCGTCTCCGTTATCGTGCTATAGAATTCGGCACCGTATTCAAGACGAGAAATGTATACTGCCTCGTGCAATTACCAGGTCCTTTTGCATTTAGTAACTACCTTGCAAACATGCACCGAGTTAAGACAACAAAACAAAAATTTACGACTAACGGATTTTGAATCTGATAAAAGTAAAGCTTAAGGAATGGAGCAAAAGCTCTTGTAGGATCGGAAACAGAACGTCCGGATACACGTACCGACACATCCGTTAGAATAAATATTGTAAACGACATATCGGTTTTCGATACGCTAGATGTTTGCATCCTTCGTACGACACAGTACGATGAAGAAAGTAAGTTAGTCCTTTAAGTATAAAAATTCTCTTAACTTCTACAATTGATTCAATGGCTACCAAGTTTAGGACTTTATTGAATTCCATTATTTATAAACCTTTTGCATTAAATCTCACGAATCAAGATTGACGTTATCAGGACCCATAAGTTAGGAGCTAACCTTATAGACCCCCTGGAGGTCCAAATCTTCCTCATCGGTTCATAAAACCCTCTTTTTATCGACGAAACTACTTCCATCGAGACAAGAAACTTTTGTTAATCGAAATCCAAAAAATTCCTAATATCTCATTTACAGAATTAAAAAAACTAAGGAAATTGTTTAAGATAAATAACTGTTTCTCGATTTTCTTAAAAAATCGACTTCCACGTGTATATGAGCGAAATTTCGTTCTGTTATCAATTCGGAAGTGACGACGATACCGAAGCCCTAAATAAATTCGAAGAAATGAAGCAGGGCAAACGGGTATACAAAGTCATAGAGAATAAAGTTGTAACTTTTACAAAATCTGATTTCAGGACCGGTAGTCCATAACGCGAGTGCTTCGTCATTGGATTAATTTTTGACTTGTTAACTTTTGCATTTGATATCGCCTACTTTCTAACCGAAGTTTGAATAGATATTGGTTAGTTAGGTCGCGGCAAGCTTTCAGTTAGTCGGGTGTCTTTGTTCCTCAAAGAAAATTGCCCAGGAAATATCGTAAATGGACTAATTTTGTAATAATTAATCTTCGTTGGAGAGAACAAAGTAATTTGCCAACTATCAGTTACTATAGATTACCATCTTGAAGTTTCTCGTCTTAAGTATCAAACTTCCCGTTACTGATTGGATTTTCTTCCAAGCCTCAAATGATCATTAAGTTCAAGAAACATCTTACACCAATCAACTTCATATCCTTGCGGTACATGACACGAAACTAGAATCCTCGCACATAAAATACGTCATATTCAATTTTGAGAAACATTTAATCCATATGCAGCTGTTTTCATATCCTTCCTCTAAATTCTCGAACACGAAAATCCACGAGATATGTATGGAACAGGCGAATAACAATCTACGAAGCGGATTATCCATTTTTATCGTATACTTCCCTGAAAATCTATCACGTATGTCATTCTATCAAAATTCAATCAGCGTTTAGTATACGTCAGCGTACATATTCATGTTAAACCGTCATTACTCGTGCCGATCATAAGCCCGATTGAAAATTAGCAGATCGACCGATTTATCAATGCTAACTAACAAGATAATTTCGCGAAACGATGAACAACCCGTTTGACGCATCTGTATTCAAGACATGTTCATTTGTCAAAGACAAAGCATATTATCATATTCCCGTTCCGATATTCCCAGAAACGATACAATTTATCAATTGATTGTCGCTCGATCAGGCCGGTTCATTCTACGGTTAAGACTCTTTACATGATTCTATCCGCCATATGTGGTCATTAGAGGAAGAAGAAAGTAATGTAACAAAGTTACAGTACTAGGATGTAATCATCCTTCAGTCATGTTGGTCTCAAAACAGAAAATCATCGTGTGAAAATTCGTGTGACAGCAATAGACGCAAGTAACAATTTTTAACGTTAGAACTATCAAATTCGTCATATTTGCGAGTTTTTAACTTTTTGTTTTTTCAATTATTAAACAAATATAGACATCCGTGTCGTTATTTATTTAACGGGCATTATTTTTGGTATCGGACACATGAGTACATGAACTGTGATAAAGAGAAGAACAAGCGCTAACGATTTTTACAGTTTCATCTGAGATACCATGAGTGCTTTAAAAGAGATAACGGATCTGTGAAAAAAGTTGACAGTTGAACAAAGTTGAATACCGTTCGCAGTTGAACAAAGTCTATTGATGCAATCGAAGATATGAATATCTAAGCTAATCGGATATGAAACGATATGGAGAAGTTGCCTCTTTCTTCTAATGGGTATGAACTAACTGACTGAGGATTTTAAAGACGAAGATCAGATCCGCTATGGTTCTACGTTATTCGAGAGTGAGGGATTATATTGCTTTAATTATATTCATTTGTATATAATATATCGAGGTATACATTAAACTTTGGCAGTTTTAATGTTGATGATCTTTTGGTTCGATCATAGGAGCTTTAACGTATGCTCATTAAAAATTGAATGAAATATTAAATAGAATAGAGTTTCACAAATAAACAAAACGACCTAACTAATACAGTACAACGTGAATAAATGGGAATTCTGGTTGAGAGAAAAGCATGCTTAGTTTCCAGAAGTTACACAAATGTTATGTCCAACGAACACACGAAGAAAATGTCAGGTCAGTTGAATATTTGCTAGATGATTTTGTATTACTGTCTCGTTCCAGTGCGCCGTTGAGACTTCCAATTTTCCGCGATTATCTTTGGAAAATGCTACAACTAGAGATTTAATCTGAAATCAAATTTAATCACGTTCCTATGGATTTCGTGAGTAAAATATTTCGTCCTGAATTAATATTTTTCACTAGAATTCAATTTTTACTTAGTAAGTAACTTCCTCGATTAATACGAAACCATACTAATTGGGTCAAGAATTATTTAATATTTGTAATTTTAAATGAAAAATATAGGATTTTTCCATTCGTGGAAGAACGTGAATGAGTGAATAGAATGCCTGAGGTCTTTCGATAACAATCACACCCAACAATTTTTAACTTACTAACTGTATTCCAATTACATGTTTGTGATGTCAAAACGAATTGATGCAATGGCCATTGTTGAATTTATTTCGTTTTTAAGAATGATAATTACACTGCAGATGTTTATGTATGTGTGAAAAATATAAAAATATATAAAATATTGAAAATAAAATACTCTTTACAGTATTTATATGGTAGAGTAATTCAATAAATCGTTCACCCAGGTTCCACTTTTTCTCTGCTACAAAAACAATTTTTTATTTAATTCCACTGAAAGAAAGAAACAATTTTGATACAAGCAATTAAATAAAATATTTGGGCACCATTAAAATAATTGAGCATTAAAACTTTATTTATAGAGTTGCTGGAAAGAAATTAAATACGTTCATGTATGGTTGCAGCATTTAAACCGTATCGATCGTCCGATACTAGCGTTCTAGCACTACTTTTGCGACAGTAGAAAAGTAAACGTAAATTAAAAGCTAATTCCATAACACGCTTGGAATTCATCGTAGAATCACAAAGTGTATATTAGGAACTAGAGTATACTTCGATACACTTTAGCGTGATACCGCAATTATCACTTTCCTAAATCACGAGGAAAATTCAGTTACAAACGCTGCTGGCATTCGAAATAACACCAGTTCTGACCATCAGGTTATTCTACCAGTATATGCAAAATTAAAAATATCAAATAAAATCTTTGGAAAACACATGATCTTGATGCATGTGTATTGAAAGAAGCTTTACATATTCTACTTTTCGAATTTATTTTCGCATGTAGAATAATCTATCACTTGTTCTAAAACATCCTGTACGATGAACTGATATCCCGAATAAAATTGTAGCACACGATCATAATAACACGGAAAGGGATTATTATGTGAGAACCGTGCCGATTGCTAAATTGATTTACAAGATACTAAATTAATACAAGATGCCTCTAATAAGAAGTACCTATCGAATGAATAAAAGTTGTTGCATTTTTTGATATCGTAATTGATATATTTTGCTAAGTATAGCAGAACTTGCATTCAACAATCTTTCGTGTATCTGAGTAACAGTGTGACAAGAGATATGGAGCAAAGGATCGAGTGATAACTAAAGGATACAAGAGGCATAATTCTGGTAAGGTAGATCGTTCTCCTCGCTACAGAGATATTTTTTCTTTAACGAAGTACACTTGCTGCAGTTTTACTGGCAACTGGACCATTTGCTCGCGCAAATAAGGCATCTGCATGACGTTTCACAGAGGAACATTACGCTTCATTTTTCTCGTTTTCTCGAGTTCTTGCACGAAGACAATTTCTCGAATGGCTCGTATTACTGATTTCTAAATTAAAGCAGCCGTGAGGAGCAGCTGACGCGATGCTTTCAATTTTTATGAAATCAAGATACATCGGTAAAGTAAATATACTATCTAAATATTAAAATGACTGCACAGAATCGGATAACTTCCTCCTTCCTTTTTTTTTGCGAGATAAAATTTTAGATATGTCAGGAATCTTTCAATAAATTAACCCCCTGTAGTTTATTTGTAGCAATTATTGGTCTCTAGTTTTTAAATCACACTGATAAACTATTATATGATTAAGTAATTAGAATTTCTTTCCACACAAGCAGACGAAATTCCGATTTTACGAATAGATGAATACCTGGATTGTGATGCATTGAACAGTACTGTATCGTCTAACTAAGCGCTGAATAGTTTCTTTTTACAACAGTAGCCACGCTTGGAAACTCGTTACATTAAGCACGATGCCAAATACGTCAGAGTTTCCATCTTCCTACACCTGTACAAATATTGAATCAGAGAGTGTGACAGAATTGTGCAACGAGTCGGTGAAATCAACACGAAAGAATCTTTAAACCGTTCGCGTTTGGAACAAAGATAGAATGTATTAATAGAAATAGCTGACGGGAAAACAAGGAGGAAACAAACAGTGATCTCTACCGATCACTGATGCAGTATTTTGATATTTAATTCCATTTAGGATTTTGTCAGAAGCTGTGCTTCTTCGCGCGTTGACTTCTCTCCTTCTCCTTAACGTTCCATCTCCACAGGAACAACGTGCAATGGAAAAAGAGGAAATAGAAAGCACGTTCCCGTGCTTTCCTACAAAAGAGTCACTCCATTCAATCGATGTATTATTGACAAAGAAGACATCATGACGATAGACGATGGAGAAATATTTGACCGAGATGAAACGCGACAAGGCTGCTTTAAATAACGCGATAAAAAGTGAGAACAAAAAGAGTGTCACATCGATCCATACGCACCTATACGTCATTTACTATGGGAAAATAGAAAATAGAAAATAGAGATAATATTTGGTAGAATTTATAGGAAATTTCAAGAAAATAATCTGTTCCTCAATATCTCGATAATATAACCCGCGCGATCGTTAATCGGTTTTCTCTATTTGTATTTAATTACATCGTTTCGCTTTTCGTTATTGTTTTCTCGGAATATTGGAAATTTATGATCGAGTATGTTTCGTGGATAATATCGAATTTCTATTTGAATTGAAATTAGCTTTCTCATTATTTAAGTATTTAATTTAATTGCATTTTTAGTTTAAAACGTATCTATATCATTCCCTCTCCTTTACTCACAGAATGTTTATAACATAACTAATCTCTATTTATGTTCCGCATAATATACCTATTAATGCTTATGACACGGAACAGTGGCGTGGGAGAATATGTATAACACATTAGTTGTTTCAGCTGCTCCAATTTATTCTCTGACGTGCAATCGAATATATTTCTAATCATTATGATTTGTTAGGTAAGATCCATTAATATTGCACGATTCTAAAGTGCTTCTAATGTTCTGGTCGAATTGGAACGGATAAGTTCGCGGATCTGTCATGCGCACAGTTGCCTTTTTGCGAAAAAAGTAGCACGGTCGATGGTAAGTAGCGTACAAGCAAAAACGTATTTTTGGAGCTACATGACCAACAAAGGAAAAACAAAATTTATACTATGGTTATACGGCCTTACCATGGTTTATATACTGGCTACATACTGGTTTATACTATAATCATAAAGGACGTTCCCATGAGAATCTCTTTTTAGTCAGTGCTTAATGAGAAACGTTGATATTCTGTTAACTCACATCAAAATCGCCTTTATCATTCCATCCTGAAACTCTAGAAATTTTAGAATAGTCTTCAAACATTTTTTCTTAAATTTTGTTTAAAGATTCATTCATTTCCAGCGCAAGTGAAGAAAATGTATATAGTCAGACAGATACCAAGAGAGTTCAGCGTCATAATGTTACAATGATAATTATATTTTCCTTTCACAACATCATTAGTTTCCCAAAATTTTTAATGCGACCCTCTCAAAGAAATTCCCTCCTCTTTCGCTAGTTAATTAATGCTACATGTAGTTATTTCATAACTAACGAAGAATGATATAGAATAGAGGCAAAACACCCGAGTTTCAAAGGGACTCATGGAAATTTCTCTAATAAGTCGTTCCTCTGGGACAATTCTAAATTAATGAAAAAAAAAGAATATTCATTCTTTGTCTAACGAAGTTTGTTGCATAGAAATGCATATCATTCTACCAATATCATGGTAATTGTCTCATTTTCGCTTTGAGAGGCCTGTATTGTATCCTATGTAGCGAAGACTTAAATTAAAACATCGATGTAATAGAAACAGTGATCATTACCATAAAAAAAGGAATTCCAAGGGATGAAGTGATAGAGTAAAATTTCCAAAATAAAAACAGATAAATTCCAAGATACTCTCGAATAAAAACAGTCTCCAAGTTTCTTGAATATCTAAAAATTGTTATAAATATATGCAAATAATAGATGAGAACTAGAAACTTTATGGGCTAAGATAGAACTATAAAGTTATTGATCTAAAAATGTGATACGACATACAATGTACAATGTCCATAGCGACCATTCATTCTCTTTGTTGCTTTTGACGTTTGAGTACCTGATATTTTATGTGGTATTTTGCATTTCAAAGCGGTATTAATCGTATCCCGATGAAACGACTATAGGTGACGAGTAACTTTTAAATAATACAATTACGCGCGTATGCTTGAACACAGAATGGTGATTAAATGACAAAATAATTGAGCATGACAAAACTCTTCGATAACAAATAATGGAAAATTACCTCCAATCATTTCTCCCTTTTACTATTCCCCTATTCGGGTGAACAAGAAAATATCAGAAATATTAAATAACTGAAATTATCTGAAACTTCTTCTGTAAGAAATTATTATACAGTTATGTTGGAACATATATCATTAAGATTCTTGGTAATTTAAAAACGAGCAATAAACTTTGATTACTAAATGATCAATGCTTTTGAGACGGTTCCAATGCATAAAAACGAGATAAATGTTAATGAAATAGGAAATATATAGCTTCAATTTGATAGCTGAAAATTGGATATGTATCAGATACATTCATTCCGTCACTTGCGAAATTTAATAGTACAGGCTTCCGAAACATCGATGTCATAGTATTTGAAATTCACGCGACTATGTGCGTACTGTAATCGACAGCTGGTAACAGGTTGAAACGCGAAATCAATTTAAACAAATTGGATTTTTTAAATTGTCGAATTCAAAGAGTGCATAGGAAAAAAGCGCGTCGAGTATTAATTCGAAATCGTAGTTAACTTTTTTCACTTTTAACATTCTACGATCAAAGCAGCACGTTCTTGTCAAGTATTCGGATCGTTTCGAGTGATGCAGAAACAAAACGTTGCTTTGTGAAGAAGTGAAAAGTGATAAGAAGGTTACAACGATAATACGTGGTACAAATCAAAAAAATATCAATTCCATTCGTTTGATTAAGTTACCTCAGCTATATGTACCTCAAAGACCATATCTCACGGTAGTTTTATTTTTCTAGCGAATGTCAGTTCCGATCAGATGGAATTAAAGTTACGAAACCGACCTGTTCCGTCAGATCGCTTTAAAATTCTTTTCTTCTTCTTCTAAAGAAGCCGTTTCCTCTGTTAACTCCATGGGAAACCAAGCAAATAAAACGAACCTTTGACACGTTACTTCTGTCTATTTAAGTTGACATCAACATCTTAATGATGTGGTTCGATCAAAGATCGAATTAAAATCCGTTTGAGTTCCATTACTTTTGATCAATTGAACAAACTTTCGACTAACGATAAGTATTTTGAAACTCTAAGGCTCGAAGAACAATCACAACTGCTATACTATGAAATAAAGTGGATCGATATCTGATTTCACGAATCCTTTGATTAATTCTTTCAATTACGTACGTTAAATGGTTGGATCTCTTGTTTAAAATACCAAAAGAACGTTCGAATTATTTCACCGTTATTAATGAATTCAACAACGGGTAATGAAACGAAGAAATTTGCGTTTAAGACAAGACGAAGTTCGATCGATAGGAACGCTTAACGGGAGCCGAAAGTATTTGAATAAAAATCAGTTCATAAGTTATTCTTTTTTGTTTTACGTATAATATCGACAAAACTTAAAACTTAAATTTCAGTCCAACTGATCTCCGCTCGAACAATTTGCCTTTGCAGGTCAGTTGTTGCGTTCCGACTACGGAATATACATTCCTCTCTCTTGTAAGATAAGCACGAGTTAAGGAAACAAATGAAAGAACGTTGTTCCTTTAACCGTACAACTACGAACATCGTCGAGTATTTCATTTGCATAAATAATTAATATGATTTAAATAAGTTGATATAATTTTCCCAATTAGGAAACGTTTGAAATATTCATAAAAATAGGCGATGAGAAATGAGAAAAGCAGGAATACCTTTGGCAGAATAAAAGAGTAATTTTGTTAGCTTCTGTATGAAACGCATTGTTCTTTTGTTATCACAGGTTTCCACAGTACAATTCCTGGTGTACAGCGGCTCGTTGCAAAACGGCTCTATGGAGCAGTTTTCTAGCGCCATTCGTTGCCTGTGCTCCGAGCTATCTCGTATTCGGAGTAAGTACATAAATTAAGTTAAAAAGTTAGTTCTTTGATTAAAAGGCTTAACCTTAAATTTTGAGTGAAATTCAAGCATTTATTCAAATATTTTTTGAACCCTCAATTGACAGATAAGAAGACAAGCGGTGAACGAAAATGGCACCCTGGAAATTGCATATACAGTCGACGCGGACTACTCACAGCACAAGGACTTCTTCTATCAGCTAAATTTCTGGGTGCTAGGAGTGGTCGTGAAACTTTTACCCTGCGTCATACTTACCGTCATTAGCTGCTGGTTAATAAAAGCTCTTTACAGGTAATATAGCAGCAGTAACTTCGTATCAAACGTAAATTACAATTTATTGTCCAACAGTACGAAATAGAAATTTTACGGTGCTTGTCCTATTTTCTTTATTCATTCCACGCAGAAAAAGAAATTCGCAACATTAAAGTATATACAGCGGAACTGATCCAATTTGTTGCTCGATCGATCAGTTTCACTTTATTTAACTTGTTAATCCTATCCATGTAAAATATTGCGATTAAAGGAAAGAATTTTGAAGAAACAAATGACGATTAAAGAAAGCTGTTTATCGATTCGATTCATATTCCAGAGCAAAAGGGAGGAAGCAGGCCTTGAAGAGTTACAATCAATGCAAGAACGCCGGGACTATGGGCAATGGGTCAGTACCAAGAAGGCCAAGCAAGTCTGAGAAAAGAGCAGACAGAACAACCAAGATGCTCGTTGCCGTGTTACTTTTGTTCTTAGTCACAGAGATCCCTCAGGGTATTCTGGGTCTTTTGTCTGGCGTCCTGGGCGACTGTTTCTTTCGCAACTGCTATCATAATTTCGGCGAAGTGATGGACATCCTTGCCCTGCTAAATGGCGCTATTAATTTCATCCTCTATTGCTCTATGTCTAGACAATTCCGTACCACTTTTGGTCACCTGTTCAAGCCTAGGATTATGAAGAAATGGCAGCCCGCCACGCAGCAAACAGATGTACAGAGCACTTACGTATGATGTAGGCTAAAGGGTCTACAGACCACGCGTCTCTAGAGGCTGCACATCTTTCTGAAGTTAACTAGAAACATCGTATTTTTTGATTTTAGTACCTAGATTTACGAGAAGCTCGACTTAAGCACACTTACTGGGAAAATGGTAAATTACGGAGCTGGTAAAGTGAACCGCTCCTTAAAATAAAAGGGTAGGTAAAGTATTTTCCTTAAATGTCATTCACATAATGACACTCCGAGTAGTGCTCGTAACGTATTTCGCTTAAATTTTTATCATCCGATCTCTATGCAAGATATAAAACGGTTCGTTATTTGAAACTTCATCTTCTAGATCGACGATTTATGATACCGGCGATTAATAATTATTGAAGCTATTACATAAGTTTTGCGAATAAAGGGGGTAATAACAATTAAGCGAGGAGAAATTGTAAAGTATCGCATTAAATTGTTAATATTAATGATCTTACGTTTTCAACGGAACTGCGTTTTCCAATAATAAACTGATTGTCTAAATGAATACTCTTGTATCTAGATTTTACATGATTTTCCGAAATCGTAAAACACTGTGTTGGTAATGTCGATGTTATTGTACAATATACAAAAACCTTGTTCTGAGAATTGAAGAGAGGATAGAGAGTATAGAAATGTTTTGTACAGATACAATGCGTAAATAAGAGAAGAACCTTGAATAGTAGAACATAATAGGATTTGTTGTTCCATTGAGGACAAATACCGAAAGTTCAAGACCCAGCTGGGGGCTCAAGGGACTTAAAATCAATTGAACTCCCGTTTAACTTTCGAGCATTGCTGCGAATGGCAGATTTGTTAAGACCAAAGTAAGCTTAATCTTGTGTTAAACTTCCTCCAAATGAAGCACAGAGAAATTCGATAAGAAATAATAATTACGTTCGTATATTTTATTCCCTACGCCACGTTTTTTACCATTTATCACATCTCATCGAATACACAATAATTTTATTCGACGATGTTAATATTGCGAAAATGGACACATGCGAGAGAAGGTACTGTATTTGGATAATAATTATAACAAGTTAAAAACAAAACGATTTAATGGCAGGACGTTCGAAAATAAATGCGTGACATGATTTATCAATATTTATTTGTCACTTGTTTGCATTTATTTATTATTCGTACCAATAATCCCAAATAATTTGTTAATACACGCATTATGGGCACTGCTGCAATGTACGTTTTTGTTAAAATTAAGTTTTCATTGGAATTACATGAGTTCATTTGCCAAACAAATATCGTCAAACAACTTCGTTCAATAAATTATGTACTACACCAGATCAGAAAGGAAACGATGGTGTATTAATGCTGGACACTTGACAACGAACGACCACTGTGAATTACAAATACGCTGGCGTTTAAATATATGTATGCGCGATAATTTACTAAGGTTGTTATTAGAAGTTGTAGTAATTAACATAATTAATGTACGATATAACATGCTAATATTAATATATATATATGTGTGTGTGTGTGTGTGTGTGTGTGTGTGTAATACAGTTACAGATAAATAAAATTTGTAAATATGTAATCAAGAAAAGCCACGGCGATAATATTTGTTCTTGTATGATTTTATATGAAACGAAAAAGGATCGATAGATTTTTGGCTATTAAGCCCAGCTAAGAGTCTATCCCCTTTCCATTGTAAACGCCGACGACATATTGTTCATAAATTATATATAGATTACGAATAAACGTTTCTGTACTGATCATAGTGCCTCTCTATTTTCCTTTTCACGATTACGAATTCTAAAATAGCTTAATATAAATCAGGAATCAATAGTGTATATTTCTTTTCATAAAATTTCCCATCGATTTAATATCTACCCTGATTTTCTCTTTAAATACTCTCGCCGAAAGTTGTCACATTTTCATTTTTATCGACTCTACGGTAAATTAACTTTTTTAAATCTTTATTTTCGAGGATGATAGAAGAACACGATTAAAATATACGATGTTAAAGGGTATCCTGACATTTCAGCAGAGAAAAAGCATAAAAAGATCTTTCAATCGTTATTTCCAATCTTTTAATATTTCTCAATCCTTTGTGGATGATATTCGACTGTTGAACTATTACCGTTCTACATATGATAATCTCTGGTTAATGAATGCCAATTGGTAATTAAAGAGGAACGAATTTGTTGAAACGATTGTGAAGTCGGAGACAAATAGTTAATTACTGGAAAATAATTAGAAGATTAAATCGATTTTATATCTCAAGTGATATGCAAGTAAATACATATGTATGCCATGTACGAATGGTGTGGCGCGGCAGCTGACATAATCAAAACCGTAGAGCAAATCGCATTACATTCGTACACGCAGATAGTCAATTATGTAAATCACCGCTCCCTTCTCGAGCTTCCTCTACTGCACTATGAATATTCGGAATATGAACAAATTTATGTATATAAAAGAGGACCATCGAATAACTAATATTCTAAGAAATTGCATCTTTTCAGAAATGAGTAACTCAGTTGCTCGATGTATATCTATTATTGTTGATGTATCAACGAGAAGGATGCTTCGAAGAATATAAAACTTGTCGAACTAGCGTCGGTTGATTGCAATTTTGTAGCATTTCTTTTTCATTTTAAATATTTCGAAAGCAACGAGAAAATTCACGAAAGAATTTTTACTATTTTTATTTTTACACTAATTTGCAACATTCGCATGTTTTTCTCGGCAATATTCTTTTTTCTTATAAAAAATATCTTTATTTCGTAATTAAAAATTTTGTGCACAGAATTTATGCACATTCCCAACTTCAATATCCTCCGAATTCATGATTAACTTAATTAATTTAATTTAATTTTCGTATAATTAGTTTTAAAACTTCATCTTATCGTCATGCGTTTAATTTAGATTCTTCATCAGTGTCTCAAAGTTGCCAAAAACATAATTTTCCTTACATAATGTAGTCAATTACGATTAGAAACAAACGTCATGCGATTGAAGTAAAGCACGATCGTTATCCTCTTGGCGGACTCTAGTTTTAGGGTATATAGTTCGTCCTATTAAAAGAAAAGTGGTAAAATAGCCGTTAAACTTGGTCGTATGGTTGTTGTGGGATAAAGTAACGCTTTTGATATCTGCAGAGTACGTCTTCCCCTTTTATTCGCCGTTCCCAAGAGCTTTCTCTCTTTCTATCATTGTATCCACTTTGTTCGTTCCCTCTATGTCGCTTGATAATCCTGGGATGATATTCAAGCTCAACACGTGCAAGCCATTAATACGTCAAATATATTCCACGTATGTTCCATAATAATTAAATATGTTCCATGTAATTAAATAAGTAATTAAATATGTTCCATATATTATATACCGCACAATCCATCCAACTATACGTGTAACACATTTTCTATATTTTCCACAAAATAAAGGATATTTTATATAGCATAAACACGTTAATCATCGTTCATTGTGCAAATCGAGCGATCATTTCCAGACAAAGTTTTTCGTTTAAAACTCGATTAAAGCGACGACGATCAACAATGGAGGTAGGAGACGCACGGAAGGAATCAAAAACTCTCTCGTTCTTCGAAACTTCTGTTTTCAGGAAATAATTATACCTACAATCGTATCTAGATCCGTGTTCTTCGTACACGTATTAGAATTACGAATACATGGCGCACCGTTTATTGCAATGAAGGAAAATTCATTGGTTTTATCTTCTAACGATGTATCGTTCTGCATCGTCGTTACTAATTGAATTCTCTCTCATCGCGTCGATAGCGAGAAATACAATTCGCAAGCGGAATACTCGTCTTTCATTCACGTTCCATCACTCGTCTTTCGTACACGTTTCCTTTCGAAAGGATCTAAATCAATTATTCGCATTGGAACCGTATGCGCCAGCTTTTCCCCCTCCTATATAATATTTAAACTATTCTGACTTGTTCTGTCGAAGAAATTAATTGGTTCTAGTCGTTTGAAGTTAAAATGGTAAAAGTAACACGTAGCACAATTTATAAGGTGAATTTTTCATCCCATTGTTCGTTTTCGTTTAAGACTACGTACTTCGTTCGTTCGAAGCTCTCGTTATTTTTTAATTATTATTAAACGATCACTTGTACCTCGTTTGTAAAGCGATGTACGAGAATATTCACCATAAGCCAATGGTTTTACGATGAAAAATAGACGATAAAAAAAGTACGCTTTGTCTGAGGATTGAGAGAAGGCTAAGTTAGAGGAGATGTATTGACGTAAATTTCTCCGATAGTGAATGTAGGTCGCCATAGAGTATTATAAAGATAAAATTGAACTATCATTTATTATAATTATGTCTAGAATTAGGGATGTTTTGTTATCAGAAGATATTCTTGTCTCTTTGAATTTAAAAGTACTTCTCTCGATGCAAATCTCGATTTCGAGAGACGCAAAGTTTTCAAATATACGACTCTCCTTCGATTTCCACCCGAGTAGACAAGCATGTAAAATACACGATAGAAGTTTATTATGCAATACGCTTGGACGCTCGTAAAACTACCTGTAAGACACGACTTCTTTCGTTTCCTGCTTTTCCGAAAGATAATATTTGAACGGATGAAATATCTCTAACGTTACTCTATTTGTTCTACATTACGGTATTTGAAAGACAACAACAAGGATCTTCAAACTTTTAGCATTTTATCCACTTAACTGCTGTACGGATAAGCGTAAATCAACGCGTAACGTTATACGACATATTAAAAAATGTAACTTTAACGAGCGCGGACATCGAGCAGTAAATATCATGCAATTATGTACATGAACTCGAAAGAAAACTTCTAATCGAGATATACAACCGTGTCCCTCTAACTATGCAAACTTGGTATAGTGCGTGATAAGTCGTTTAAACAAAATTGAAACAACTTGTTTTACATAGTATACAGGCGATTAACCAAAGCACAGTTTAATTAGTTCCCTAATATGCTTATTTCAGAATTCCAATTCAACGAAATAACGTTATGAACACAGAGAGTGAAAGTGTAACTTAACGGAGAATATGGTATCAAAAAGGTGTGAGCCGATAATCTGTACGGTAGGTAGCGAAAGAAACAATATCGTTTCATCAATATGTTCTCCTTTCTACTAGCCTTCGTATATTATCCTCCCGTTAATCCTTGGTACTTTTGAAACGGTACCCAATGGGGACGTAACGAGTGTTACGAGTTAATGTAGCATAGTCACTCGGAGAAACTTAAATGAAAAAACTAACTCTCCTTGGCACGTGGAGTGTTAAACGAGCACGAATAAACGTCAGGATATTCAGAGCCAACAATATAACGATCTATAATGAATAAAAAAAGAAAACAAACTTAGTTGAATTTAAAGGTGTATCGAGAATAAAAATGGAAAAATTGTATCTTAAAACTTAAAGTTTCCTCTCTCAGCCGAATAAATAATTTACATTTAATTTATTCATATACATTTTCAGTCTGCACGTTTCTATTTATGTATGTTTAATTCTCAGCTGATTTAGTTACATTTTTGTTTAATAATTTATATTTACTGTACAATCGAAATTCGTAATATTATTTATATGTAAAATGAAATATAAAGTCCGAATAGAAAGTGCAGGCTACATCATCGGTAGTACATGCACTGTGAAGTCTATTAACAAGTGTCAAACTAACTTTGGAGGTAGATTCTTTATATTCAAATAAGCAAATGCAACGGTTTAAACTTCATCTGAATTTAGCATCCTTGGCTCCTCATCCTGTTTGCTGCTTGCTGTTCCTTGTTGTATTTTCGTTGACAATTTCTTCGCAGTCTGCGTTATCTGCCATAACAGATGAAAAGGAGAGGGCGAAATTAACGCGGAACAGTTCTCCCGTTCTCTCTAATTCTGTTGAAAACACTTGCCTGCACGTCCACGTCAATCACAGCCGTAATATCATTTAGCGCTGTTAAAAATTCAGCCGCGATATTTCCCTTACCCTGTGCCTCCAATATTATCGCATAATTGATTAATACTAGGGGATCTTGCGGTGAAAGAGCATGAGCTTTCTGCAACACTTTCTCCGCACCCTCCAGATCCTCCAGACGTTTTAGAGCGACTAAAGTAATAAAGAATTCCGCTTTTTTATTACCATCGTTCATTGCCGTATTGGCTGACAACGATGGAAGAAGAAACGGAACGAATGCCGTTAGAATTTCTTATGCGACAATGACACGATGATAATGACAGTAGGTTGTATTTTATCATTGAAAGAACACTGTCATTTCTCCAGCATTTTTTGTAAATAGTTACACATCATAGAAACATATCATATCGTTAAACATATATTATCGTAGAAATCTATGCTCTTCTCATCGTAAAAAATTTACAAAATCCTATATTTCCCGCATACTAAATTAAATTAAATTAAATTGCATTTATGAAATTAAAAAAAACAGCAGTAAACGTAGAAAAATTTAAATAAGATGAATTTGAAATCAAAGGGCAACTTTGAGTGTACTCTTGCGTTTGTGATGTGTACTCGTTGTGCTTGTCACGTGAATTCGTATCAATTTGTACGCGATGAAATGTTTTACGAAAATGTAGAGTCAAAATAATCTATGGTTCTCTTTAAAGAAATGCTATCCAATTGGTCATAACATTACCGAAATTATGTCTGTAATTAAAATACTTTTTCAAAATATCTCTATAGGAAATCTTACGTCCAAGCAAGAGATACGGCATTGGATTTTTAGGATCCGCGCTAACTGCAGCACACAAATAAATTGCGGCTGAGGCTGGTTGGCCAGTGGTCAGAAAAACCATACCCAAATTATAGGCGGGCAGAAAGGCCATAGAATTGAGGTAGTGAGCTCTCTTCAAGCAGCTAATTGCCTGGAAGTAATTAGAGCGTTAAGCCGATTGACTGACAATTACGACGGCACAATCAATAAATTGCAAGTGCGAGAGTAAATCAGACGAAGCAAATATTGTGCAAGGGTATTATAAAGCGATTGACACGTAGCTAACACATAGCTAACGAAATGATAATGGGAATTGATTGTCGAGATTGAAAATCGAATTCCGAGGAACGTCCTCCGAATTTTCTTGATTATTTGAAACATGATAGAAGATTCGATGCCATAAGAAGACAATAAAAATTGATCCCTAAAATGAGGGAAACGCATGATCCAGCATACTTTCTTTTTCCCATCCTGTAGGAGATCGTTTTCCATTCTCGAACTTTTTATCAACGACAAGGTAATTGAAGCTAAGCTTTAAACTTAATCCACTTAATTTTGAAATCTTGGCTTACTAACTACGTCCAGTAGAATAACAGTGAAGCAGATTAAGAAACTTGTGTTCCGTGCACACTACTTCCTGAATTTTAATCATCGGATCCAAAAGTCTCCGTTACTATCGTAGAGATATTTGATAACATCCACAGGCTGATTCTATTTATTAAACTACTTTAATTGAAGGCTTTGATAAACAGAATACTTCTCCGTGACAAACAATTGAAAGAAAAAGAGGTCGATTGCAGTAAATATTGCTTTCCAAACTTTTGTCCGATAAATTAAAGGAGAAAGTGATTACTTATATATTTTATGCAACATTCTCAGAGGGAATTAGAAGTGTAGTTTTTTCTCATTTCAATTAGCTATAATAGGTTTTAATTTGCTTTCTCGACGGTAGCCTAGGCTTTGCATTAAAAGATAGCCTAGCATAGAATTCGCATTTACCAATTTGCTCCCGCTTTGGCTACAGCGATGCATTACAAGTCTTGTCTCTTAATTGAGTTCCTCTGATTATGAGTCGCAAGTGCGTCCCGGCAGTCATTCTGAGACACCGCCTCGCGTGAGCACCATCCCCTTTAATGAGCCTTAAATTGATTATCATCATTAAATCTGGCAGCATGCACGGATTCGCCTTGTCGTGAATAAAGTCCATGCCAGTTCGCAATTTGCTGTGTTCTCAGGGAAAAATTGTTGTATTTGTCTTTTTTTCTATTTTCTATGAACGTAATGAATTGTGTTCCAATAGAATGCAGATAGTATCACGTGTCACGATGCTATTTCTTCTTTTTCAAAGTGTCTTTGTTCTTTTCGTTGTTTACTTTTTCAACTTTGTGCAATATAATATCGTTGAACGTGACTATGGTCAACTTTCCTTAACTTCTCTTTAAACTTTAATAACTTACATTGTGTTACAAGCGTGTACAATAATGGTGGTAACAAACATCAAGACAAAAATTATGCAGACGAATAAATTTATCCGAATATACTTACGGCAACGAATTTCTGCTTGCCGTAAAAACACATTCCAACGTTATTCCATAAAGCATACGATTCTGGAATCGATTGCGCTGCCAACTTGTACTTCGACAGCGCAACATCATACTCTTGGTGATTCTAAAGAGTGAACGTTTTAGTCTGTCAAACAATGGAAATTCCAAAGCACCGCGTATCTCTAATTAAATTCTTTAAGTACATTATTGAAATATTACGCGTGCTTTACACCAGAACGACTGCTTGTCCCCTAAGCAACAGTCTTGCTCTACGATAGTTTATTTTGTTCTGACGAATTTACCCGCGCGTTGATACAAGAACAAATAAATTGGAAATAAATGAAAATAAAGCTTACTATAGAATCTCTAATTAAGATTGTTATTTATACTTTCAAAAATATAAAAAAGAAATTCTTGACTAAGTTCTCTCATTAAGTTTCCTAGAAAGACAGAGTTTTCACCCTCAAATACTTTTTATTAAATCCATAACTTAACATGCAAAATACAAACCGAATATTATTGGTATCGATAAGTTTTATATCGTAACTTCTATAAAACAAAGAAAAATGAAATAGAAAGTCCGGATAAGTTTGTTCATCAATGTTGAAACAATTTCTCCTCTATTTGAAATCCAATAGCTGCCATTACCTATATCCGTATGCTTCGAAAGTAATGTACTCACTTGGATTATAAAGGCTATCGGTAGAATTGCTCTCGTACAATTTGGAGAATGAGCGATTGCAGTGCCAAATTGTTGGAATGCTCGTTGAACATCGCCAATTTTAAGGTAGAGGAGTCCTAATTCAGTTGCGGCTTCTATGCTTTCGGGATTTCCACTGAAAGGAAATAAAGTAAACAGATGAATGACAACGTAAAAAACAGTATTTCCAGAAATTCTCTGATTATTCGTAGATAGGATTTTTCTCAAGTAAGGAATTTTTATCTCTTGATAACGCGATAATTTGATTATTAGAATTAGGTCACCGGAATATTTTAGAATCTTTTCTAGTAGAGTTCGAAATGACGCAATTTTTAAATTCTTGAGATGAAGCAAATAAAAGCAAAACCGTGTGCGTCTGTGTGTTTGAAACAATCCGCTTTAATATCTTGTATTTCTTTATTTTTAAAGAAAGAAATCTAATGTCTACAACAATAAAAATTGTATAATACTGAATCGGTTACTTTAAGTAAAAAATCAAGCTATATTTTTTTGTTTCAACAATTTTCAAAGAATAATTTATTCGATTCAATAAGATATAGTCTTAAATGTTTGACCGATAATTTATACTAACATATCAACGTCAAAAAAGTCAAGAAAATGTAATGTTAATCAACGTCGTGATAAATTATCTGCTTACGTTATTGCTGTTTACTTTGCATCTTTTTTAATTTGAGATCTCTATAGTTAAAGTTTGCAACGAGAGGTAGAATATAATACTCTGGAGTATATCGTAAACAAGAACATTCGAACCCGCAGTGTTGCAACGCTGGAATTAAATCTGCACGCGCAACTTGTTTATGAAGTCAGGAGAAAGTTTATTATGAAATACATTAAAATAAAAAATAACAGTGAAAAGACAATTGTACATACATATACATACCTAAGAGCAGTCGTATAAGCATTCTGTGCCTCTGTAACATGATCCTCGAGAAGACACATTTTCGCGAGAGCAATGTATGGCAATTCATTTTTCGTCAACTCGATCGATCTTTTTAAATGCTTTTTCGCTTCATACAGTTGATTCATCTTCGTATAACATTCGCCTAGAGAAAATAAGACATGATTCTATGAATTTTTCTGTGCAAAATGACTTATTATTGACAATATTCATGAACAATAATTAAAAACTTTTAAAAACTTAATAGCCTTCCTATTGTATTACCAATAAGTAAAATAATTATATATTTATATTTAGAAGGTTTAGTATAATACAGTTAATACATACCTAGGTTAAAATAAATTTCCCAGTCTGGTATATTTAATATTTTCTCAGCTTCCAAGTATGCGTCGACTGCACGTTTGTGACTGCCCATTATTAAACTGTTCAACAATATTAGTAAGAATAACAACACATTAAAAAAAGTTAGTCTTTATTTTCTACGACTTCGGAGAACTCGATAACGTATAGATAATAATATTCTAATCATAAATAATAATCGCAATTTTATTCATTTTGATTTTTTTTCTTTGGTAAAGCTACTCTTGGAATGAAAATTTATTCGTAAACTTGCAGTAACTTTCAAACATATATTGCTCGTATGTTAATAAAAATATCAGGAAAATTGTTATTTGAAATCATTTTATTTCAAATAGAACAACAGACGTTTCTTACATTACAACTTAATTAAATTGAGTAATACCTCACTACTATCTAAATCTGATCCCGTTCTCGAACAGCGTAGCTGGAATCAAATTTCCTTTACTTACAACGACTTGGCTATCTGCTTCACGTTATTAACGTTCGTTGAATTGACGTTATAGGCGGCTTGAAAGCAACTTAACGAGTCTTGAATTTTTCCTTCTCGCCTCAGTATTAAGCCCTATAAAAATTGAAGAAATAAAAATTTCGGTATTAAAATTTCAATGTTGAAAAGATCGATTGAAACATGTAGATGTAAAAATTTTGCTTACTTTCAAATAATTCGCGTACTCATTATACCCGTTTGATCTTGTCAGTTCCTGATCGATCAATATTTTACAAGTTTTATACTCGTGTCGCGTATAATGTCGATGCAACAACCAATTGTTACTTTCTATCGCTGATATTTCTAGCGCTAATTCAATTACAAGAAGAATATAAAATTATATCGCGAAATTAAAAAAGCATTAAACATATATACATATGTATCCAAGTTCAAAAAATATCTTTTAATCTCCCTTGTAAAATATCTATCTTTTTAAAATTCAAAATATTAAAAACCACGATAACCGTTCACAGAAAATTTATTTTATGTTATCTCATTGCCGTGGAACGCAAAATTCCAATTTCATTGACGTGTTGCAAATATTATTATCTTTTTAAAAACCACGATTCTAATTTAACTTTTATCGAATATTATCATTTAAATTGTACATATATATACGTATTTGCTAATATCACATAACCAAAATTTTACACAATATGTATAGTCTTTAAGTAGTGCTATGCAAAGAAATACCTTTTTTCCCCTTATCATTTCTTAATCGTTGCGAGACAGTCGCTTGTTGTTGAATGCGACCATTACTAAGAATATTATTAGCCATTGTTAATGTACAAGAGTACGTTAGTACATAATTCACAGGTATGTTTTACTTTTACGTCCAAACAACACTTTACATTCGTCTATATGTTGTTGCTATTGTTTGTCATGACAACCCTTGTTTTAAGCTCTCTTCGTAAAGAATCAATTTAAGAGAAAAGTAACATTCTATATATGTATAGAAATTTTCTTAATTTTAACATTCAAAAAAAAAAAAATAAATCTATCTTTCCAACAAAATATGAAACTAAAAAATAATACGTCGATATTAAATTAATCGCATTCCCGCGCACTTTTCTTTGTCCCATATCTACAAGCTCACATACATAGATAATAGAAACCAGAAGTTAGGACTAAGCAATCTTTACTATCTTTATCGTACATCCCTGTCATCTATAAACAGGAATATGTAATAGTAATCAAGAAATATTTCTATATTACACTTGTATAGGAAAGAAAATAATTTGCAAATAGAAATTTCCCGAAAAGAAATTACGGAAGACAATTTAAGAATAATAAAAAATAACGTTGAAATTAAACGTAAATGAGTAATAAATTAAAGATGCCCTATCGCTATCGCCAATATAGCGCCATCATAGTGATAACAGAACTACGGAACGTCATCAGTACATCAACATGGTTATGGCTACTAGTTCCGACGCGATAACAAAACGGAAATGTTAAAACTATCTAACATTTAAATTATAACCAATATAAATAAAAGAAAATTACCGAAAAGTCAAGCGAGAAAAATCTAAATTATATATAAACGTGTGAAAAGTGTTACTGAAGTGTTAAGTTAGGGAGCATAATGTGCTCATGATTTCATAATTCCAAGATGTAGAAGAATTGCTAAAGTATAAATTAATTACCAATGTCACAAAATTAAGGCTTGTCTTTAATTGTAAGTCAATTCTATTTAGAATTTTTGTCTTAGAGTAATAGAAAATCGTTATCTCTTATTACAACTTTTATAGGTTATCTTATGTATAGTCACTGTTTTATATATATTTGCCTCATGTCCACCTGTTATCAAACATAATCAACAAATATTTTTTTAAATATACACTTTCCATAGCTTTAATACTACATTTACTCAACATCATTAGACATGAATTTGTAGTTAAAATATGACAATTAAATTAGTGAAACCTTGAACATTGTTTTTTTGTCCCCCCTTTTAATCCTTTGTTTCCTCTTTCCATTCTTTCTGTTATTTTCCAAACACGCTTGTTTAATTTACGTAATGATTATTATGCAAATTATGTTTTGTGTATCTATTTCATTACATAGTACTTTGTATTAAATTACTTTGTGTGTTTATATTTCTGTTATATTTAACATTAATTTAAACATTTTATATTACCTGTAATTTATAGTTTTCATTAATCACTTTATAATTTTACAGCAATCAATATCATCATGATGTCATAATTAAAAAAGTTAAACTCATTGATTGTATCATGAGCTGTTCTGTAGAATTACGACAGCGTAGACAGCAGGGGATGGCGGAGGATCCTCATAAACTTGCAGCAATGATGAATAAATCTCAAAGACTTGTGTTGGGACTATTAGTTTTATTATTAGTTGATATCATTTGGGTTTCTAGTACTGAACTTACTAAAGTAAGGGTTATTTAAATACTATATTTCAGTGAATTATAAAATATATCTTTGATCCAATAATATGGTTTTATATTTCAGTATATTTACAGAGAAGCAGCATTTGAAAAGCCATTTTTTACTACATATATAAAAACATCAATGTTCACATTCTATCTGCTTGGTTTATGTTTTTGGCCTCCATGGAGGGATCAATGCAACAAACCAGCAACATATATGGTACATTTAAATACAAATAATTCTTTTAACAAAATCAAATTTTCTGTTACTTTTTCATTTTCTTATTCCAGTTTATAGATCCTAACGTGGAAGATGATAATTTCTATTCAGAAGCTAACACAAGTTTGGTAAATAGAAATTCTGCTTTTATTATTTCTATTTTTTTTTCGTTTACAAATTAATATATTAATAATTTTAATATTGATAATAATACAATTTATTTAATTGTAGAGTGATCCAACATTTGTTCCAATAAAAACGCCAGATCATTGTGATCGTTCTTCAGGCACAGAAAGTGATGATTCATCAATACGCTCAGTAAGATTTAGTAAATTAGCAGAAGTTCGTCATATGTCAGAAAGTGATGCCACGGAAGCATTATTGGCAAGACTTAGTTATCAAGCAAGCTTGAGAGCTGGAGAACATGCAAGACGACAGGCTAATAAGTTTTCTGTTCAAAAAGTTGCTAAAATTGCACTTATGTTTTGTTTACTTGTAGGTATTAACTTAATAAGCTACAACTATATGTGGTTTAAAATTAACATAAATATTTTTTATTGCAGTGGTTTATGGCAAACTATACTTATCAAATATCATTAGTAAAAACTGAATCAGGAGTTGTAACTGTATTGACATCAATTTCTAGTTTATTTACTTTATTCCTAGCTGCCTTCTTTCCTAGTAATGGTGGGGATAAGTTTACATTGTCTAAATTAGTTGCTGTCTCTATCAGTATTCTTGGACTAGTATGTATAATTACAGCAAAGCCTTTAATATAGAAAAATATTATTTCTACACTTCTTTATTTTCATAGGTTCTAGTTGGTCTTTCAGATTTAACTGTAGAAACTAGTAGAATACCTACAGCCATAATATTGGCTCTAGTCAGTGCATTTTTTTATGCAGCTTATATTGTATTTCTTAAGAGAAAAGTGGATCATGAAGATAAGATGGATATTCCAATGTTCTTTGGATTTGTTGGACTTTTTAATTTGACACTTCTATGGCCTGTATTTTTTATTCTTCATTATGGCCATTGGGAAGAATTTGAATGGCCAGATACTCATCAATGGACATTTTTAATTATTAATGGTTTGATTGGTACAGTTTTAAGTGAGGTGCTTTGGTTGTGGTATGTTCATAAGAAGTATTAAACTTAATTTTTCTGACTTAATATGTTTAATATTCGTCTTATACCTACTTGTAGGGGCTGCTTTTTAACATCATCCCTCATTGCGACTTTGGCAGTCAGTTTACTCATGCCAATGTCAATGATAGCTGATGTGTTATTAAAAAAGGTCGAGTACCCTTGTATTTTCTATCTAGGAACCATACCAATGCTATTAGCATTTCTGACTGTGTCTTTTCTATCCTATTACGATAATTGGGATCCAGTCATGGATTTAATAAAAAGAATATACATCTGGATTTGTAGAAAAAATAGATCAATAAGGTAATCTACTTTAAAAAGGAATACTCTTATATAAAATTCAATTTTAATGAAATTAAAGAAACATATCTTTAATTTTAGAATACCAGATCTTGAAGCAGAGCAAACAGAATCACTCATAGGAATAAATAGCGGCGAACACGAAGCTTAACTCGACAATAATGAAAAAGATATGTAATAAATGTGTTTTGTGTATGTATATTTCTACACCTAACAAATGCTTCGTCAATATGCATAAGACATTATCAGTATATTGTGTATATGTCTTCTCAATATGAACACCTTCTTTAATAAAAGGATTTTGTATATAAATAACTGAATGATGTATGTGTATTTAATTACAAAGCATTTTCACGAAGCATTATATAAGCAATGTTAAGCATTCTAAATTAATGATCATAATTTCTTTTCTACAATATATATGTCATTATATTAATTTGCCATAAAAATTAAGTTTCATTCATGTGCAGAATGTTATGATACTGCCAGACAATAATTGCACATTGTTCAATATATATATATATTATTTAAAAGTAAAACTCACAAGAATGTTATTTTTCACTATTTTATAAAAGTCAAATAGCAGAACATTTGTCCATATTTCTTAAAAAAGTTTGTTATGCTAATTTCTTATTTACTTGTTTTCTTTTTTCAAAGAAACTTTTATATTCTTTACAATCCATAAAGAATTAAGGGTGTTAAAAATTATATTTAGCTTTTGTATTTCCTGCGATTTTTAAAAAAATTATAGTACATTAATTGAAAATGAATTGTGATGTTTTATGTAAAATAATGTTGATAATGTAAATTGTGATAAATATGTTAAAGACATTGTTTTTGTCACTAACATTGTGCTATTATTTAAGTATATCTGCAGTAGTGATGTATGAAAATATCAATGCTGTGTGCACTCTTTAGTTTCTCATTCTTCCTAACATTTCACTTCTTCACTTACATACACTTGTGTCTAAAAAAAGTTTGAGAAACAAGGGTACTTATTTCAATAATAGTATCTCCTTATATAATCAAGGTATCGATAATAATTTTAAGTTATATTTGTTATCAATATTGCATTATCTAAAGTATTACTTGAATAATTTCTTTAAATATTTCTTTTTTTTTAGTATTGTTTAAAAATTACTTATAGAAAAAATATCAAAAATGTAGAAGAACTTAATTTATATTTTGTTATATATTTTCAAAATAACTTAGCATATATTATTATATAAAAATATTTGTTAAATATTATGTACTTATTTAAAATGCAGTATGCCCTAAATTTTAAGACAACGCCAGTGAGATATCTATGCAATTTTAATAATGTAAGACCTTTATAATGGAATTATATTTAGATTTTGGACCAATTTCAAATTCAGTAATACTAAGAAATATGGTGGCTATGGAAAATTGAATATTCATCAATGCATTTTATGGCATACATCTTTTATATTTGATAAAAATGATAATTCTATCATCTTTCTTAAATCTAGTCAATATAATTGTACTGATAGATTGCTTTATCGAAGTGCATATTTTACACATAACATAACATCTATAATCAATTTCCTTATTTATAAAAACGGACTTTGCTCATAAAACGATGTTAATAACTTCTATGTTTTCATTAAAACAATGTGTACAATTTTCTTTAGTATATTCCAAAATGGAAATATGTAAAAATAAGTTATAATTAATGTTTACATAGATTTTAAATTTGCACGTATACGGTATACATACACATACATAACAAAGAGTTATACTCGTTATGTTATAGATTGTAATATTTTGTAAGCAGAATTAAGAAATCCATATATAAGTGTACAATTAGCTTGATAATGTGATATAACTATTATGGTGCGCAAATATACTTTAATTTACTGTAATATAAATCAAGCTATAAGATGCAGATCGTAGTTAATTGTTCCTAAATCTACTACAATTGTATATTTATTGTACATACAATATTT
Organism: Bombus pyrosoma; assembly: GCF_014825855.1. NCBI lineage: Eukaryota > Metazoa > Arthropoda > Insecta > Hymenoptera > Apidae > Bombus > Bombus pyrosoma. The sequence continues at coordinate 4,415,241 of NC_057774.1, forward strand.
TAATATTAAGATTAGAGTGATATACATGTTATATAAATACATCTGTCATTAATAAAACAAAATGACTGATTATCATAACACCTTTGATCTTTCTGTACAAAAAGTCATTGGCTCTTATTAAGAATAAAAATAATTGTTTCAATATGAAAACTTTTTCTATAATTGTACGCAGAAAAAACATTTGAATCCAGGAAAACAAAGATAATTTTACTTGAAGTATAGAACTATTACTTTGTGAAACATGAAATTAACGTTAAACCTATACAGTTTTTGTATTTCTTCTAATATTAATAATTTATATAATTAGTCCAGGAATTACTTTTACAAATGCTTTGAAAAAAGTGGAAAGTATTGAAATGCATGACTGCTTCAATATGGCATATCAGGATAATGCAAATGCTCTGCAATTACACATAAAAAGTAAGGAACCTTCAAAATACCTTTTGTCCAAAAAAAAATCCAATACAGCATTTAATTGATATACTCTTACTTAAGTAAACAGTGAAAATTTATTGCCAGTTTCACAAAAGTACAATGCTGGATCATTACGGTAAGAGATTAAATTAAATGTTTATTTTTTATTTAGAAAATAATTTTTATTTTAAACTATTTTAGTATACCAGCTGATCCTTCTTGGCCTAAAATACCGCAACGTAAATTAACTAATGATGGTGATACTATTGACCCTCCATGTATAGTCAAATTAAATGGAACTCCTAGGAATCGTACTATAGTTCAAACGTCGTTAAGTCAGTAAGTATTAATTTTAAATGTTCCAAAGCTTTATGTAATTGGTATTGGTAAAAATGTAAATCTACGTATTTGGAAACACAGATCTCCTAAATCTACAGTAACTAAAGATAGTGCATACTCTTCTTTTCATCATCAGAAAACTACTTCAAGTATGTACACTTTGAGGAAATTTCCTGGTTACGTCGATCCTCGTTTTAAAAAGTATTTCATTTATGAAAACTCAAAATATTAAATAGATAAAAATTAACATTAATATAAAAACATGCTTAAATATTTTTAAGCAGAGTGACAAATATTAAGAAGAATCAAGTTACATCAACTGAATCATTACAGAAAGAAGTGGATCAATCTAATATTACTACTTTTACAGAACATCTACATACAGAAGAAACAGAAAAATTAATGCCTGAGAGGTATATGTCAATTTTAATTGAAATTATATTGCATAATTACAATTATGATTTTTACAACTATTATTATTTTAGGGAAAAAACTAAAATAGAGAAAGGACAAAAGCTTCATGAAGAAAAAGAAATTAAATCAACACAAAATTATAAGGCAAATCATATCCTTGATATTAATAAAGAATTACTATTAGAAAAAACTCATTGCACAAAAAACTCAGAATTAAAAAGACAAGATTATATTTCAGAAGGTGGCAATAAAAATGAAATTACAGGAAAAGATGAATGTGTGAAGAATGTGAACTCTTTTGAACATATATCAAAATCGATAGTTAATGATGCAAATACTCAGGTGGACATCACTTCTATGCCAGTACAAGTATATGTTCTAATATTTCATATATAATTATATTTTTATTAGAAATATGAATAACAGGCCAAGTTTCTTTATCATTTTCATGTATTTAGGAAAGTAATGGGCAGTTGTTTTTTGTGTTAGACAAAAAACTGCAATCACATCCTCTAAGTGCAATTACTGTTCCTCAAGAATATGTAAATCAGTGCTATAATGTACAACTTCCAATTCTCGCAATGCAAGTATCTACTACAGGAACAAGTAATGTGATACAACAATGTATAAATCATTCGGAATACCAGAACCAAACCAAAACTTCACCTTTAATGAAGGAAGAATCTGAGCACCATATTCATTCAAACCAGGCACAGAATAAAAGCAAATCCCTCATTAACAGTAATAATTTTATAAACACTATTTAAATTACTTTATTTTCCATTTATTAAAATCATAATTTTTTAGATATTAAAGAAAAGGATATCTATGAGAGAAAAAACACATTAGCGGTACAAAGTAAAGAAGAAAATAGAAAAAGTTGTTTCACACCAGACTTTCCAGAAAATTCAGCTGTTTCTGAAAAATTGCCAAATTTAAATATTCAGAAAGAACAACAAGAATCTAGCGATTCCGAATATTATATTCCCGATATAAATAAAAGAAACATACATAATAATGTTTTCCAGTGTTTAAAAATGAGAAAAATGACATGTGATGCAAGTGGTGAAGAAACAACAGATTCTGAAGTTATTAGAAAAAGAATTATATTTAAAAAAGAATTTATTGATACAAATGAATCCACAAAGAAAGGTAATAATATTAATACTGACGCTATACATGATAATATCAAAGCTTTAGCTCACAATCATGATAAAGTAAATTATATATCAAAAAATACTGATCAAAATCAATCTTTATATCAAAATTACAAAATCGGTATCTGTGAGACAAAAGGTAGAAATAAATCCGAGCAATATTTATCTTCTAAAAAAAATGGATGTACCAGGAAACTTTGTCGCAATTCAGAACCATATATCACATTTAAGCAAAAAAAGACATCAGCAAAATTTTCTAGGAAAGCTAGATCTTATTTTCAAAAGAATTCTCATTCAGCATTAGTAGATTCTGATTATACTTTAGTATGGCCTAATTGTCAATATAGCAAATACAAACGCAATCATACAAATATTCATAAATTCAGTAAGTATAAGGCAAGAAATATGACTCAACATTTTTATTCTGTTCCTACACACAAACTAAATACGAATACACAAATTAGTAATGTCTCGAATCTTATTGAACAAAATTATTTGCAAAGCAATAAACATATAGATTCAAGGGAAGAAGTTACTAAAAGTTTATCACGGGCATGTTTGCTAAGAGAACATTACAAGTATGAAATTTCTCCAAGATCAAATACAGATGATAAATTTGAAAGATCAAAAGGTATTTCACCAAAAACCCAAGAATTGCTAAATAAAAGTTACTGGGAGTATTATAACAAATTGAGACACAAAATAAAGAATACAAGTAGTATAGAACAGCAATATTCATATAATTTAACAATGGATACACCTGAAGAAAGAAATAAAGGGAAAGTAAATGAAGTATATGATCAGGAATTAAGAGGTCAATTAGAAGTAAATCCTGAACTTCAAACGTTAAAACAATGCACAGCTCTTTCTACTATGATTAATAAAGCATTGTAAGTTATATAAACAATTGATTTATGTATATATTTTAAAAGAGTAATAACTTATTTTTCATAACTGTACAGAGACTCGAATCTTGAATCAAATATTGTGCAAACAGAACAATTATACATAAATGATAATATGAAAACATCATTAAATCATATAGTCAGTGCGCAAAATTCTAATACAAAGAAGATTTCACATTTAACTACAGATGAATCTGTTACTAATAAAGTAAGATGTAATGGATATAAAACGAATGATAAAAAATTTTTGGAACTTAAATCCATTAGTAAATATCCATTTCATATACAAATTTAGAGTTATTAATCTTTATTAAATAGTCCATTATATATTACTTTTTTTAATTTTTAGTTTTTTTTGGTGGTATGATGTATATTCTAATAATATTTTTACCAATGTTGTATGACTATTTTTATTACGAAGAATATGATGACTACTATGAAAATTTAAGTTATTTGGAACTGGTAGTGGAATATATTTTCTCTTCATTTAAAGAAGCATTTGGAGGTGTATTCAATGGTTTAAAACAAATTTTTTTTTATCCAGTAAGATTATGAACGAAATTATAATATTCATTAACGTTAAATGAATGAAATAGTGACATTAAATTTTATATAATTTTATACGATTTCTAGCATGCATGTAAGAAATGCACCAATATCACATAAAATTAACGATGGTCCCCGCATTACGTGCAAGTTTAAAAGTACATATTTTACTACTGTTTGTTCTTTGCATATTGATTAGTATTTATTTTTGTATTAGACAAGTATTTTTATAATTAATTCTCTGTGTAAATGGTTCGCAATTTGTATATGCATATTTACAATTAAAATGTCATCTGAAGACTATTTATCTCCATAAACTTTTAATTATATCAGTAACATCGTCTATTTACGTTATCGATATTATATATTTTTTCCAATTATCAAAGTATCTATCAATATTTATAATGATATTATAGTTTGCTAGTAGAATAGCAAATTATATTAATTGACGATGGTACGCATCTGGAGAAGTGGTATCTTTATCCCTAGTTGCTGTTTATTTTGACTTTTGACTGTAATGTTTATACATATCAAATTAGATATGGTCTGGATGTGCTTTATCTGTAGTATCAATATCTGCCAGATTTCTTTCTGTCTTGATCAAGTAAAGTGCGTTGCGTCTGTGAGATGAGCGAACAATATATTCATTTTCGCCGCTCAATTCCTTTTTATTTTCAGAAGAAAAAAGTACAGAACAGATAAAAAAGTTTTGTAGTGTTTACAGTGATACACCAATCAATAAATTGACCATTCAAAACCGGATCAAAAGGTTTAAATATGGAAATTCCAATTTGACTTAAGCAATCGAAAACGAAGTGTCGGGCTATCAACGACTAATGCGGACGGAATTGCGAATTTAATCTATCAAAATCCAAGATATACGATAAAGGAAATTACCAACTTGTTACACATACCAATTGAACATAAAATTATTATTCTTTTTTTTATATATTATGATAGCTTTCGACGCATAGAATCCAAAGTGCAAGTTTTAATTTTAGAAATCTAGCGGTTCAAAAGTTATGCGAATGCAAAGTTGAGCATACTTTAGCATATTTTACGCGGTTATTTTGACGCCATGTTTTACATATGCATGGACCGCTAGATCCCTAAAGACTTTCATTTTCAAATTCTACACGCCGAAAACTATTAAGACTATTTTGCATTCCCTAAAGTGAAATTAAATCCAGCACGAATTATCCGAGAAAATTCATCCAAGAAAATGTAAACGGAATTATCACACAACCTATTAGTAGTGCTCCGGTAACCGACTATGGATCTAAACTTTATCTAATCAGTTATCGGAGAGGTAAGTGCATTTTTAAGAAATTTTAAGTATCTCTCCCTTCCATTGAGTGCAACTGAGATGCAAATACCTCCACGAAATTAAAACCTGTTCCAAGAATTGCGTATAGTGCGTATAGTGACAATAGCGACGCCCAATTAATGCGGTATGCGTCAGTACTACTATATCGTTCATTTTCGATTGCATTCGTAAAACATCGTTGACGATGGTACTGTCATCAGTAGGCGAAAATGGGAAACATATTTAACCCTTCGTAAGTTCGTAAACTACTAATGCAGTGTGCGCACGTTGATTTCGGTCATTTTGCCTGGAGATCTCCGGTTTGACATACATGGGAGAGGCCCGCGATTTTTAACATCGGTACTGCAAAAGTGTGTATATATCATCTCGTCATACAGGAATTATAATATTAATTAGCGTTTAAATAATCTTCTGCGGTGAAAAAGGATAAAAATAATCGTCGATTAAGAAAAGTACGATGGCAGACTATGTGATTGGTGACACAAAACCGGCAGATATACCTCTACCGGATGATGGCCTTTCAGCAGCACAATTATTCGCTACCGGCGACGGTCTTACGTATAATGATTTTATTATTTTACCCGGTTACATTGATTTTACCGCCGACGAGGTTGATTTATTATCACCGTTAACGAAGAAGATTATGATTAAAGCACCGTTGGTATCATCTCCCATGGACACAGTTACAGAATCCGACATGGCTATTGCCATGGCTCTATGTGGAGGAATTGGAATAATACATCATAATTGCACGCCTGAGTATCAAGCCAATGAAGTACATAAGGTATATATATATTTTTTAATTTAAATATTTTCGTTTGTCTAGTGTAATCGCTAAATTTTTATTGCAACTCACGATTTCTCTCAAATTTGCTATTCATATAGATGGATTACAGGTTTCATCTCATCTTATATATCTATGATTTTTTTATTCGAACAATAACATTAGTGCTCAATGATAACATATAGATTAACAGTAAATAATATCCTGTCAGGAAAAATTATTAAGGAAGCTTTATAGGGGATTTCTTCTACTTTATTGAATTAGTCATACTTATCTCATTTATACTTATATTTTCTCATAATTTTTATATTAAAAATAAGGAAATAATTGGAGGTTTTTAAATTTTCAAATTGTACATTAATGTGTTTAAACTTTTTTATCTAATTTTTGTGATTCTAGGTCAAAAAATATAAACATGGTTTCATTAGAGATCCAGTAGTCTTATCACCCAATCACACAGTCAAAGACGTCCTAAATGTGAAAGCTGAACATGGCTTTTCTGGTGTCCCTATTACAAATACAGGAAAAGTTGGGGGAAAACTATTGGGTATTATAACATCTAGAGATATTGACTTTTTGGAAAGTACAACAAATCAACAATACATAAAATTGGAATCAATAATGACAAAATTAGAAAATTTAATCACTGCAACTGCTGGTGTTACATTACAAGAAGCAAATGTAATTCTTGAGAAGTCTAAAAAAGGAAAGCTTCCAATTGTCAATGAAAAAGGGGAATTAGTATCTTTAATGGCAAGAACTGATTTGAAAAAAAATCGTAGTTATCCAAATGCCAGTAAAGATGAGAACAAACAATTGTTAGTTGGTGCTGCTATTGGCACACGCAATGCTGATAAACAAAGACTGCAACATCTTACTACAGCTGGTGTTGATGTTATTGTTTTGGACTCTTCTCAAGGCAATTCCAAGTATCAAATTGATATGATTAAGTACATTAAATCAGAATATCCAGAATTGCAGGTAATTGCAGGAAATGTTGTAACAACTACGCAAGCTAAAAATCTTATAGAAGCTGGAGCAGATGCTTTAAGAGTTGGGATGGGTTGTGGATCTATTTGTATTACTCAAGAAGTTATGGCTGTGGGAAGACCTCAAGCAACTGCTGTATATAAAGTTGCAGAATATGCAAGGAAATTTGGTGTACCTATTATAGCTGATGGTGGTATTCAATCTATTGGACACATTATTAAAAGCTTAAGTTTAGGTGCTAGCACAGTTATGATGGGATCTTTATTGGCTGGTACCTCAGAGGCACCAGGTGAATATTTTTTTAGTGATGGTGTACGTCTAAAGAAATATAGAGGTATGGGCTCCTTAGAAGCTATGAATAGAAAAGATGCACATGGCTCAGCAATGGATAGGTACTTTCATAATGAAATGGACAAATTGAAAGTAGCTCAAGGTGTTAGTGGCTCAATAGTTGACAAAGGAACTGTTTTAAAATTCTTACCCTATCTGTTATGTGGCATTAAGCATGGATGTCAAGATATTGGAGCAAAATCTATCTCTACCTTGAGATCTATGATGTATAGTGGAGAATTAAAATTTGAAAGAAGGACACATTCTGCTCAGCAAGAAGGAAATGTTCATAGCCTGTTCTCATATGAAAAAAGACTTTTTTAAATAGGTAAATATTAAATGAGCACCTTACAAAAGGAGAAGTACCTGCATTTAATTGCATATAATTTGTCAATTTTAACAAATTATTCCCCGAATTATGTGAACTCACATATTTGCTTATACCTAAATATATAACCAAGTAAAAATATTTTATGAACGATTTGTTTTTTTATAATGGACAAGTGAAATTTACTTCACGACTATTTTACATATAATGTACTTACATTATAATGTATTTACGAGATACAATGTGTACTTTTACACATATATGTGTAAGAAAAATTGATCTATACAAGAGAAGAATTTCACTGGCAATTAATTTATAAAAAATCCTATAAATTTACATGAAAAATTTTTTCATATTTCTTTAATAATTCAATTTATTATTACATGTATGTACATGTATGCCATCCTTTAAGTAGATTAATCTGTTTAATTAATGTTACATTTATGACTGAATTGTTAAACGAGTTATAGTTGTATATTACTGTAATATTCTTTTCTTGTTGCATTTTTTATATCTGATTTATATCCCAAAATCTATATTGTTTGAAATTCCCATGAAATCACATTAACATTTCGATAAAATTAATAAGTAAGAAAATAAAAGGTATGTAATATCCTATTAAAAATCTATAATGCAGCAAGAAAAGGATAAAGAAAACAAATCCAGAATTTACATGCCAAACTATGGGAACACTATTGGAAAGAAATTTAATCAACTTAATTGTTTATTAGTTGTATATTCATTCCTACTGTAACGTGATAAAAAAAATATCTCACTAGATTCCAGTGTTATATTTTATCAGCTATTTTAATATAATTTATCAAAATATATTTTTATGATTCTGATTTAGTATAAGCTATCTTTTGAGATGAAAGATTTAAGCCCAAGTACTTAAACTAAGTCAATTAATTATATAATCCTAAATATATGAATTAAAAAAATACAATACACCATTTTATTGTAGTCAACCGCAAATTTTATACAGATGTTATAACAAAATCGTATATTTGAAATAAACCCCTAACTAATGTTAAATATATCTCGTATACTTTATTACTATATATTCCATACAAGTGTTTGCATTGAATAAAATAAATCATTAAAATATATCGAACGTTTATTTAAACCATGACATTATACCGTTATATATCGCGCTCTTTTTGAACATAACCTAAAAGTTACCCCGCAACCAGTACAAAAACAAGAGGTCGAAGAAGTGTGAGATTTTTAAACAATGGTTTTATGTAACGTAGAATGTTTAGAAAGAATTTCAAATTACTTAGATGTTTCACCGCTACCACTAGAAATGCAAGAAAACGTAAAATAATAAATTTTGTATGAAAATAAATTACTTTCGAGATCGCGATTTTTATATTATTTTATAGGTAATCGTTACTACGGAAAGGGAATCAAATGAAAAGATAGAAGGGTTTAGTACTATAATTCAACTGTTGATTGAAAATTCGAAGTATCCTGACATACTTGGTATTGGCAATGAAATGAAAGCATTATCACGTCAGTGGCTGGAATATGCAGTTGTCTGTGTTAATTACGCTGATACTCCTGCTAATGCAAAAAGGGTCTTGCAGGTAATTAAAATCCAATTTATCCAATTATTTATCTAATAAAATTTAAAAAATACAAAATTACATTAATTGAGTTAAAAATGTATAAAATATATACAGAATTTCATTTTTATAGGAATTAAATGTTACATTAAGAGACAAGACATATTTAACCGGTACAGAAAAAACCATTGCTGATGTTACATTGTATTATGCTCTACATTCAATAATGGTAATGAAAATAAAGTGCAATAAGTAGAGCATGGGAATCCTTAGTAGATTGTATGGATCAATCTAATCTCTTTGACCTATTTTTGTGTTGCAGCGGGAATTAACTCATCAAGAGAAAGCTCAATATGTACATGTCTCAAGATGGTTTGATAACATGCAACAAGAAGAAAAGTTAAGACAGCAATTAGATTTGATTTCTTTTGATTTGTTACATCTATTTTTATGAATAAAATAAAGAAAGAGTAGTAATTTTATAGACATTACATATTATTGTTAAAATAACTTAAGGAACAATAACAGACAGTTACATATTTATTTGTCAACTTATGGAAATAGAAGTAATTAAATTGACAAAATATAAAATTTAAAACATAATGTATTTCTTGTGTCACATATGATAATCTTTTTACATTAGTTCAAAGATAACAATAGCAGCCTAGTATCATGGAATAAATCTTTTTAATATATCAAAAACTGTGATTGTTTTTTTGTTTTAGATAGACAAATTGCGCATGTTGATTTTCGCAACTTAGAGCTGATTCCTATCTCTCGTCTATGCTCTAAGCAATTACAGTATTACCTTATTAACTACTCACATATGCGTATGTATGTATTCATATTTTATTATTACAAGGTATAGACCTGCCCTGACATCTTACGGAACCTCGTGTTATATGTTCTAAAATACCGGTTGTTCAGGTTAAAGTTCAGAGAAACAGAGGTTTTGCCATGCCCCCTACAATCTAGAATCTAGAGCGCTGAGTGTAATTTATATATATGTATATTCAAATCAACCGCGGAAGTGATAAAGTTACTAACAATTATTACTAATTGAATCGTAATATTTGATGGGTAATATCAAATAATACGAGTTAATTGGCTGTTATCATAATTATATTTTTATGTAATTCAAAAATTTATTAGACCATTAGCAAAATTGCCACTGATTTGTGAAATTACGAAGTATCAGATCGGAAATTTTTTATCTTTTCGGCAGAGTATAGTGAAATAATGCTTGTTTTTAATTAAATAATTTTATTCTTCAAAATAATTTCCATTATATTCAACAAACTTCTATAATAGACAAATATAATAGATTCTACTTGTAATCACTATTCCATCCAGGCATATAGTATTAAGTGGAATAGATGATTCGTAATACCCAGATAATACGTAACTAGTTTTTATTGATTTATTAAAATTTGTTGTTTCAAAGATGTTAATAATTTAACGTATAACCAAAACATGCATATTAAGTATAATTTATTTTTTAATTTTTTTCAATATCTCTCAATGAAATTAAGCATATATACAATTAACAGAAACATTTGAAATTTAATTTCAAATTAATAGTTGTTTTAATGTTACTACCTTTATTAACATCTTTCAAACAATTTCAACAATATTCAATTGTATAGTGACATAATGATGTATTGTACATGTATAGATATATTTAGCATATAAGACTAAAAGGTACTACATCTAATACTTTATGTTGATTTTCTTAACTTAGCTTTAATTTATCAATAAATAAGGATAAATATTTAATCAGTCTTAAATAGAGAAAATAACATAAATAATGGTTGATCTGAGATAATACATGCATTTTGTACTTTCCATAACTTTATATATAAAATATTGCATATCATTCCATAAATTATATTTATATATGTTGTACTTTTATATAACAACTTTTCTGTTTAGAAAATTAGAAAATAAGAATTTATGCTTTGTTAAATATACATCTCTTTAAACAAGCCAGTTATATCATTGTTTTAAACTACATAACTATAAGAGTCACATTTTCATATTTTGATATCATTAGTTGAAAATATTATTTTTTATATCATCACACAACATAAATTACTTACTACTACTAATTAAATTAATAATATTAGTCAATATAAATAATAATAAATATGATCACTGTAGAATGTTATACAATCCTTTTTAAAGTACATAAACACTACCATATTATTATGATACTTCTAACGTATTAAAGACACATGTAGACAAAAATTAGTATTCCATTTAATATCCCAATCAAATAATTTATTTGTACTCCTGATACCTTTGAAAATCTGAAAAAGAAATAAGATATGTAACAGAAGAAGCAATTAAAAAGTTATATAAAAAAAATACTCAAATTACATAATATATAAATAATATGATTAAATACTTAGTTTAATTACATACAGTAATTATATACAGTAAATTTTCCAGACTTTAACTTACCTTTGTTTAGAGGGACTAAAAGGGGAAGGTGGATTGATTCCAGGAATACTGCTATCTTTGTAAATTATAAACCAAGTAAAACCCATCATAATAAGACCACATACTGCTGCTTTTATTAGCCATCCATATGTTTTAAAAAATGATGTCATTACATTCACAACATCATCGTATTGACTACCAATGACAAATTTGTCACTTATAGTTGTTAACTGTTTTACTTTGAACTCTGATATATCAGATATAAATGATAAATCAAATACATTGAATATGTTTGAAAATATAGACGTTGATGATGCTACATATTTAACGTTATTTTGCAGCTGTAAAATACTACCTAAAGAGATGATATGAAAATATCAACAGTTACAATAATATATAAATTATTTAACATGCAATGCTGCAACAAAATTTATTTCTATATGTCTAAATTTATTAATATAACAAAAAAAATTTCATTTGTAGTTTTAATTGTAATAATGTAAATAATAGATAGCATATCAGATCAGTTTACAGAGCATATTCTATTTAGAATGTATTAAGACACATTGAAAACAAATTCGCAAATTAGATTGCATATGACGCAACATTGCACAAGTATATTAAAGCATAAATTTTGCATTATTATTTGAAGCTTGTCAATACGAAGATATTGAAAAAAAGTTATCATAAACGATACATTCCTTATGTTTAATAAATTTTATATCAAGATAAATATATACAAAGTATAAATACATGCAACATGAATTAACACACACAGTAATTTTACAAGACAAACTTCTTAATAAAAAAAATACGACTGAACATTACTTACCATAATTTATATATATTTTTCCCAAGACAATAGACAATGATACTATAAACAGCACTAAACTGAAATTCTGTTCATTTATTTGTAATCTTTTCCATAACCTCACTGGTGCAGTGCAATTTTTGTTTGTCACTAAATCGTTAGTTCTATTTAAACGTGAATTTAGATTTTTTTCACCCATTTCGATTTCCAATTATAAAATACATATACATTTATATCGAACATTCAAAAGATTGTGAATGACAAGTGAAGTGATACGTATCACCAAAAATAACAGTGAATAATAATAACACACATAAATAGCGCTCGATTCTTACATATACCTCCACAATAAAACTCTTGCGCATGCGTGTTAGAAACGATTATTCAGGACTGTATTATACGATTTGTATTCAAATTCAAAATACCACATTTTGAGTACTATATTAATTTTTTGTGAATTCTACACAGAATTTAAAAATATGTGAATATTATAGAGAATAACTAAAATGAATGATCAATAAATTTCAATTTTGTAGTTTATATGTCTATTATAATATTATAATTTGTTTCTTTATAATTTATTTATTATTTGCAATAATGATATCTTAAATATATAGTTGTAAAATAATATGTTTGATATGTTGTATTAAAAACCCAAGTAAATGATGCACATCGCAGCAACGCTCCTGCAGTTATATGATTATGGAGGGGTAAAAGGTAGGTTAGAGGTTTCAGTTAACCGCAGTCGTCATTCGCTTAGCGGCGAAGACGGTGTGTTTGAAGGAGCTGGACTCCACAAGAAACAACTTATTCGTATTTAGACGTATATGGAACCATAAATTACGCATATATATTTATTATTAAAAAAAAAATGGCAACGCAAGAGGAAATTGGTATTGGAGATTTGGTCCTTTTGGACGAAATCACATTGGAAAAAATTGTGGAAAATTTACGAGTTAGGTAAGATCATGTTTTGACTAGTGATGAATAAGGCGGTAAATCAGGAAATTGGCGGGAGATTGAGGAATACAAGTTACTTTTCCTTTAAAAAACGTGACAGGTGTCCTGTTTATGTTTCGATAGTGTTAGTATTTCGTAGATAATCCACCAAGAGGGCGTGGCTAACCGTATAGCAGGTGGTTGCAATTCGGTTTCGTTATTTGGATTTGAACTTGACCTATATATAATACCCATGATATAATAGAATACATGAAAATTTTGTACTAAGATCACCCTTAAATGATAATATGTTCCTGAACATGGATTTTATTTCCATAACTATGAATTTATGCATGTCTTTCCGCTTTTATATTTATATAAAATCGTTAATTATAATATATATTTTAATGTGTTTACATTTTTATATAGAAAGCTATTAGTATATGTTTAAGATATTTAGTTTTATAATAAGTAATATTTAAGTCTTATCTTGTTCCGTATTCTATGAGTCATCGTCTTCGGTTCTTTGGTATCTTAAACTTTACATGATACTTAACTAACTGTTCTTGATAATAAAAATGTTTACAATTTCTTTTATTCTATATATGGAACACATATTTAATTACATTTCATTTAAAAATGAGATACTTATTCTGTTTATAAATAAATACACATATTCTTTAAAGTAAAGATCATTCGAAAAAATGTATAGTTTTAAACGCGCGATTGATAACGAAGATAGATAACGCAACTTAGTATAACAAATTGTATACGTTTGTATTGTAAATTGTTTTATACGTAATATACATTTCCTACGTAGAATACGTAGTAAACGTATTTAATTTTTAACCTTAATATATGATTATAATATAACACTTAATAAATAAACTAAAACATTAGTTGCATTTAATGATAATTGATAAAACGATAAAATTTATCTTTCAAAAATAAAAACAAGTTTATATATTAGCACATATACATATCAAAGTTCTGTTGAATTATATTTATTTATTATACTTATATTTAATTTTATTTTAGATACAATGGTGGAAAAATTTATACATATATTGGAGAAGTATGTATCAGCATAAATCCATACAGAAGTGTAAATATATATGACAATGATTATATTAATAAATATAAAGGTAAAAGATCATATTTCACATAGTAACGTCATAATCACATGTTGACTAAACAAAATAATTAAAAATTATCAGATAATATATAAGAACAATTTTAAAAATTATATTTTAGATAGAGAATTATTTGAAAATCCACCACATATTTTTGCAATTGCTGATGCAGTGCACAGAGAAATGAAGCAACAACGTCGTGATACTTGTATTGTAATTAGTGGGGAATCTGGTTCTGGTAAAACAGAAGCAAGTAAAATTATTATGAAATATATTGCTGCAGTTACCAATTTAAGTGGTCAACAAGAAATAGAAAGGTGTATAGATCATTCAAGAATAGTATCTTATTGTTAAATTTTCTGAAGTAATTTCATTTGTCTTTAGAATTTTGTATCTATAGTATCTAATATTATATTCTCCCGTCTGTCAGAGTAAAAAATATTCTTATACAATCTAATTCAATACTGGAAGCTTTTGGAAATGCAAAAACAAATAGAAATGATAATTCATCTCGGTTTGGAAAATACATGGATATAGATTTTAATTTCAAAGGTGATCCAATTGGTGGTCATGTTACTAACTATTTATTGGAAAAGTCAAGAGTTGTATATCAGCAAAATGGTGAACGGAATTTTCATTGTTTCTACCAGGTATTAACAATAATTTCATTGTATATTATTTTTCTTCACTGTACATAAAGTATTGTATTTGCAAAACAGTTTACTTAAAATTTGCAGTTATTAAATGGTTCCAGTGAAACAGAGTTAAATAAATTACGCCTAGTACGAGATCCAGCTGCTTATTTCTATGTTTGTGCTGGAAATTGTAATAAAACCAATGCAACTGATAAAAGTGACTATAAAACAGTTACTTCAGCTATGTCCACTCTTGGATTCACTCAAAATGAAGTGCAAACGATCTGGAATATCATTGCTGGCATATTACATTTGGTTTGTTGTAACTAAAATAATAAACAAAATTAAAAAGTTACTATTTCATTTCTAATATGAAATTTGGTTTTCAGGGCAACATTACTTTTAAACTTATTGACGATAAACTTTTCATTGAAAATAGAACTGCTTTAAACGATACAGCAAATTTATTTTCTATTAGTGTACAGGAATTAAGTACAGCTCTTACACAAAGAGTTATTGCAGCAGGTGGAGAAGTTATGCAAAAAACTCATACTTCAACAGAGGCAGAATATGGTAGAGATGCCTTTGCTAAGGTAATGTTTGCTTTTATAGTTATTTGTTTCCCATGTTTAAAAAATAAGTAAATATTACTTCAATTTTTATTAAATAATAAAAACTAAATTATGTTTTAGGCTGTATATGAAAGATTGTTTACTGAAATTGTATCTCGTGTTAATAGTGCAATTAATGTAAATGATACAGAAGCTTATAAAAGATATAGAACAGTGATTGGAGTACTTGACATATATGGTTTTGAAATTTTTGATATAAATAGTTTTGAACAATTCTGTATTAATTACTGTAATGAAAAGTTGCAACAATTGTTCATTGGTAAGAAAATTTTACCTAAACTTATTATATTGAAAAATTAAATAGACATTTAATATTATTAGATATATTATTATTAATTACATTTAATATTTTAGAATTGGTATTAAAACAAGAACAAGAAGAATATAAAAGGGAAGGTATTGCATGGCAAAATATTGATTATTTCAATAATCAAATAATTTGTGACTTAGTAGAGCAACCTCATAAAGGAATGATAGCAATTATGGATGAAGCTTGCCTCAATGTCGGCAAAGTTACAGATGAAGTCAGTTTTCTTAATTTATTATATTGATATTCATTATTTATTATATACTATGCTTACAAAGATTATGATTATTCTGTACAACAAATTATTTCTAGATGCTTCTAGAAGCTATGGATCAAAAATTACTTGATCATAAACATTATGCCTCTCGACAATTGAAGCCAATGGATAAAGAACTTCAACATAAAATTCAATTTAAGATTAAACACTATGCTGGAGATGTAATATATAATATTAATGGCTTTTTAGATAAAAATAAAGATACGTTATTTCAGGATTTTAAACGTTTACTTTATAAAAGCAGTAATCCAATAGTTAGCAAAATGTGGCCTGAAGGTGCACAAAACATTCTAAAAGTATGTAAATACATTTACTACATAATTGCGTATTACATTATTTTTATTGTTATGCTATTTTATTTTAGACAACAAAAAGGCCTTTAACAGCTGGAACTCTTTTTCGTAATTCCATGATAGCTCTGGTTAAGAACCTAACAAGCAAAGAACCATTTTATGTGAGGTGTATAAAACCTAATGAAGTTAAATCACCAGTTGTATTTGATGAAGAAAGAGTAAATCATCAAGCACGATATTTAGGTCTTCTCGAAAATGTATTAGTTAGAAGAGCAGGCTTTGTGTATCGTCAACGATATGACACATTTTTAAAACGGTATCTGTCTATATATGTATATGCAGAGAAGTAATGTGATTATTACATAACGAAATTTTTTAAATTATATTACCAATGAAATTGTCTTTATCAGGTATAAGATGATATCTCAATACACTTGGCCGAACTTTAGAGGTGGTAGTGACAAAGATGGTGTACGTACTTTAATGGATGAAAAAGGTTTTAGTAATGATGTAAAATATGGACATACTAAAATATTTATTCGTTCACCACAAACACTTTTTGCATTAGAAAAGGTCAGCGTTATTTAATTTTGTCTATTTAAAATTATGCAAATATTGAAACAAATCCTTCAAAACATATTTATTTTTAGGCACGTAGCGATTTGATCCCGGGTATTGTAATATTATTACAAAAGCAATGGAGAGGATATTTATGTCGTCAAAAGTATAAAAAGATGAAAGCTGCCCTTGTTATAATGAAACATTATCAAAAATATAAAATGTACACATATATCAAGGAATTAGAAAAAATGTTTCAAAATGCAAAAACAATGCGGGATTACGGCAAACATTTAACTTGGCCCTGTGAAAATTTTGCTGTAAGACACATAATATTTGCTTTAAAAATGATGTATGAAAGATGGTGGGCATGGATGATTCTCAGACTTATCCCTAGAGAGGACTGGCCTCAACTACGATTGAAGGTATATATATCATCAATCAAGATAGCTAATTCTTAATTCCAATTTTTGACATTAACACAATCTTAGATGGCTGCGGGCGTAGTTTTGCGTTCAAAGCGACTTCATTGGGGACAAGATAGACGTTGGGAGGGGAATTATCTTTCCAAACCAGATGAAAATCCTCAAAGTGATATTTTTAATTCTTCAATAAATAATCTTCGCAATACTGATCATTTTAAAGCAGTTTTATTTAGTGCATTTATTAGAAAAACCAACAGGTTTGTATTAAGTGTTGTTACATTACATGCTAAATTTTATCAATTCTATTATAAGTAAATTATAATTATAGATTTAATAAACCAAAGGATCGTGTACTAGTAGTTACTGAACATGCAATATACAAGCTTGAAAGTTCTAAATTTAAAAATATGAAAAAAGGCATGCCAATAACGGAAATAACAGGTTTAAGTGTATCACCTGGAAAAGATCAGCTTATAACAATTCATTCAAATCGAGGAAATGATTTTATTATGTCAATTATTGCTAAAGATGATAGAGTTGGAGAACTTGTTGGTATTTTAAGTAATAAATATAATCAGTGAGTACATATTTATTGTTTAAAATTTTATATGCAAAGCTTCGCTGCTTGAATATATATTAAAATATTATATTTTATGCTAGATTACGTTCTGCTGATCTACAAATTACAGTGGATGTAAAATTTAAATGTATGCTAGGAAATAAGAGTAAAGTATTACGAGTAGAAGTACATCCTGAAGTTCATGAACCAACGTTCAAAAAAGATGGTGAAAATATCATATATGTCATTCCGCCGTCAGTCGGTATAATTGATGGAAGTGCTAATACAAGGTTCAGAACCGTTAACTAAAATAATCCTTTCAACTACCTTTCTAATATTTTATCATAAATATTAAGGTTAAATTATTATATATACTAATAATGTTACTACAAAAATATTTTTTGAAAATATCTTTTTATATATTCATACATCTATTAATGTACAAATAATATTAGGAATATTAATAGGGTCGTAAGTTAAAAACAAGTGACAATACAGTAATTTAGTAACATAAAGCATTTTTAGTGCAAATACGCGAGTATTTTACGAGTATCACACAAATACTGTATCAAATAAGTAATGGAAAGACTTTATTATATTGTTTAACAAAACTTCTTTATGTAAATACGTACAAAATTAAATCCATTAAAAGTAATGCATTTCAAATTGTAAGAATTAAATGCATTACTTATGTGAATAAGTTGTAAATTTCTAAATTGGAATGATACATAGGTCTTAAGAGAATTAACACAGTATTGCTTTAAAAAAGTATCATTCTTTGGTACAGTAGTCTTAACACATATTTACCAATGTGGCATTTTACTTAAAATATTTTTGAAAATATATTTTTACACCATCGTTGAATATTTATATATTACGTGAAAATTTAATAAGATTTATAAAAAATACAATTTATATGTATGTTAAAACTGATATATAGATTAATCAAAATTTTAACACTATTAAGCATAAATAATAGATAGCATAATAAAAAAATAAATGTCAATGAAAAATTTGTCACATAATTATTGCATTGAAAATTTTCTAATTATATTAACGTTACGTTTTAATAATGCTGTACGAGTTGAGACAAAAGATGTAATATGATATAGCACATCATAAAATGGTGCCATTGTTAAAAAATAAATTTACATTTTTACATATTTTTATTTATGTATAAAATTATATAAGTAACCATAAACAGAAACAATAAATCATTTACGTACGACAAAAAATGTTTCTAAATTAAAAATGTTATTCCATAAGTTAAAAGATACGAATTTCTTTATTTATTACATTTTTTTATTGTTGATGTGTAATAGAATACATTTTTTATACAAAATAATGTAATCTAATCAATGCGTTGATATAGATATATATATCCTAATTCTTTTGGTGGATTTTCAGATAATGCAACCTGCAATAAACGATTTAAATGAGTGCATTTACTATATTACAATTTATTTTATACTTGCAACACATACTTTGTCATCATTGTATATTACCCATCGATTATCTTTCAGAAGATGACACACGTAATGTCCTACCATTGTCGATGTACCCATATGTGATATGAATCCTACTAATTTATATTCTAAAATATGAAAATACAATAATTATCTCGATATGAGTAATTCTTTACATTATTAAATACTGAAAAGTAAACTTACGATCGATTCCGTCTTTAAATACTTCTTTGGAATGTTTTGGTTTGTCTTCAACTTCTAAAGCATCCAATTCATTTTGATGACTAAAAATCCAATCTGCTGCGCGTTCTAAATTGTTATCAGTCGCTTTAAGCGCTTTTGTTGCTTGTTCTTTTGTGAAACTCATTCCCATTAGCATAGCCACAGCATCTTCATTTGCCATAAATTTATCTTTTTCTAAGATTGAATAAACAAAAACAAATATGAATGTTATTAAATTCATTTATACGGAAATTTGAAAAAAAAAAGGATTAGTTACCTGGTTTAGCATCAATTCCAGGTGGTACAAATGGATCCGCAAAATCCGAATCCGCGATATGTTCCATTAACCAGTTTGTGGCTGCTTCTAAACCACGATTCTCCGTAAAATAAAGAGCTCTTTCACAGGCTTCTGGTGGAAATCCCATATCTGTCAACTGATTCAATATCACGGAATCATAAACAAGTGGCGGAGGTTCGGTACCAACTGTTTCCGGTAATAATTCTTCTGTGGGTTGCAAACCAAAACCTCGAAGAGAACTTAAGTTTAGTATGTCTGGCATTTCCACTGCTACATCTAACTTCATTGGTGTCCAATCTTCTTTCATCGTGAACTTTTTTAAATGAATTAATAGATAATCCGGGAAAGTAGAGAGTCTAGTCGTTCTATAAAAGAGTACGCTTATTAATTATGTGCAGTAAAACATTATATGCATCATAACTTACTTTTGCGCTGTTGTCTTTTCATTTAAAGCTGAACTATAAAATTGCTCCACTGTTTCTGACCGAATAAATGTTTGCAAACAAGATGATAGTTTTATGCGTGGTCTGACAAGAGCATTTGTATCCAATTTTTGTCCTTTTGCTTCAGTTTCGCTCTTCAATGTTTCATAAGCTGCGACTTCATCCTATATGCAATATATGTTATGTAAATGTATATTTTTTAATTGAGACATATAAGTTATATAAATCATTTACCTTATTTACGGCAGTTTCTACAGGTATTGGAAGTGGTAGTAAGTATTCAGTACGATAAGTGTACTTTACTTTGTTAGACCGACTACACTGATACCTTTCTTCAACTTGGAATTTAAAACAATCAGTAGGATTCGTTTGATGACGACTGTGA
The DNA here is from genome assembly GCF_014825855.1 of Bombus pyrosoma. Lineage (NCBI taxonomy): Eukaryota > Metazoa > Arthropoda > Insecta > Hymenoptera > Apidae > Bombus > Bombus pyrosoma. The sequence continues at coordinate 4,436,168 of NC_057774.1, forward strand.
CGCTGTGCGATCAATTTCCTGATATTAGTATTGTAACTTCATATAAAAACTGAAGTAGATTATTTTTATATATCTATTAAAAATATAAAATGTGGCAATATTACATCTATGATATTTATGATGTGAAGAAAGAATTCTTGCGCATCTTGCTGTCGATTTGAAGAAAATCCAGGGTGTCCACGGCCGACTAAGGTTTTAAACATCCGTGGTGGAATACCTTGACGTGATTCGTGTTCATTGTTCGTATCTGGAGGAACTGAGTATTTACCAGAAAGTAAACCAACTCCAAGCTTAGTCCTATAATATTAATTTCTTGTATCTTAAAATTGGTAAGTAAATTTGTATGCCATACTTTCATTTTTTCTTAACTTACATTTGAACATTAAAATCATTTGCTGGATCAGTGTGATTCTGCTGAAATATCTGTGATGCATTATTTACAAATCTGAAATTCAAATTCCGATTATTAAACACTGATTCTATTATAAAGAAGGATCTAATGTTTCATTAAAACATTAAATAAATACATAAAAACATTAATTAAATAATTGTTATAGTACTGATTAAACTTTTCTCCTATACAACATAAAAAGCTTTACATGGTACTATTTGTTTATTTAAAATCAAGTTGCAAACCTGTTGACAAAATCTGGAATCGCGAATAACATCTGCATCACACTGTTTAAGTAACAAGAGTTTCCTAAGTTAGCAAGTCCTGTATACCCAGGTCCATACAAAGGTGTTAATTTACTTGCTGCTTCTTGAAGTGCAACCCATTCACCAAATCTTTGATTGAGATCTAATTCAAGTTCTATCATAGATTTATCAGTTTTTTCCATTTGAGCAATATTAATACCCCAATGAGCTAAATGTGCTACTAAATTTGGATCTTCCACCATATCATCTTCATCGTATGAAAACACATCTGCTTTTCCTTCTTTGGTTATAGTTCCTAATTTCACTGCTAATGAGTAACCCGTTACTCTATAATGTTCTACCGCATGATCATTTCCTCCTGTTCCATCATAAAATTTACGTCCACAGAGAATACTACCATCAGTTAAATTAAGCCAGAGATTTTGAGTTAAATCACATTTTTCACACTTCCATCCACTAGGTGGTATCTTTTTTCCATTATCTAATTGTTTAAGATTTGCTGCATGTCTAAGAATTTGATAATTATTTAAAATAACGATAAAAAGAATATTTTTTAAATTAGTACATACTTAAACTTTTGTTCTTACTTTGAAACTGCCTTTATTTCTCCATCCCAAGTTCCAGCTAATGCCTCTACTTCTGCTATTTTTGTTGCGGATTCTGCTTCTAATATAGATTTAATTGCAACCTCTACCTATATACATCAAATTTTTCATGTAATTTTTTATTGTTCCTACTTTTTATTCTTTTTTAGTAAGTTTATGTAAAACTTACTTCTTGTGGTAAATTGTCTGTTGGATATGGTACTTTAATAAAATTTGGTAGAATAACAATTTGATAAGATTCGTGGTATGTATATTTTTGTTGATCTGGTGTAAATCCATCTGTTGTTCCTATTGCTAATCTAGTAATTTTCTTTTCAGGGCCATCTCCTTGATGTTTAGAAGGAATCTATAAATATTAACACATATTTTGTGTTATATATAAGCAATTTGTATTTTGTACTAACATATTTTTTAAGATTTTTGTTTTAGATATAGTAAAGTACTCACCTCTTTTCTTTTTCTTTTAATATGTAGAAACACAGGATTTTCTGTTAATTGATAATAATGTTGTACATAATCCTGGCCTAATCCCAAGAACGTGGTAAGATTAACGTACAAACCAGTACAAGTATCCTTAAAAGAAAAAACAACGAAAGTAATTATATTATCATTGGATTATTTTCTGTAATTATAAGATCGTCATGACATCTTACTGGAGTATCAAAAGAATAAACACACTCATCCTTATATATTTTATCATTTTTCTGTGGTACCCTAATATTGGATAAATGTTTCATCAATTCCTCCATTATAAAGAAAATGTAATCACCATAAAAAAAAGAAAATGTCCGAATAAATTGAAAAATAACCGAGTTAAAGATCACCGGCTCCTCGTATTGATGATATGCGTGATTTGAGGAATGAGAAGAAGAAACTGGAATATATTCGATTCTTCTCGTTTCTCTTTAAAAACCAGTGGTGCTCAATGGTAATCACACGATTTTCATATTTCAATTTAGTACAATATCTTTAACTGACTCATGCCACTTAAAAGAACACCATGAAAAAAAAAATATTATTATAGTTTATAGTTTTTGATTAAATAACAAACTATTTGTCTCTTCTAATTTTTAATTTTTATAGATTTAAACTTATATTGCAAGAATGCACGAAACAGAACAAGCCTTGCTGTTTCGGTGAATAGTTGTTTGAGCAGACGGTACACAGATGTTATATATGTATGTGATGATTCATACTGTCATTAACCTAAAATAAAGTTCATATTTTATTTACTAGGAAATGATCACGTAAATTTTGTGCATAAAAAGTATTTAATCAAATTATGCGTATCATTTATTATATATCCTTATTATAATTTGCATTCACTTTTGCAACAATGGAAAAAGAAAGGTAATTTAATCTTTCTTTCTAATTGTATGTGCTTATTTATGAAAATATAACTAATTTCTACGTTTATCAATTTAAAATTATACACAATATTAATTTATGTAATGTGTAATTATTCTTTAACATATATCTTTTTAAGTTATTTAATAATACGTTATGTACTGTAAATGAATCTATCAGGTTTACAATGCTCCTTTTGGATTCAGGAGAAATATTTTTTGAAGATTATAGTGTTCAAATGAAACTTGTTGATAATTCTACTTCAGAAGAACAAACATGGAGAGATGGAAGATTAAAATTCTGTTCAAAATCCTTAGTATTTGTAAATAAAGATATTAATCAGCCTTTAATTAAAATTCAACTTAAAGAAACTATAGCCATTGATCAATGTCAATCCAACAATGATCTAGCAAAGTTTGTATTTTTAGCTTTTAATATACCACTATAATAGTTTCCTTGCATTAACAATCTTTATTTTATTTACAAGATGTAGCAATATATTATTGGTTCAATGCAAACAGTATGTGAAAATGTTGGAGAAAAATATACTTGCACCATATAAATTCATACACCAAAATACTACTTTTCATTTTTACTTTAATTATGCAAAAATAGATGATTGTCTTCCACAAATCCTACAGTTATTTAGAGCAGCTACTTTGCCAACAGCTGAACAAAATGCAATGGTATATTTTAAAATCATTATGTATATTATTATACTAAAATCTTTAAAATAATGTTACTAAATTATTATTCTTATGTAGATTATGGCGATTGTACACTCTCGACAATCTAGAGTATCATTTGATACATCATGGTTAGGAGACTTATACGAGCAGGTAGTGTTAGAAACACAAGCAAATAAAGTATTGCCTCTTGTTATAAATCCAGGAAGAATACTTTTAACAACTTCAAGAATTTATTTTCAACCTTATAATAATTTAGACCAAGTATGTATTTTATAATGTCAATGATAAATAATTTAAGCAAGTTATTAAAAGAATAATTTTATGATTTTAGCATCCAGTTTTAAAAATACAACTGAATGATATTATTAATATTAATAAACGACGATTCCTTCTAAGCCAAATTGTAAGTATAGCTTTGTACATTAATGTCTAATCATTGTAGTTTGATATAGATATTTTAAAATTATTTTAAACATAGGGGCTTGAAATAAAGTGGTTACGACAGCCTGAAAATAAAGTTGAACATCTATTTATATCATTAAAAACTCAAAATGACAGGGATGAATTATACACAAATTTATTAAACCAACCTACAGTTTCTTTAGAAAGAGTACCTCAGGATCAAATGACTATGAGGTGGCAAAGTGGTTCTTTGTCAAATTATGATTATCTCTTGTACATTAATAGGTAACTTTTATATTAATAAATAATTGAAATATTTAATTGTACAGTTTAACTTAAATATTACTTTTCAGTTTGGCAGATAGAACTTTTCATGATTTAACTCAGTATCCAGTTATGCCTTGGGTATTACAAGATTATACATCTGCTACATTGGATTTAAATGATCCTAGTATTTATAGAGATCTTTCAAAGCCTATTGGAGCTCTTGAGCCAAATCGGTTAGAAAGATTAAAGGTGTATTTCTTTTTTGATATGCAAAATATGTATGTCAGGAGTGAGATAATGGTGTTATTGTGTTTTAGGAACGATATTTGGAAATGTCAGAACCAAAATTTTTGTATGGTTCTCATTACAGTGCCCCAGGATTTGTATTATTTTATTTAGTACGAAAATATCCTCAGTACATGCTTTGTTTACAAAATGGAAGATTTGATCATCCAGATAGAATGTTCAATAGGTATGTGTTTTTTTTTAAAATATATGTTGCTATGATTCTTTGAGAGTATTAAATTTATGAATGTTAAGGAAATATATATGTTGTTGACTCTAGTAGTGATAATAAATGTATGTGTATAAAATTTTTGGTTGCACAGACAAGGTAAAATTTTATGGTGATTGCTTATTATACTGTAAAAATAATTACTCTGTCGACTCTGCAGAATCGATTTTTTGTTTCACTCTTACCAACAAAAACACCTAACAGTGTAGCTGACGTTTGGAAAAATGTTTTGGTGAACATGTCTGACTTTAAAGAACTGATCCCAGAATTTTATGACACAAACAATGGTGGTGATTTTTTAATAAATAGTTACGGCATTGATTTTGGATATCGACATGATGGAACAAAAATAGGAGATGTACAGTTACCACCATGGGCAAATGGTATGTGTTTTTTAATTTATAAGAAATAATTATTTGTAATCTAATACGAATTAGTTATCAAATTCTAGGACCAGCTCATTTTGTACAAGTATTAAGAAGTGCGTTAGAGAGTGATTATGTTTCTCAAAATCTTCATCACTGGATTGATTTAATTTTTGGATATAAACAAAGAGGAATTGAAGCAGAAAAAGCTAATAATGGTAAACTATTTAATTATAAAAGTTGACGTACAAATAACATTTATTTTATAATATACTGCATTTCAGTATTTTTCTATTTATGCTATGAAGGAGCAGTTAACTTAGATACTATTAAAGATATTAATGATAGGCATGGTTTGGAGATACAAATTATGGAGTTTGGTCAAATACCAAAACAAATTTTTACTTTACCACACCCCAAACGTTCTATACTTACTCTGGATAAATTGCATATTAAAACTACTTCAGCAACAATTGCAAGTGAAACAGGTATATGATATATAATCTCAATTTAAATAAATTAAAAGTTAATGAAATATAAATGTATTATAAGTATGTGTAATAAAAAATAATTTCTTTCAGAAGATAAAGAAAATCCTATACAAAAGACTTTTAAATTACATGAATTAATAATGTTTCAATCTCATAAAGAAAGTGTAAGTAGCATTATCATACAGGATAAGGAAGAAATTAATGAAGTAATATCAGTTGGACAAGATGGAATGCTTAAATTATATAGTATAAAAAATAAAAAATTAACACGTAATGTATCTTTATCATCATTACCACTTTCCTCTTGTGTATCATATTATACATCTTCTCATCGCAATATATTAGTTGCCGGATCCTGGGACAATTCACTGTAAGCATGTTAAATTAATATTTCATATATGTATTTCACTTTTTTATTGATTAATTTTTTTTATAGGATATTTTACGATATTGAATTTGGTAGAGTAATAGATATACTACAAGGACATGAAGATGCTGTTTCTTGTTTAGCATTAAGTGATAGTCGTAAGATTATTATCTCTGGTTCATGGGATTGTACAGCAAAAGTATGGAAAAGTTATTCTTCTGGGACAAAAATTAAACCAGCTGAGTGCCTTATTGCACAACTAGATCATGATTCTAAAGTAACTTGCATCAATATATCAGGGTAAAATTATGTTTCTTATAGTTTGTAAGTAATATTAAATAGCATGTTTAAAATATCTTTATTGGTGAAATATTTATAGAGATGAAACATTATTGGTATCTGGTACAGAAGATGGAGAAATTTTTTTATGGAATATGGATACATATCATCTGCAATTTACTGCAAAAGGTACATTTCATGATAACTATCTTCTCGATTTTAAAAGGCATATTCACTTTATTTTCTTTTCTACAGCACATAATTGTAAAATAAATGCAATGGTGTTTGATCAAGAAGGAAAAAGCATAATTTCATGTGCAGAGGATAAAATACTAAATATAATTGATATTCATACAAGTACTCAGATTTATCGTACAACTATAGAATACGAACCTCTAACACTAACATGGTTCAAAAGTTTTTTATTAATAGGAGATAGTAATGGTAATATTAATGTTTGGAACCGCCAAGGAGCAGTTTTTATTACACAAATACATTGCCATAATGGTACAGTATTCTATATATTAATACATTAATTCCTTGTATTTACATTGGAATATTTGATACTTAAAATTTAATTTACATATGACTTTACTGATAATTAAGAATACAGTCATATTTTAGGTCCAATTAATACATTATCAGTATCAACAGAAAATAATATAGTCTTAACTGGTGGAAAAGACAGGAAGATAATCGTATGGGATTGTAAAAATGTATAATTCATATTGTAATATCTGCAATGTGACTGAAATATTCCTTAGTTATAAATTTCACTATCAGTTTATAGCAAAACTTTACATCTTAGTAAATATAATATAGCAGAAAAGTTGTATCTAATACATACATGCTGTATTCATTTGGAATTGTTGTAATATTCGTTGAAAGTCTAACATTTGTTGCATATTATAATATTTTAGCATATTTTATGTCATGCTGTTACACATTCCTAACAGTTTATAAAAAGTCTCAAATACAAACATTATACATACATTTAAAATACTGTTTCTTTAACATATTCTTTTTGTAAACTTGAGTCTACAACAAATTTTTATACATAAATTTATATATATACTGGATATGTAGTATATAGTTTTTATAAGTTCTTTGGATGTATTTCATAAATTTATTTCCTAACATTCAGTCTTATTCTTTTATGAAAACATAAATCTAAATACGAAGAACACAAAATTAATTAAATAATAAAAGTAATTTGCAATTGTATTTATAAATCTAAAAAAGTAAATAAAAAGTAAAAACTTGTAACTTAATCTACAAAATGTGAACATAATGTGCGTTTTGAATTATATGTAAATTGAATGTTCAATATTCATGACTTTATATTCTTCATATAGCATATAATGTCATATTACTTCGAATACTTTCACTAATGATTGTAATTTCAATATTGCTAAAGAAAATAAATTCTATTTATTTTGGTATACTTTCTGTATAGTTTTTTCATATATGTTTAAATAAACATTTCATAAAAATAAGTTATGTAATACAAATGTTAATTGTGTAACCTATTATTACTACCATTAATTTTTCATATATTCATATACACATACTTGTTTGTTTTATATATTTTCTTCTATTTACTACTATTTATTTGAGTGATCCAATTCATTATTTAATGATAAATTTGAATCATCCAATTGTTTCAACTGTTCATATGTTATAAAAAATATGATATTCCATGGACCCATTCTAAACCAAGTAGGTACAAAACCCTTGTACAAGGCTAAAAATCCTTCATTTTTAAAAGTCTACAAAAAAAATAAAATCTGTATGATATTATTAAAAAGGACAAAACATATGTAAATAATATTTTAAACCATATACCTGTACAAAGCAATCTATGCTACCATTATAAATATGTGGTGGTAACATGCCACTTGCGGTAGGTATCCTTTTTTGATTCATTAAACGTGTCTGTAACAATTTCATTTAAAAAATACAGATGATAAAATATTTACTTAATTATACTTACACGCACAACATCTATAGGAGTAGAAGCTATTGCACTTCCCATACTAGCTATAAAACTGGACCTGAAATATATAATTACATGTATATGTGAGTATACATATGTGTATATTCAATAGCAATTTTGAAGCCCTGTTTCATTCTGCTAAATTAAAGCAACCCTTATCCAGGCTCTTGAAATTCAAATATACAATGTGGTATCTGCAATATTATAACTCATAAAAAAGATCTGTATGGTATATTTTAGAACTTACTATAAAATGTTCAATAGATGGAAAAAATATACATAAAGAAAATAAAGAAAACAAAAGCAAACTATGTATTCAATCTTGTATATAATTCTGTAAATAAATTTGCATGAAATGGTAAGTGAAACGATTCATTATGCAATTTAAGATGATTAGACATCTGGATAACAGTTTTAACAATTTATATACAAACAAGAAATATTAAACATAACTTCCATTTTGATTCTCTGTGGTCATCTCAATGTCCACGTACTGAATGTGCCCATGTGCACCACAGTGTGAAAGAACCTGGAAATAAAATTTTTCACTTTTAGAAAAATGTTACTTCCTTTTTAATTAAGTATAAAACCGCTATATTATTAATATTGCTAAGTCAAAATTATTTGAGTTATTTCATTCATTATCTGCTACTCCTAGAAAAATGTTTATACTGTACAATACAAACATGAATGTCAAAATTAAAATACAGAAAATTTTGTTTATTAGTTATACATATTTATCATGTGTATATTACCAAAGTCATAGGATAGAAAAATTTAGGAGATATAATAAATAATACTAATATTAGAAATTATAAACATTATTAAAAAAATTGTAACATAAAATAAACAAGATATGTTTAGATATACTCACATGACATCACATACTGTAAAAGAGCACATGAAATATGTTTGCTTTAAAAACATTATTGAACATTTGTTAGTATGATAATGGTGTGATAAATATTTTGTGATAAACAGAAATAGCCCGGATAAGGGTTTATTTATTATTTACGTATTAATATTAAGAGAAAGACTAATACACAATTTATACTTGTTTTCAAATAAACTATTTTTAATACAATAATATACATCTATTTATACAATGATATCAAAGAACAATATAAAATTAGATAAAATATATAGATACAGTTTACTTACACAAAATGATTACTAATACTATCTCCCAATAGAACCATAAACTTTTTTTTACTGTAATCATATATAGGCAATTCTACAGCTGCAATAATTGCTGCTCTTTGAGCAGTAGGTCCTACACCCTGCATACAAATTTTTATGTATAAAATTATGTAAATATTGTTAAAATTTATATTTATTAATTTACGTACCCTCCATAAACCGCAAATACCTTCATGTTGATATACATCTTGAAAACAACCAAACAATGTTAAATTTGAGTTAATTCCAGTTACTTGCATACGAACTTTAACTACATCTGTTGGATTAGCTATAGCACTTGAGATAGCACCAGCTAATGCAGCACATACAACATTTATAACAACTAAATCATCTGTTTTCCACTTATCCATAGCTGCTTTTTTTAAAGAATAATAGGTACCGAATTTTATAGTTCCATAAGTAGCTTGCCTTAAAATAGCTGAACTAATCCTATATAATAAAAAAATTAGTACTAATAAAATAATCCTATCTAGTAGTCAAATGAAATATTGAAATAATATATATATGTATGTATATAAATCAAACTTCTTTTTACCCAGAATATAGAGCTTTAAAACCTTCTTGTTGTGATATTTGAAATAAAGCATCTGTCATACCAGAATATTTTAGATGCGCATATTTTTGATCAAATTTTTGTCCTTGGATTTGGAGACGTGTTTTTGTTGTGTCTAAAGGAAAAGTACCTAACCAGAAATATATTTATAAAAAGGACGAGTAAATAAGTTATTGATAGATAAATAAACTTTTAGAATAAAATTATTGTAATATAACACCACATACCTAATTCTGCAACAATTGAAGCTAAACCCCCATAGATAAAAGGTTTCCAATCATTCCACTGACTCTCTCCCATTACAACGTTTAGCTTATGGTTAATAAATATAAATTACTTTTAACACAATAAATTTGATTTGTAAATTTTATAATATGATTTGAAATATTAATATTATATTTTATATAAATATATATATTTTATATGAATATCAATATTAAAAATATTAACGACACCGTGTATAAAATGATTAAAAAGCTAATGAAATAAATGCATTCCAGTAAGATTAACTAACTTTAAAATTACTTCAGGCGATTTTTTAACACTGCATTTACAGAAATACGAATAAACAATACAAAAAACACTCGTACATATATTTCTTTATGAAACTAATATAAGATATTTTATTTAACACTAATCTTCTAAAAATGTCACTATTGTAATCACAAACAGTATAATCAGCAAGTATCTATATCATGAAGTTTACGTAAAAATAATAATCAATAATTAATTTGTTATATCAGTATTTTTATTTTAATTGGAAGTCTGCTTAGCCGACAGATATATTGACTTGCATCATTTTTTGAAGGTGTTCAAAAAATCAGTAAATTAGAACTAAAAGCTACAACCAATCATTGTGAATGTAGTATATATAGTCTGTCCATTCGAGTGTCACTAGTCGGCAGCCAATAGTTACTGCCGACGATCGCATAAATAAGTTTCAATGCTCATATACCGAAACATAAGTACAAACCGTTCGAAAACTGAGTCGTGAAAAATCAACATGGAAGACAACACATTCTCATTTCTGCAAGCAGATGGAGACGAGTAGAATGCCTCTGCTATATATATATATATATATATATATAGATATAGATAGATACCACACGTATGTATGTATGTATATATATATATATATATATATATATATATATATATATATATATATATGTGTGTGTGTATGTACATATATATATATACATACATACATACACGTGTGTTGCACATGCACAGAACGAGACCCTTCTTGTCTACCATGTTGATTTTTCACGACTCAATTTTTGGATAGTTTCTTCTATGCTTTCGGCATGGAAGTGTCCAGAATTCAGACCTATTTATATGACCGTGACATTGACGACTAAACTTTATCTTCAATTATATTTAAACACGTAAGATACATATAAATTACATAGTTTTGTTATAAAAGTAGTAAGAAAGATATATGCTTTTTAATACAAACTAAATACATAATGGAATAAATGCCATTTTTTAATTGAAATTGAGATCCCGTTATATTAACAAAATTTTATTTCATAAAATTTGTACATATGTAATACAATTAAAATATATCAAAAGCTAAATATAATTAAAAAAATATGGTTCATCCTTTAAGTGAAAATAAGAAATATTATTTGATAAATGCTTATTTACAATGCATTATATATTTCATCTTGTTTTTTTGTTTTTCTTTTTTTGTACAATCAAGTGCACGTATATTAAAAAATCATAAATATTTATCTATAACACAGATAAATTTTTTTAGCTAATGGAAACTGTAGAAAAAGTATGTTACAGCATTCATAAATGTAAAGTACCAGACTTAGTCAACTCGAACTGGAACTCTTGTATGTATTGTTGTTTTATTTTGATAAATATATACCTGTGTTAAAATTGCAATATCAATTATAACTTGAAGAGTACCACAAACTTCAAATTGTATTGGAGCTTCTCTTATAACAAAATAACATGTTTTAAATGCATCACCTAATGTCCACATTGCAACCATAACAATACTGAAATTAACAGAAAAATTATTTATTTTATGAATGTTATTCAGGTATCGCATCTTGTTATTAAATCATAATTTTATACCTCATTCCATTAGTTGATTTATTAAAAAAATTACGCAAAAATTGTGGTATTCCAAGCATAGCCTCTGTTAATACTGCAAGTAATCCTATAGTTTCAACAAATATTGGTACATCCACTAATAAATATGTTAGAATTCCTATTAATACAGCAAATAATAGCATAAAGTCTAAGTAAGATTGAAAATCTGTCCACTTCCAAAAAAAATTCGCATCAAAATCTGTTTAAATTAATATTTAACATGAGTTATAATTTGAAAATACATTATTGTGTACGTTAAAAATTTCTTTTCTTTTCTCTGTACTTAAACATACCTGAAAATACACGTTCTCTGACTTTTATTACTTGATTTCTGCTTTGCACATTTATACACAGTTTAATCATTATAAACATAGTAACAATCATGCATATACTTTGTAATAAAAGAGGTATTTCATAATGTTTCCCAAACCTGTAAAAGATATAGACCTGTATTAGTATGAATTGATACAACACAACCGCAAATTTTTATATTAAGTAAATGTACAAACCAAAAGAAAATACGTAATGTATTAGCTATTAAAAGTGTAAAGCATACATAAAGGGAAAATCCTTCCGCACTATCCCTTCTTTTAATTTCTCTATATTGTGGCACATAGGGAATAATACCACCAAATATTATTGCTCCAGAGGCGACCCAGTTTGCTATATCTTTAATGGATAATTGCTCATAGACATTATACATTGTAATAACTTTTTTTTATTTGCATATTTTACTATCTACGATTCTTGGCACACGCCTAATTTTAGGTTATGACTCCAATTTTTTTGGACATCATATCATATCTGCTACGAATCATTAAAATCAAATAAACCTGCGATAGCAAAAGAAATGATAAGTCACATACATAAACACATACTACTTAAAAAATGAAATATGTAAGTACTTACATACTTACCGTTATGACTTCTATACAGCATTTACTTTTATTAAAATTAAAGATATTGATAAATCCATGCACATACCTATATACATATATAAAATGTATTATTATAGTTATAAATATTAATAAATTAAGAAATTGATATAAAGTTTAGTTACCTGTTGTAGATAACAGAATTGTGATACAGACATAAATTCAAATTATTCAATCATAAACAAAATATAGTCATAGACGAAATATGTTAGGTATCTTTGTAGAAATATAGTGCGATCGTAAATTAACATATGCAGCAACATCGATTGATTCCGCGGAATTCAGGATCGTATGTGACTCCTACCGCTGTAGAATTCCAAGCAGTAACATTAAAAAGACTGTAAACTAAGTGTAATTCATTTACTACTGAAATAATTGTAAATTCTGTTTATTATTTATAATAATTAAAACTCTGCATTTTAAGAAGATTGTATCTTGTTTATGATTAATTTCCTTTTTTCAATGTTTAAGTTCAGAACTTAATTATCATTAATTTTATATGTATATATATTGTATAAAATATTAATACGTAATATAGATTAATGAATACATATATGTATATATTTACAAAAAATGTAATTTATAATGTTATGTCGGAATATTAAACAAATAATTAAATTGTTACATGATTTATATGAGATAAACTTTGTAGTCATATCTAGTACGAAGTAAAGAAGAATTATATCGTTGCTTGGTAACCATACAGTAACAACTTTAAACTTGTATGTATATATTACGTACCTCACAGTATTTTATGTGTAATTAGTAAGATATAAATTTTTGTCAGTGTTGTTTTATTAATTGTTTAGCATCTTTTAACTATTTTTTAAATTAATACATCAAGTTAAAAATAAGATTCAAAATAGACAAGTAATAATATTATAGTTTTGAAGAAATGACAAGATGTAATAAGAGTGAAGTTAATCTTAAAAGCACTGGTATGAAAAATGTATTTCTTTCATTATTCCATATTTTCCAATTTGATCGAAATATCGATGTTTTAAATTATTTGGGAGGATATATATTTTATAAAATTCTTTTTCAACCCGTAAATTTATATTACATGTAGCATACAATCAAAATGGACAAAATTATTATGAACAATTAACAGCATATAACTCTATGAGCGCGCACTTACGACGCGTTTTACTGGCAAAATGTGTCGTTGATGCTAGAAACAGAAACTACATACGTAAAAAAAAACAAATGTGCAAACAAATAGATTGGAAACCACAATTTGTAAAAACTGAAATTACAAATGTAATTGATAAATTGACGTATGATGTCTCATATCATCCAATGGTAAATTATTCATATAACTCATTTCTGATTGCCGAGAAGTTTGCACGAAATATAACATAAGAATGAAATTATAAATTATTCAATTCAAAAATTATAAATTATAAATTCAAATTATTCTTTAATGATTAATTAACAGGATTTTTTAAGAACGAACTATGACTCAAAGTATTTCTGCCAGTGTGAAGCTCAAAAGTACTTTACTAATCCTTTATTCGATTATAATGAGATTTGTTCACGACCAAAATCTCACAGTCGTGTAGTTCGTCCAAGTTCATCAATATTTAAAACAGATAGTTCGGAGCCAGTTACATCAAATAGTAAAAATATAAGAGAACAGTCTTATTCACAATCAATTAATAGTTGTAGAAAGATTTTTAATTCTACAAGCGTGGAAACTGCATTAAAATTTCAAAATAGGTGAGATAAAATTTTGCAATAGAAACATTTGCTTCGTTATTTAAATTGACTAAAATTATAGGTATTTATTATTGATAAATTATTTATGTTACCGTAAAAATATATATAGAATAGAAAAAGATTCGACGTATTATAAATCTACTTGTGATTATTTATCACAAAACATCAATCATCTTCCATCAGAAGATAGCACATCAAGAAATTATAGAAATTATGAAACCGCTCAACTATGTACTGACTTCATTGATCAAAAAGCACATACAAAGGATGAAGAAGCGAAATACGCAAAATTTATGTACGATATTACACATGAAATAATACTCAATGGTTTGTATACTGATGAAGAACTACAAGAAGTATTTAAGAAACACATTGAAGAAAACAAAACAATTCTAGACACGGTCAGAATAATATCACTTATTATCACTTAGTTTATAAAATAATGTTAAATGCATACAATAACAAACTTTGTGTTTCTAAATAGAAGCGAATGTTATACGAGATTTATCAATTAAAACTTGCTTTAAATATATCGGATAATTCAGAAGGAGAAGAATTAGAAGATCTTGTATATGCTCAGCAATTATTAAATATTTCTGAAATTCGACCACTGATGCCTCCAAGAGGGCTAAATGAAGATAGAGTACTTAAAAAATTGATGTGGTATCAGAAACTAGACGAAATTAGGCGTGATGCACTAAGCGCTAAAAGTAAATCGGTCATATTGATTGATGCTAATCCCGAATTACATATAACTGAGAGAGATGTTCTAACGTCACTAATAGAAGCTGATATCAATCCCGAAAAAGCTCGAAAAATTTGTAGAGAACTTTTTTTTAAAAGCAAATCATTGGTTTGTTCAACAGATTAAATGTAATATGTAATTTACATATATTGCCTTATTAATATAATATCTTTTCAGAACCAAATGATAGAACCAAACAATGAATATGGAATGGAAGAAAGCGATCAATTTGATACCAATTTAACAGAATCTTATAATTTAAACAAAGTAGATGAATAGGATAAAAGTTCTGTGACTGATGATCTTGTAACAGAAGAACATAAAGATATACAAACGTAAAAAATAATAGTTATATAATGCTAAACTATGAAAATAAGTAAAAATTCATAAAATATATTTAATGTGTAAATATAACAATATTAGTTTTATAATCAGGAAAAACATTTTAATATTGTTATTTTCTTTTATTACTAAAAATAAGTATTACATTTCAATTTATCATTTTATCAGTTTTTCTCAACTCTTTTCAACATTTCTGTTCGTATTATTTTAACACAAAATAAAATATATAATGGAAAAAATATATGTTACAGATGTACATATTATATAGTTACAATATATGTGTGTGTATCAAATTTGTTCATGGTATTTACTCTTCACATATTCCATGTATATATCTCATAATTATAAACATACGTTTATACATTTTTACAATCATTATATTTAATGCATACATTGTACATTGACTATAAAATTATAAAAATTATTTATCATTACTCCTATTAAATATTTTTACTAATATATGGTTATAAATGTTCATTTGTACTTTGTATACAAATTACTTTTGCTTACTTATAATAAATTTACATATATATAAACGATTTATAACGTTATCTAAATCTTATCTGTAAAAACCAAAATTTATTATAAAGTTAGGTAATATACCTAGCAAGTAAATTTAAAAACAATTACACAATTCTCAATTAAGAATACTCTTTCAGTTAAAAAATATAATTTTTATCTCATATAAATGATATAAAATTCATTCTCAGCTTAAAAACTTAGTAAAAGAGTGATCTATAATAAATATACTTAAATCAAATGATATCTTCTTGAAATTCAATGCAATAACACTATCATCATGTTGCAGTTCAATAACAATTTCATTTTTTTCTATTCAATATGAAGATAAAAATAATATAGAAACCATTTAAGATACTTTTAAAGCATGCTATAATAATAGTTACAATAATAATATTTACTTAACTATGAGAAAATAATTAGCAAGTTCTCTATATAAAAATGTGACCTCTGATCAGCTATAATATTTGAAAGAGTTTGAAGTAATAATCTCTCCTTTTATCAACTACCATCTGACGCATTTGAAGAAGAATCTTCAAGTTCCGGTGCATCAGGACCTCTATTTAAAATACTTAAGAGATCTGTGACATGCCTTATAGTAAAATCTGGTTGTGGATCTCCCCTTAATAAGGGTGGTTTATCCAATGTTGGAATCCAAATTGTACACCCTAGACCTGCCTCTATTCCACCTATATATGGAAAATAATAATCTTTTAAACTGCATCATTTTCTTTATAATGTTAATTGATTGAAATAACATTTTCAAATAAGATTATTCTACAATATTTGAATGTAATATTTTCTAGTAATTCATAAATAATTAATGCGCGTGATAAATAAAATATGATAATAATGTAGTACCCAGGATATCAGTTTCCAGTTTGTCACCAACCATTACACAACTATCTGGTTTAACATTTAAAAATCGGTATGCTTTTCGAAATATTTCCCTTTTGGGTTTTTCCCATGGTAAATCTCCTGATACAAGAATTATATCAAAATATTGTTCTAGTGAAAGTTTTCGTATTTTTTCCCATTGTGCATTAGATGGACCATTTGTAATCAAACCTAAGAGGTACTTTAACCTCAATTGATGGAGCATAGAAACTATATCTGACGGCAGAGTCAAATAATAATATCGTAGACACAACCATCGCTCGTAAACTTTTTTTGCTAGATATGAGTACTTTTCTCCAAGTGCTCTACTCCATAAAGTTATACGCCAAACATCCAAGGTGTGAATTACATTATCAGGACATTTTCTAAAGAGCTTCAAATATGTTGTTGTAATCTTCACAGATATATCTTCAGGAATACCATATTCTTGTGTTAGTTCCTCAGCCAACTGCAGATAAAGTTAGAATACCACCTATTAGACTTTTTTTTTCACTTTATAATACATAAATCAAGCAATATTATAAAATAATGAACAAAATATAAAGTACGCACTAAAGGAAAATGAATGATTTCCACATTCAACATGATCTATAGTATAATGTTTTGATAACTGGGAAAAATGATAAATGTGAAAAATAGATTTTATAAGGAGTAATTGACATATTGAAAGTGAAAAATAACCATTCATTGAATGTGGATTTTGATGGCTGAACCAAGCTCTTGGGAGAAAGGATACAAACGATCAGTTAGGAACTTAGGTCACTTAATTCAGTTTTTGATGATTACCTAGAAAATGCATTGATTCATTGAAATACTCGAGCCGATTAGTGGACACTCGAAGTGGCACCCGCGGTCGTTGCTGTAATCACAACAAAATCAGTTGTGCCAACAACAAATTTATATTACTCCAACCCTAAAAACTTTACTCAAATGGTTGTTGGATGTTAACATTTATACTTATTTTTGCAGATTTTATGCCATGTATTAAATGCAATATAAGGGATAACTCTCACATGATTGAAAAGTTTATCTAATGTAATTTTCTAATATTAAAGTAGGGAATAATTTAAAAGATAAAATACTTTTAAAAACAATTTCTTTAGTAGAAAGACCATTTATTATTTTACAAAGCCATTTGTTATACATAAGCAGTTTTTCATATATACATTCACAAACTGTATTAATTCCAAATTTAACTTGTACAAATTTTCTAATATTTTATAAATTAATATAAAATGTAAAAATAGTTTTTCCTAATATATATTTCAATATTTAAATTTCTAAATCTATTTAACTCATAGAAACATTTGGTAGCTCTTTTGCTTGCCAGAAATCTATTTTCAGACATGATTACATTTATATCTGATCTGTGATTGTAAACAGGTTTACAAAATTTTAGCTAAACTGAATCACTAACTCAAAATATGAATGTTATTTTGATGAAATAAGAATTATTAATAGTTTCTTTCATATGCAATATAGCGTAATATAAAAAAGGAAACATGTGTAATACGTATACAAAAACAAACATATTACTTAACAACATAAGAATGGATTAAGTATCTTGGCTATTCTATCAATGTACAGATATATAGTACTTTCATTTAAAACATGATAATAAAATATCGATATAAATTTTTGGATTGTTTTTAATCTCCAAAAAGATGTTTTCCCAGCTCCATCATACGATGATTTCTGCATACTGTTAAAGCCCCACATTTCTTCAAAACAGAAGCAACATTTTCATCTGCTTTAACTAAGTGGCACAAAAGATCTTCAAAAGCAAACTTTACATTTGGCTGAAGACTTCCTATTTTTATTTTCTTGAGAATCTCAATAATTTCTTCTGCCCAACCTGACTCAAGAGTAAATTGTGAAAGCCAAGGTATAACTTGTAACACCCCAGCCATTGTTTGCATTCCAAGAAACCATAGTTCCATAAGTTCCATCCATCGCTCTTTATATGACATAGCAACAACAAGTTCAGTGGGATCATTGCTTTCATCAATTATATATGCATCCCACAAAAATCTTATAGTAGCCTGAATATATCGACATATAGAAAAATCATTTTTCTTGACACGTGTTGCCTGTTGCTTCAATAACAGCAATCCCAAAACTGCAAGATGACCATGCAATACTAGATTTTCAGGAATTTGTTTCAGTTCTGGGAGATTATTGAAAATAAATTTTAATAAAGAAACAAATGTTGGTGATTCTTCCACTAATTTTGCTTCTAATACAGTAATGTTCATTAAAACATTGCACACAGAGACCATGGCCACCCTTGAATCTTTGATCGCTTCTGATACATGAAGGTCTAAATCTTCTTCTTTTTCTGGTTCTTTCAATGCTTTTAATCTTTCTGATTTTGGTATTGGTGGCTTTTTATGATGAACAATTGTCCAATGGTAAGATAAACATTCGAACAGGATTTCCTCTTGTTTGTGTTTAATTAAAATTTTTCTAGCGTCTTCCTCTACAGCTAAATAACACAATGCTGGTAATAAAAGCCTCAATAAATCAATTTCACTTAGAGGATCATGAGTAACTAGTTCTCCAGATGATGTTGCTTCATCACTTTTAATTTTAGCATTTGCTTTAGCCTTCTCTGACAATTTTCTATTTCTGTGTGCGTAAAATGTGTCATTGGCTACTGTTAATACATATGGTAAAACTGCATAAACTTGAGAACGCATAGCTGTTGTTTCCTGAGCAAGCCATGCGGCTAATACTCTTACCACAGCACAAATAAATATTTTTTCTTTGACATCTGTTATTTCTTTCATCTTAGATACTGCTGTAAGTAAACCTATAATTGCAGCAAAGGCTCCCTTTAAAACAGTATATAATGACTGTTTTTCTTTTTGGTCTAGGTCCAACTGATCATTAGTAATATATCCAAGAGAAATTTCAATAATAATAAAGCAAGATGTAACTAAGTCTGCATTTGCCATTATAGTTTTTAATTGTTTTCCTTCCACTTGCATTCTAACTTCTATAGATGCCAATTGAATCAATAATAATAAAAATACTTTTGGTTTTTCTTTATCTAATAAAGTCCATTCTGTTCCCAATAAATCTAGCATGACAGAAGCAAGTTTTAATGCTGGATCACGTTGGTTTTTGCCTATCTTTGATCCAAGAATATCAGATAAAGCCTTGTGAATGCTAGAAGGCCAAGATTCTTCTTTAGCAGTTTCACTAATTATGTTTTTTCTGCAGGACATTAGTAAGGCTTGCAAAATTGTACATAACTGAAATTTTCTTTCTGTATGATCTGTTTCAAAATCTAATGAAATCTTGTTTATAATAACATGGAAAGGTGCAGTATCTGTTGCATCCCATGCTTCTGGACCAAATCTCTGAACTAAAGTAACTAAAATGTTCAAAGCCTGGTCAGTCTGAAAGCTTTTTTCTGAATAAATATCACACATTTTTGTAATTGCTTTCTGTTCAAGTAAAACTTGTTGTCCAGGAGAATATTGTGCAATATTTTGCAAACAGGTATATGCTTCACTAACAATAATTAACATATTATCATCTGCGTCTTCATCAGCTTGCGATATAATTTCAAGTAATGCAGGTATATGAGTAATCATATCAGGATGAGAAGCTAATTCTGATTCTCCACAGAATGCAGAAAGTATAGACAATGCTACAGACTTATATACTTGTGGAGGACAATCCACAGGAACTACTTGTGTAGATAATAATTTTGCTAGAAATTTTTTTCCAATAGCTTCAAATAACACTTTTTTTTCTGCTACTGTACAATCTTTGCTATCCACCAATTTTGTTATCATAAACAATGCAGCAAATTTTTCTGAATCAGTTTCAACAGACTTCAAAATAGTTTCATATTTTTTCACGTTCTTTGAAATACTCATGGCTGTAGTTTATGTTGTTATAATTTAAAAAAAAATATATCTATTTTTATAATCTACAAGTATTTTTCTACTTTTATTTTTTCTTGTACGATGACAAACTTCTAGATGCAATTCACAAACAATTCCAGAATTTTGATATTTACTCAGTAGTATTTAACAAAGATTCACTGAGATTTGCATCTTTCACATGTCACAGCTAAAAGCCAACTGGCAGTACTCCCAGATCAAGCCCCTTAAAACTAGCCTTGCCCTTTGACACACTCACTTAGTCAGACAAAAATAAAGTTGTACTATCACAAACATTAATTCCACAAACATGTGTACATTAACATTAAAATATGAATTATTTTCAACACAAGGTTAGCAGCGTCGTTCAAAGAATTGTTTTATTTTACTGTAGAAATATGATATATTAACTGCTTATGTTAAGTTTTGTATTAAAGAAAATAACATAAAAAGCTGTTTAGAATAACCACATTTTACAGAATTTCATTGGAAAAGAATTTTGAATGTACACATAATTCTACCCTTCTACCATAACCTTCTCCACATGATATAGCATGTGAATGTAATAGTACAATTAACTGGTATCTTAAGATCGTGAATCGTGAATATCTTCAGTAACGTGCTTACACGCTTTTTCTACGTTCTGTTGAGCGTCTGGACAGTGCAGTAGGATCGGTCGAAAATAACCGTCCGAGAGAAAGCACTATATCAGGGAGTCAGCTCGTATTACACAGAAGCTTCTATTTTCGTACCATCTTCGTATCCAAACGGGAATTGAAAGATTAAACGTAAATGTAAATGTAATTACTACGAGATACTTTTTTTTTGAAACAGTAAAAGAAGTACCACAGAAAAACAAAAAAATATGTATAAAATTATAAGTAAATTAGCAATATGAGCGACTTTTCATTTAATTTCGAGAGAAAGATTAACTACAGCTTTCGCGCACTCTCTAAGAAACACATACACACACATATATATTTTCAGTATTTTAACCAATACTGACCGTTTATATACACGCATACGGCTTTTAATATCAATATAATTTCAAATATTTTAGCGTACCTTTCGACATGTTTGATTGTCGCCCTTTCTAGTTTCGATGAGAGTATTGTCCAGATCAAAGAACACAGCGCTTATAGATACATTGGATGAACAAAAATGCTTCTCATGCAAAGTCGCCATTGTCATTGGAAAAGTAAATCTGTTGTTAATTCAACGATGTTTCAATGAAGAGTCGCGCATAAAAACATATAATGTTCATATAACGGTCTCCTTCTGAAAACACTCTAAGAATAAATATACAATTATTTTAATGGTCAGATGTCAGAACAGATCATATCTGTCTCGTCTCGACCTGATGCTTTTCGTTCCTGTCCTGTCCTGACCTTTTCCTCTTCCTTGATTTCTTCTCGAATGAAGAGACATCTTTAATAGAAATTGATATTGATCGTCGATAAATGCGTGATCTAGCTTTTATGTGTATTTATATTTGTGTACATAATTCTATAGATTTAGAGTTAATGATAAATAAAAGTTTTCTTGTTTTCATTCATTTATTTCTTTTTACATAATTATTAATATATTTATTTCAAATAACAGGTATCGATACTAACACAATTGTTAAATACGATATTGAAGATATTGAATAAATTGAATTTAATATAAACAAAATTACGAATAAGTTATTCTAAATTATATATTTTATATAACAACATATTATAATTTTAGTACTAAATATTACGTTATTTATATAAATAAAAAGCAATGATAAATAATGCAAATCGTGTAATTTAAAGACACTGTAATATTGATGGCGCCAAAGTTAACATTTGTTTTTCGGTTTTTCAGGTATATTATATCTTATTAAAAAATGACAGCTATGGCAGCCACAGCTACTCTTCAAGGAGATGAAGAATTTGAAGAATATAATCCACAAGCAAAATTAATAAAAACCCTGGAAGTACGTTGATTCTTTAACCTGTATCATATTCTTTTTCCTCGTTTTTTTAAATGTTTGTATGAAGTAATTTATATCATTTACAAAATTAAATTTAATATTTAATAATTGTGTTATTTGTTCAGGGAAATGGCATAACAGCAGGAGATGTAAAAAAGCTGGAAGAAGCTGGCTACTATACTGTGGAAGCTGTAGCCTATGCTCCAAAAAAGTGCTTAATTGCTATCAAAGGTATCAGTGAAGCTAAAGCAGATAAAATTTTGCAAGAAGCTTCCAAACTTGTTGTAATGGGATTTAAGAGTGCTACTGAAATTCATCAAACTCGTTCCAATATTGTTTTTGTAACAACTGGTTCTAGTGAATTGGACAGACTACTAGGCGGTGGTATCGAAACGGGTTCTATTACAGAAATATTTGGAGAATTTAGATCAGGAAAGACTCAATTATGTCATACGCTTGCTGTGAATTGTCAATTACCGATAGATATGGGTGGCGCAGAAGGAAAATGTCTTTACATAGATACAGAAGGAACTTTTAGACCCGAAAGATTAATTGCTGTTGCTGAAAGATATAAGATAGCAGGGGATTCTGTATTAGATAATGTGGCATGTGCTAGAGCTTATAATACAGATCATCAAACTCAATTACTAATTCAAGCTAGTGCTATGATGATAGAATCTAGATATGCATTATTGATAGTAGATAGTGCAACTGGTTTATATAGAACTGAATACTCTGGAAGGGGAGAATTAGCTGCTAGACAAATGCATTTAGGTAGATTTCTCAGAATGTTGCTCAGATTAGCGGATGAACATGGTGTTGCTGTTGTTATAACCAATCAAGTTGTGGCACAAGTTGATGGTGCAGCTAGTATGTTTGGTGGCGACCAAAAAAAGCCAATTGGTGGTCATATTTTAGCTCATGCAAGTACTACAAGATTATATTTACGTAAGGGTAGAGGTGAAACTAGAATATGTAAAATCTATGATTCACCCTGTTTGCCTGAGAGTGAAGCAATGTTTGCAATAAATGCAGATGGTATTGGTGATGTCAAAGAATAATACTATATTTTTCTCCTTTAAATACTTATGTTTATAAAAGAAATTACTTCAAGATGTGTTTTCCAGAAAATATAAGATAGTATTTTTATTTAATTAATGACACTCTTTAAGGATATATAATTTGTTTTATTATACAAAGGTATTGAATAAGTAGAAAATATTGTTATATGATTATTGCACAACATATGATCTAATAAATCTAATAAAAAATATCAAATGCATAAAATAAGACAGGAAATACTAAATGCATAAAGTAATATCAAATATATAGTAGTAATTTGTTTATATTTTTTTAAGTAAATATGTACATTGTAAAAAGAATAAATTATATATTTGAAAATTTCAAGAAGTTGTTTGCGACCTACCCCAATAAACGGCAAACTTTTAGTGAATATAAGAACTAGATTATCTAGGAAATTTTGGTAATCGTTTTTATATTAGGAAATATATATAATAAATTAATACGTAACAGACAACTCTTTAATAATAGATAGTTCAATTGTGTATATAGATATAAAAAAATAGTTAGTCGCTTTTGCATAAATTGCAATGTTTAAATTGCACCGCGAAAGAAATATATTGCAGATGTGGCCATTTTATCGACAGAAGATTGTTTCACAAACCGTGCTTAAATATTTTCTACGGTTTTTTTCATTTAACATTAGTATTAAGGAAAGAAGAGTTGGATTTATAATTCTAAATACAGATAAAAACGTTAAGCTTTTAAGAAATAATTTTGTTTCAAGGTTGGTTATATGTAGCGTCACTTTTATTTCACAAGATATGTATACGTATACATATAGTATATATATGTATAAAAGGACAAAATTTTCACTTTAATTTCCTTCTTAATATTTCTTTAGAACGTTATAATTGTAAAAAAGTTTTCTGAATTTATTGATTTAATGATTGTGTTTTATTTTCATATATACATAAATTTATATATAAATTCTATAGCGTAATCAATAAATCTATTGTTTTACTTTGCATTCCAGTGCGAAATTATTATCTACAAAAATGAGTGAAGATATTTCTATGTTTATTTTACCGAATAACCAACCAATAATTGCTTTAGAATGTGACACTGCATTTAATGCATTAACAAAAAAGGAAAAATTATATGCACATTATTTAAGTCAAGCTGCATGGAATGGTGGTCTTATTGTATATGTACAAACTTCCCCAGAATCACCATTATTATTTGCCCTTTTACATACAATTTTCTTATCTGAAACAATAAATGAATTGAAAAATTCTGCATTTAATGCTGGTGTTAGTGAAGATGAGTTCACAGTAAGTTTATATATAATATGTGGAATAGTAATTTTAATTTTTAAAAATAGTTCTTAACATTAATTGTACAATTATACTTTTAGGCATTTTTAGTATATTCTTGTGGAATCTTTGCAAATGCTGGTAATTATAAATCTTTTGGTGATAGCAAAATAATACCTAACTTGCCTAAGGATAGATTTGAAGCCATAATAAAAATTTCAAAGGCATATGAAAATAATCCCAAAAACATTGAAGAAATTTGGAATAAAATTCAAAATATAATATATTCTACAGAAGGAAAATTAAAATCTTTAGGATTAGGTGAAAAGGGGATTACAACTTATTTTTCTGCTAATTGTACAGACAAAGATGCAGAATTAGTTAATGATTTTATGCAAAATAAAGGACTAGAATCTTATAATGCCAGGTGTTTTAAAATAGCAAATAAACAAAACGATTCTGAAGGTTCCAAAAACATAGATATATATGAAATCAGATTAGCTTCTGTGGAGATCAATGATAATCCTAATATTACATTGCCAGAAGAAGTATTTAAAAATGCAAGATTTAAAATTACAAGAGGAGACTATAGCAAACTTTTGATTCCAGTTGTTGATAATATTCAAAAAGCAAAAGAATATGCTGCAAATGAAACTGAAAAGAGTATGTTAAATAAATATATACAGCATTTCAAGACAGGATCTTTACAAGATCATAAAGATGGGTCTCGTTTGTGGATTAAGGACAAAGGACCAGTTATAGAAACTTATATTGGTTTTATTGAAACCTATAGAGATCCAGCAGGTCAGAGAGGGGAGTTTGAAGGATTTGTAGCAATGGTAAATAAAGAAATGTCCAAAAAATTTGCTACATTAGTAAGTAATGCAGAAAAATTTATACCAAAGCTTCCTTGGGCCAGAGACTTTGAAAAAGATGAATTTCTAAGGCCTGATTTTACTTCATTGGATGTCCTAACATTCTCAGGATCTGGTATCCCTGCAGGTATAAATATTCCAAATTATGATGAAATTAGGCAATCAGAAGGATTTAAAAATGTTTCTTTGGGTAATGTAATTCCTGCAAATATGAAATTAGATGTACTGCCATTTTTATCTGAACATGATCAAATTCTAATGAATCATTATAGAGTAGCCAGCTTTGAAGTACAAGTTGGTTTGCATGAACTTCTTGGTCATGGAACAGGTAAATTATTGAGGAAATTAGAATCTGGTTTATATAATTTTGATATGGGAAAAGTAAAAAATCCTTTTACTGGAGAACCAATAAATAAATTCTTTTTACCTGGTGAAACATATGATTCAAAGTTTGGATCAATGGGATCTTCTTATGAAGAATGCAGGGCAGAAGCAGTTGGATTATATTTATCTTTAGAGAAAGATATAATAAGTATATTTGGACATGAGAATTTTGAGGCTGATGATATAATATATGTTAATTGGTTATCTTTATTATGGACTGGTTGTGCAAAAGCTTTAGAAATGTATCAACCATCTACTAAGAAGTGGCTGCAAGCTCATTCTCAAGCAAGATATGTCTTACTTAGAGTTTGTTTAGAAGCTGGCAATGATTTTGTTAATGTTGTAGAATCTGAGCCAGGGAAGAATTTATTATTAACTGTTGACAGAACGAAAATTTTGACAGTTGGTAAAAAGGCGATTGGAGAGTTTTTAACTAAATTGCAAATTTATAAAAGTACAGGTGACATTGAAGAAGCCAAAAAAATGTATGACAAATATAGTGAGGTACCCGAAACAGGTCCACATCCATGGGCACATTGGAGAGATATAGTTTTAGCTCACAAAGAACCACGAAAGATATTTGTACAATCTAACACATTTGTAAATGGTTTGTATTCATACAATTATGTACATTTACTATAAATTCTTATAATATTACTAATTTATATATCATGGTACAGGTGAAAATGAAGTACAATTGAAAAACTATGAACCTAATTTTGCTGGAATGATTCAGTCTTGGATAGAAAGATTCCCTTCTGCAGATGTTTCACAAACACTTATCGAACTTGCAGAAAAAGACAAACAACATTTTATACTAGAAAATTAATCAACTACTTAATACTAACATTGGCCAGAAAAGATACTTTTTTTATTATGTATACTGTAATGTTTATATATGTATATATGGATAAGAACCATATATATAATTATGAAAAAAATGGTTTATTGGTTTTTTAAGTACTCTAATGAATAAGAATTTTATATAAAATAAGATTTGCATGTGAAAATATCAATATTTATGCATATAACTATCCTAATAACATGAAATATATTTGTAAAATTATACAAACGATATAAAGTTGTTTTTATTATTTATTGTATATTTATCACATATCACATATTCATCACATATTCATACATTACTTTTCTTGAGAAAAATTTGTACGGACCGCGTTATGATTCTGCATACCATTTAGTATACTTGAATATACAGTATGTTTTCTTCACACTATATACCATTCATCATTCGTAACTGTAGACTCTAACTCTACTGGGTACTGCAGAGTACTACGCATGTATATTGATTTATTAAATTGGCGGGAAAAGCCTAAAGAATATTAGTTTGTGTAGTAAAATGGTGTCAGAAGAATCGTTAATTCTGTGCTTTTCTAATTTAGGTTGTGATATTTCCGATAAATCCGTGATCGATAAATGTAAGTTACTTATGGACTTATTGTGTAAATGCAAGATATTTATTCTTAACCTATACGAATTTCCTAATCAGTAATTTATTAAAAGCATCATTTGATCCGAGACAGACATATTCTCTATATTTGATGATATATTCGTATTTGATTGCATTATTTGTACTATTATATATATTTTATAAATGTGTGTTAAACAATTCTGATAAATTTTATAACAACATTTTGGAATATTTATACTATATATCATTGTAATATGTACACATTTATGTAACTTAGCAAAATATGTTCATATATATAGAATTTTGTCAGATATTTTTAATATTTATATTCATTCTTTGTCATTTATATAAAATATATTAATATATTACTTTTATTTAATATATCTTTAAAGAATTTTTTTGAATAGGTATTCAGCTATGTCATGATTATAACATAGATGAAGAAAAATTTGTAGAATTATGGGTAGCATATACAATTCCACGCTCCTTAGATATTGATCCAACAATAAACAATCTTATTAAGTTTGAAAAGGAAGATTTAGAAAAAAACAATAAATGTTCTTTAGACGTTCCTACCCAAGTAGTATCAAATATACATATTGATATACAGTCTAATACAGAAATTACGTATCCTTTCATGTGTTTTTATTAGTAACAAATTTAGCAATTGCTTATCTTTCTTAGTTCTTTAAGTTCATGTGATTTTCAAATGTTATTCTTACATCTATTTATTGCATATAATAGTGGTAAGAATGTTTTGGATATATACAGCAGTGGAGAATGCCCTACATTAAAGGTAAGCTTTCATTTTAATCATTTTTTAATTAGTCATATTTTGTTACATAAAATTTAGTAAATACAATCTTACATTATATATATATATCTTAATACTAATTATTTGTAAATATTTTCACGAATTAAGGAAAGTTAGCAACATTTGACATACAGTCTATTATAAAAAAGGATGAAAATATGTTTTAATATGCTTCAGCAATAATTATTTTTACATTCATAATATTTTTTGTCGAATTTTGAGCGGGCTATTTTCAGTTCAAAAATTACTCGTTCTCCTTATTCTTTCTTTCAAGAGGGAAGGTCTCTACCCTTGTAATGGTCTTCCGACATTGTTGCCAGATTTATCAAAGTATTCTTTATAGATTAGATGTCTAAAATTATTACATATAACCAAATTTTGTTATAAAATTTTATTTACATTGTAGAATAATTTTATTTTATTTTAATTAAAAATATTCATAAATATTTTGTCTCTCAATAAAAATATTTAGTTTGAAAATATACATCCTATACTGTCGTTATAATAGAAGCCTAACAATTTTGCTAATAGATTATAATTATGAATGCCCTATATTGCAAGACATACAACATTTTATAATCATAAAACGTAGTTTCCATAAGTGTTTCTGTGCATATAATGTTGTGTAAATGTTGTTATGTTTTGTAGTGTTGCGAAAAAAATGCCCAATCTTTTTAATGCAACATAACACGTAATAAATATTTTTTAAACATAGTTTTTTAGAAAATTGTTGTATTATATATAGGAACAATTTATTTTATATTGTACCTCAACCTTGGCAGTGTAATGATTTACATCGCTTTGGCAACACTGTCTCACATTCTTTATGGTCGATCTATGGTCTATAGTAGCAATGACGTAAGGTTTCTACCTGAGGATCTTATTCTTTATAGAACGTTTGGAATTGTACTTTACAAAGTTATACGAAGTAGACAAAATTTTAGATTTAAGTTACTGTCATATTTCTTACTTATTAGTACGCTCAACTCGATTGCAAATTTTGACTTCAAATTTATGTTAACAAATACACATAGAACGTTACATGTAATTTTTAATATATAAGAAGAACACCGTTTAAACTTTATTCCATTTTTTTATTTTTATCATATTTAAAATTGATTATTATCAACATTAATAAAATCTGGCTCCTTTTTAATTAGCAAAATAAATTAGAGGTATAACAGTAATGTCTTCTTAAATTTTTATTTCAAAGTAGAACTTTTCTTTTTATGAACTTACTGTTTTATTTTATTATTTTACTTTTTTTTGTTAATGTAAGTTCAAGGTATATTTTAAAAGGTTTTAACATATTATTGTATCATTTTAAGCAACTTAAACAATAGTTAAGTTTTATTCTTTAAAATGTTTTATTTTATTTCTAACGTATTTCTTTTTTATAAAAATATAGAAAATCTTACGAGATTATAATATTGTCATTGGCAGTCCTATCATTTATTGCAAATCAGAACATCGTATTATTTATTATGCTTACTATTGATGCTTAATGTTAACAGTAGTGAAATTTCCGATGCTATTTCCCGGCAGGTGGTTTCTTGTCCTGAAGCGCTGTTGTAGGATCTTGTTGAAGCACCATAATTCCCGCCACAAAAATCGTCCAGGTAGATCGCCGCCATTATCCCCTCCTCTTCTTTCCCAGTCTCCCACAAAGGACACTCTTCGAAGGAGGGGAATGTTGGAATGATTCTTATTGGTAGAAAAAGGATAGTGTGCCTTCTCATATCGTATAGAGAGGGATTCTCCTTCCATCTAAGAAAGCTGACCAGATTTCTTCAGAGGGTACGATTTCAGTTTTCAAGGACCCAGACTCCATTATCATCCTGATGCGCGCGTGCATGCGCGCTTACAGAATTTCTGAACAAAGCGTTATATCTTTCGTTTACTCTTATGCTTTAGTTCTCAAGTTATACTGAAATTTACGGGTTGTAGTTTGCTAAATAATTGATTTGTTCGTGTACGAGGCAGTTATAGTTAATATTTTTTAAAAATTATTCGGTACGGTGAGATATCTCGATGGCGTCGAATCGAGACGCTACCGCTTGCCTGTCAGCGAAGTCACGAGGAGTCGGAGTGTATTATTCAGTGGTTTGCCGGTTAACCGTGCATTTTACAGTCTATATGCAAGCTGTACATTGTGTGTAAATTTTGTTGTGAAATAGTAAATAATTTGTGCAAAATAGTATTATACGAGCGAGTGTAGTGTGTATTATATGTTGAAATGGTCGAGTAAAGCGTCAGCCATTATGGAATTCGGTTTGAGTGAATTTCATACTCGAAAGTCATTCCGCCAATCGTATAACGTTTCGCGTCATAACGACCTGTTGCTATTGTTATTATTGCTGTTATTGTTTATTCAATTTTTTTTTACTTCTCCTATCATTTCATACCATACAGTTCCATATTTAGTGTGGAAATGTGCCAGATTGATTGCACAGAATCGGAAAAGTTGTTCGTTACGTATAAAGGTTGCTTATTCACATTGAATTTATCATTAGATGTCGTTACAAGAAATACGAGATAAATGTATTTGCTAACATTAGGAAGGTTTACGGATAACCTTATTCACATTGATACACATGCGTATATGCATATTATATGTAATAAAAACAGTCCTGTATATGAGAAAGAGAAAGAAGATCGATTGTCGTTGTGTGCGTACACGCGAATGTCGTCGACCGTTCGTTGGTCGAGAGTTCTGAGCGTCGCGTCGCTGCAACCTGTTGCTTCAACTCAGTCGCATGCTTCTTTAGATCTACTTCTTTCTTCATATATACATTTCAGTGTTTTGATATTTTCCAAATATTTGACGAAAAAATGTCTCGGGTTACTAAGCAAAGGTATTATATGATTAACCATTTAGTTTTATATGTTTTATGTTTGAATTACATGTACTTTCTTGTTAAATAATATTCTGTATATATGTATATCCTCACAAATGTACATGATATTTTTATATGAATACAAATTCACATGCGTCTGCGTGTGCATTTATATAGGATAGTTCTTTGAAGTTGTCCCTAATCGTTGGTAATTCTACACTTTCCTCTTATATACTGTATAAAATTTTTTTTTCTTTTTAGATATTTTTAATCAGGAGTATTGCAGATAATTATTTTTGCTATCGCGTTCCACCTGTCTAAAAGTCTGCAAGATTTGTATAAATAAGTAAATTGTTGGTTTAATAAGATTAAATTGCGTGTAAATTATAACAAAATTTTAGCTTCCTTAAGCGGCACTTGGTTCAAAGTTCTGTTCTTTAGGGAGTTGCTTACATCTACCAATTAAATGCAATTGACCAACAACTGACAGTGCGATCTCTTTCCTCTTTTTGCTCCAATTTCTAACTCCTCGATATTCTCTCTTATATGTATAAAGTAAGTAAGAATTTCGGATGATATAGGGAAAAAAGGAAAAGAAAAGAACAGTTTATATTTGTATTGAAAAGTGAATGAAATATCAACGGTTCTTATAGCGTGCTACAACTGTATCTGGTAAAAGCTTCATGTTATTTCCCACGGTATCTCTGTGAATAGTGGGGCAAAAGATTGCCAGGGGCGGATAGTTTGCGGAGAGAGGGGTAGAAGGAGAAATAGACTCTTCATGTATTCGTCAGAAAAGAGGGGGAAAGAGGACAGCTCAATGATCGATTTAAAGTTTTACATGATCTGGTACAAATATCGTCCAAGCAAATTTCGTATCTGTTATTGATATTTTTACAGAGAATTTCGTAAATTTCATCTTCTAATATACTTTATAAATAAATTGTATAGACATAGATCGATCAAAAGGATAGACCGTTTCTAAAGAATTAGAAATATTCGGCAAATTGAACAGTTACTGTGAAAGAAAGCAACAGATTAATTGAATGTAAAAGTATCGAACGCAAAGTACAAGAAATGGACAGAACTAGATCGAAACAATACGTAATAGAGTGCCAAGAATGGCCAGGTTAATAACAATTAACCTTCTTCGTTATGTTGACTCCCGAAGATCATGCTATAACTGTACACTTTTTGTCATTGTAACGTTACCGGTTAAAATAACTGTTTATCTTACTCTTTCTGCATTTATTCACATTCGCCTGTAATCGCTAATTAGAAAACAATTTTTAAATATCGATAGTTCGAAGCACGCAACATTAGGTTTTTATGATGTAATAAGGAAGGCGGCAGAGAAAGAAAACAAGCGAAAACGAGAAAATTCATCTTTTCCAAATTTGCCAAATGAGTGAAGGTCTAGTGCACAGGAGATCAAATTGTGACTAGATCCACACTCATTAAGCACGTTTGGATTCAAACATCGCCGTTTCATTGATAATCATAAAATAAGTTTTCCCATATTAACGCGCAACCGTTTCAAAAATTTGTTATCATTATAAACTTTTTTCATTTATAAAGCCTTAGTACGATGTAAAACAGATAATTCCATAGGCGAGTATGAATGTGGTGCGCGTTATGGTTTACTTCGTGACTAGATACATACTCGTCTACGGTGATCTGTTCCACCCTTAAAATATTGTGTGTAATATATGAAATATATATATTTCTAACTTGCAGTAAAGATTATTTTACATTATTATATAGAATACCGTTTCACTTCTTTTTAAGCAAACTAAAAGAGCAAGGAGTCCAACAGCTGAGACAGAAAGCAATAATAAATTACGAGCAGTAGGCCATACGTTCACACCGTTGAATTATACCTCACAATCGTAAGCACGCTATCTAATCATTTTTATTTACATGTTTGTGTAATTCGATACTGCAATTAGTAAATTTCAATAATTGTTATAGTGATGTTCCAATTCGTGCACCCAGTACTACGGTTAGAGGCAAAGTCCTTTTACTTTTTGGCCCTGCCATTCAAAATTGGAAGAAACAAAACGAGCACGATGTATCGATCGTTAAGGCGGATAATTCTCATATACCTAAAGGTGCATTGTACATGTTTGAAATGTTTTCCAATCAGGGAGCCATTCTTACCATGCATTGTCAAAGTTTTGGCGAGCGATTGTGCTACGCTTGGAACGCTATTGAACCTCCTAATTCGAATATACGTTACATTAGAAACATAGCGCCTATAAAACCAGTTGTGTTTAGAACATGGGGCAGACTATTTATAACAGCCGAAAAGCCTAGTGGAAGGAAAATTGTTATGCTGGAAGGTACCAAAAGGCTTAAAATTCAGAAACAAGCTCCCATTTTACATCTGAATCTTAAAGGAATTAAGCATTACTCAGTGTTTACTGGTCAGATCGTTGCGGTTGAGGGTATTATCACTACTGAGGATACTTTAACAGTAAATAAATTGTTTGTTAAGGGATATGCACCATTATTCGATGTACCTAAAATATCGAAAGATATTAAAATATACGTTGCGGCTGGTCCGTTTACACCCTCTGATAATTTAAATTATCAACCTTTATGGGATCTTATGGAACGCGTTGTAGAAGACGAACCTAATATGTTAATATTAGTTGGACCTTTTGTAGAATATACACATCCTGAAATTAAAAAATGTAGTTTAAAAGAGACTTTTCAAGATTTTTTTGATACGCTTTTAACGAAGATTCTGCAATATTTACAAGGGTATATTTCAGTTAATAAGGTCATGTTAATATAATAATGTAAATTAGCATTACTATTCTTCATAATTTAGGAAATCTACTCGCATTATATTGGTACCTTCTAATCGTGATGTGCATCATCATCCGGTTTTTCCAACTCCGGAGTTCATTCTAAATACAAATAAACTTGGATCAAATACGACGAATATTTGTAGTATGCCAGATCCATGCATAATAAACGTAGATGGTTTACATATAGGAGTAACATCGGTTGATGTACTTAGACATCTTGGACAACAAGAAGTATCGTAAGTGTATCAACATCTAGGTAATAAAATATAAATTCTATTGTAACAAAAGTTTTTTTTAGGAATACACCTGGAATGGATAGACTTGGTCGTTTGGCCGAGCATGTATTGTCTCAGTCTTCATTCTACCCTGTATATCCTCCTCCTCCTGGCTTGAATCTTGATACCAGACTTTGGAAACAATACGCTTGTTTTGAACGGCAACCGCACGTGTTGATCTTACCTTCCGACGTTAGACATTATTGCAAACCATTAAATGAATGCCTCGTTTTGAATCCGGAGCGATTACAAAAGTACATATGTGCTAAGTTATGTGTACGGCCAATGAATAATGGAAAATGGGATCCAAATAGAGTATCTTGTGAGATTGTGAAAGTCTGATCGCTTTTTCTCATTTTTTTCTTATATTTTCTTGTTGCGATAAAAGATACGATAATTAAAATACAAAAGTAAGAAGTTTGTGTCTTTTATTTAAAGAATGATGTTAATAAAAAGAATTTGTATATAATTTGTGTTTTCATGCCTTGATTTAAGAGAAGTGAAAGTATAAATATTGTTTTATATCGATGTAATACCATGATTTCTCTCTCCTCATATGGGAAATGTACTAAATAAAATTTGAAGTTTATCGTTTGTCCGTTAGAGGTTAGCAGTCGTCGTATTTAGGATTTTTGTCTGCGTCGTAAACGTACGATGGCGCCACACGAACAACAATCTGAGCCATCGAGTTTTCTGCTTCTAGTGAGTTGTGGAATCGGCCATTGCTTCAATATTTTTCTTGTGATTGAAAATGTTCAACCTCTGATGGAAATACGAAAGCGTACATGAGTGCTGAGGTAAGCTGTTCAATTACTTGTTGCATTTACTTTTCTTTTCGCGATGTATTTTTGTAGAAACAAAAACGATAACTAGGTATCAACTATCTGCCAAATTTTGTTCCGCCATCTTTGTTACAAATTCGTTTACATTTTGCTGTGTGTATTGTATTTTTTTGCAATTATTTCATGCTCGCATTTTACTTTTAAACTGATCTTGGTTAATTAATTATATATATGATACGACTTACAATTTTATAAGTCTTCTTTTCTAATTTATTTTTTATCATCAAATTAACTGTGCGGGTTTAACAATTACTGTTATGGCCTTGATTTTTTCGTCCAAAAAAAAACGAGAGTTATGAAATTAAGCATGTGATGATAATAAGAATATGATACCCTCCTTGTATCGTATTTGTCATCTTTAAATCAGTGTCCCAATATTTAGTGATACAATACTGTTTTTTTCTAGTTATAAAATTATAATTGATAATTTTATTAAGTGAATACTTACATATGTTGTATTTGCAGAAATGAATTATATTTTAAATAAAAAAGTATGTGGACTTTGTTGCGTATTATTGTATTATAAGAATAATGTTATAATTTAATGTTACTTAAAAGGTACGCATATGCATTAAAAAATATTATCGTTTAATACAATTTTTAAATTAAATATCCTGTATCTGTCTTGGGAGTTTGAACATTTTTAGAAATATATTTAACATAAGATACGTTCAATTTGTAAGTAATGTATATGGAAAATTTTTAATTTTATAATTAATACTATTAATTATTTTATTATAATATACTATACATACATATTTGGTTTATTAGATATAAATATATATATATAATTATAATTGAAAATATGATATTGATTTAGTATGTTGTCAGTGTTTAAATGCTTGAAATGATACCGACGAATGAAATCAGAAATTTCTTTATTACCGACTGTTTATAATTTTGTTTTTGAAGGTAACATTACGTAAAAATTATATTATTGCTATGACTGATTTATTTATAAACACTTAAATAAAATTTATTGTGGCTCAATTATGTATGAGAAGGAATAATAGTTGAATATGTAAGTTTTATAGGTTGTCAAGTTGTAAGATATATATATTTGTGTATAAGAAATCAATTTTCATTATATTTTACGCAGAAAAGAAATTGATTGAATGAAACTCTTGTCTCTGGGTTAATATTATTTTCAGTATACAATTTTGAACAGTTTCTAAATTTACATAACAGAACTTGTTAAAAAGATAGTAATCTTAGAAATGATGTTGAAAATGTATATAGTATCTTTTAATATAAATTTTATTTGTAAAACAATCAGTGCAGATTATAATGGATTTGAGGAAAGGTACTGGAATTGGCTCAGAGTATCATAGATACGATACAATACATATTGAGAACATGAGAAAGCGAGAGTGCCATATCGATCCGGTTAGTTTGAAGTCTACCTACCTCAACCCTGATTATACATACTTTTACCAGTCGCTTTCATTGGCATAGGTTCTATCTTTTATTTTCACTCCTCTATTAATTCTAGAGAACACATGTGTTCTTGGGATGCATATTTTTTTTATTATGGAAATATTTCCTTTCATACTCTTAACACTTTCGTATTGAAAAGTTGGAAGCGCGATGTGTACGTATTTGATGCAAATCTTTCGATGGCTACCACGATAACTTCTCGTATCGAGTGTACGGGAAATGTTGAAAATGCACGCTGCATCGTTGCGTAATAATTCTTATTACGGGTAATCTGTTTAAAAACAGTCGTCAGACAATAGTTGTATCATAATGTTATACACACGAGTTGGATATAAATACAGACAATAGATTGATTTACACATATTTAAATTTCTTTCATTTGCTTCGCTATAAAGAGTAACAAAATATAATTCGATTAGTCACTATAAGATTTCCTCTTTAAAAAACTCTTAACTCTTTGTGAGATACTTCGATAAACTGTACACTCTACCTACTGATTCAATGAAATCAGATTCAATGACGATGCGATAGGCAAAATACAACTGTCATTTTTCACCATCAAGTACAGAGAAAGAAAACAAAACTTCATTACCCTTATAAGATAAATTACCAAGGCATAACTTTTAGTTTTAGTATTCAAGCTATATTCCCTTGTTTACATTCTAATTCTTTCTAAGTTTGGTTCCTCGATTGTTTTGTTAGCCATCTGACTTTTTCGTGCGGGTAAACACAGCAAAATATGCGATGTAACAAAAAGAGATAAAATAACGTATAACGTTGTAGAGCTATGTAGCATGTAGGACGTTTGGTTAAAAAATAAATTCAATAAGTCGGTGAATTTTTGGGGAAGTGGATAACGGTATCGGGCACATGAAAATTCGAGAGTCTACGCTGGTGGGCTGTCTTGGGCGGGCGACGGCTGTGCGCAAAAACGGCGGCAGTCAAGTTCAAGGCCACCAGCTACTTTCCTTTCCCTCCTTGCCTCCGCTGTGGAGCAACCGCCGCCTCCAGTGCCACCACTGCTGCCGCGCGACACCATCGCTACCACCGCCACAACCACTGCCACCGCCGTCATACCCACAGCCACCGCCCCCGCCTCCCACCCATTCTCACCCTTCCATCGTGATATACACGTAGCACGCATAACG
The DNA here is from genome assembly GCF_014825855.1 of Bombus pyrosoma. Taxonomy (NCBI): domain Eukaryota; kingdom Metazoa; phylum Arthropoda; class Insecta; order Hymenoptera; family Apidae; genus Bombus; species Bombus pyrosoma. The sequence goes on from NC_057774.1 coordinate 4,474,215, forward strand.
CCAGTAACGTATCAACTTAGGCCGAGCATGGGACTGTTTCGACCATGGGGGTAAAGGGAGTGTTTTGGGGCTCGATCGATCTACCTAGTCGTCTGAAAATTCAATTGGCTCCTACGTCTACACAATGTCACTTCATACGCTCTTTCTTCGTTCATATATTCTCAAAGAGTTTCTTCATTTTCATAAACACTCTTGATGAATCATAGAAATTTCTCCCAATCATGGAATCGTTCGTTCGATTAACATCCTGCCCTTACAAATCGATTCACTCTTTCCTCATTGTATCTGGAACATCGAAGGAGAAGATTCAATTGTCGAAAGACGTGATTTAAAAGTAACTTTAAGGCCAAGAGTTAATGACCGATTGTCATGACCATGATAATATCCACGGTAATGTTTCGTTTGTATTTGTCCAACATGGTAACAGTTGTGTTTTAGATTGGAGTGCTCGATGATTTTATCATCGATAAATATGGTCCGATCTAATTCCGTGAAGTCTCCGAGTGCGAACAGTTTGCTATGGGATACTTTGAAAGCAGTAACTTGTACTGAATCAGCTTGAAAAATCTCACATTTATTGTATGAATAGGGGGCAATTTTAAATCTACGTTTAACTTTTTTTATACTAATCTAATCTGTATATCTAACTAGCAAATATAAGTATGCTTTGATGACCCGGAGAAGCTTATCCGATCTATCAATGACAATAATAAATCAGAGCGATGTTTGAAATGCTCGGTTTTTCCATTCATAAAACATTATTCTGAATATGAAATTGGAACATAAGATCGAACATATATTAATTAATTGAGTAAGATAATTTGTAGATTGTCCAAAAAATTCAGTTAAATTGTTAAGCGATAAAGTAATTAGAATAAGAAATATATGTTTCGTGGATTTGTGGCGCCCGGTATTAGGATCGGCTGGCTCCGTGTATTACCGTATCGTCTGAATTGCCGTCAGTCGCGTACGGCTCGTCGCGCCGTCAACGTCGTGGTAGGGGGATGATGTGTACATAAGTACGTCGTGCATGTGCTTATTCGTGTTCTTCATGAGTGTTCGGATCTTAAGCATCGTGATCATTTTTGCTTTTCGTTCGTTTTTTCGTACAAAAGCGTAAGAGGAAAATAAAAGCCCAGCATCCTAGCGCCATTTGGATAGAACCGACAATCATGGATGCATGGATGTATGATGTGGTAGGTGTTGTCGATACATAACCTCTTTCTTCTTCTCGTTCGATCTCGTGGCTTTGTTTACGTTGCTGCGCGCGCGTTCTCTATTGCTTTCCGTTAATCCCTTCGACCAAATACGGAACAAAGTTTTGATCGTTTCAGAATAAGAATGTTCAAAATTCATTTAATAGATTTATTTCGCAGAATTGTAAATTGTGTATAGCGATAGCTATAAAGTTTGTAAAAATTCTATGATTCTTGCTGTCTCAAAAATTTTCATTTTTCTTTTGAATTTGATGTGCATGAATTTAATGATTTTTTCACGTAGATTGCGGCGATTACATTCGCGGCATGTTCAAACTCGCTTGTTTTCCGATGCAATAAGGATACATTACATATATATTATCTTCGTCGCATACTGTCAGTCAGCTTTAGCGACAACTCGGTTATTACGTTACGACGTGTCTGTTAGATAATCTATCCTGTAACTCATAGATCATTTTTCCACGCCTGCCGTTTTTGCCAACGTTACCGTTGATTCGTGATTACTTCAATGCTGTAATCTTCTCTTTCCGTTAATTAATAATTGGAACAACGATTCCTTTAAATTAAACGGTTTACCGTGATATGCGTAAAATATTTGAATAAATCTTGAGATACTGTATGAGCGTAGCTGGAAATATTTTACACGATTCCACCCAAGAGGTATATGTGTGTGAACGTTGTCATGAAAAAGTTGTTTATTTTGATGGCAATGAAACACCTAAATCGTACGACCTTAGTCGAGAAGCTTTTACCAAATACTTTTTCACAACTGTGGTTTTTGGTCGTTTCTCAGAATTTCATTTAATTCTTGTTGTATATCTGCAAATTTTTTAAAATTTCGGACATCGAGTGTTATGGATAACGATTAATAAAGCTCAAAAGACGATGTTAACGATGACGCTAATTTCAAAAGAAAAAAGATATAGATAATTTGGTTATCCTTGAAACATTGAGAAAAACGCGTAACAATTATCTCGTGCTCCATTTAAAATCGTTTCAATTGTTTCGCGATAATTGGCTTTTACGCGGTTTGATACGCACAAACGATTTTCAACGATAGCAAGCATAATAAAAATAACTTTATGTCAACCCGTTCAGGCATTCTGAATCATCCAAAAATTTTTCGAATTTTTCTGTGTTAATTTCATTTAAAATTCACTTCAATATCGACGTGTTCGTTCAAAGATGATTCCTATACTTTATCGATAACGAAAATTTCCTACATTTATCGTACGTAATACATGTATGTAACTATATATATTTTTCTCAATCATTTTCAACAAAATTTGTTTGCGAAATTATCCTTGCGAAATTATTTCTCTCTTTCTGTAGAAATCATAATAATTTCATAATGCTGTATATGTATTTCGCGATTCGTACGTATTTAACTATTTAAACGTATTATAAAACGATCTCATATACATCTATATCCACGCAATTAAGTCTTACGCAATTCCATGTGCGTGAAGCTTAATAGGTACATCGGTTTGCTGCTTTCACCTTTGAATTTGTTATACTTAGCATTTCGATCAACGCACGGACCGAGATATATTTGTATCGATACGTTCTTGAATTTGCTCGATACCGATTTTGATAAAAGGCACTCTCTTTCTGGGGAATAAATATTGGCCGATTTTATCTCTCGCAAAGTTTGCGAAAGACAATCTCCCCCGAAATTTCGAGTTCGATTGCACGTGACGCATACAGCGAATCGATGGATCGAGTTAAGCTGACACTGCAACGGAAATAAAATTGTGAGTTCCAACGTAGGAAGTTTGGTAGAAGGGAGGCTGCTGGAAAGTTAATAAAAAAAAAATATATATTCGTCACGAGGATGCGTCAGTAGGTATTTTCGGACTCTCCAGGTTCTTACTTTATGTTAGAGGAGTTTTCAAACCGTTCTAAGTCGATGGCTCGACTGCTAAAGTATGATCCTCGAATTTTTATGAATTCCTAACGTGGCAGAGGTGTATTTTTTTATTTTGCGGTTCCCTTTCAAGCTATTTTTATTAAATTATAGCTTCGAGATGTTTTGTTTATGGTGATAAATGTTTTCGTATGGCGGGCTATGGATTCATGCGAACCGCGTTAAAGGAAAAGAAAAGGCACGTTCGAGTAGCTCCGTCATCAAACAACTTTACAAGAAACCATGTGTTTTTGTACTCAAGGTGGTGTCTTGATATATGTGCACTAGCTACAAAGATATTGCATCGCCTTAATTCTCTCTCTTCGTATCTCGGTTACCGTACACGCCACGAAATTACGTGCGGCATGCACTTGCGCGTTCATCGACATTCAACTTATGTATACTCGTAGGGGAAAGTTTTACACTTATGTTTTGCAATGTGTAAAATACACATCTATATAGTCACAACATTTGACGACTAAACAAATATTTTCTTGAAACGAATTCACGTTGATGAACATTAAAGGTTATATCGATCGGTGACAGCGACAAACTGATCTGATGGAGCGTCGAGATGAAATACTCGAAAGGCAAGCGTTGATAGAGGGCCGGTAAAATATCTGTAGGGCAGATCTGGCAGTACAATCGTAATTATTCGTAAAGAACGTTCGAAGATCGGTTGATCGACGATGCGAAATCATGGATGCCAGGTATGGTTAGGCGCCTGTCGATAGGCTACCGTGATCGGTGATTGGTCGCGCGGGTCGTGGCGATGATGCGTCGTCTGGTTTGGTAAGAAACAAGCTGGGTAATCATCAGCTTTCGGAACTCGGTTCGAGTGGGGAGCGTTGGAGTTTTCAGGCTACGAGACACGTCGGTGACGTCATCTCAGAGCTGGGTCAGCCATAACCTTGGACAATGCGCGAAACAAATTCTCGTATGTGTGATTTCTACTTCGAGAAAACCACACGTTCGAGCAACGTGATTTCCGTTATTTTTTTCTTTCCTTGTTTATTGAAATCAGTTGACCGTGAAATACATTTGCTAGTAATTCGCGAATCTCCAACGCGTTTAGAATTTTCATCGGATAATTCAGAGACTAAATTTTATCGGAATACGTACGTATGTAAAAATATGTAAAAAGAAGGATGTTTAGTAATTTACGTTGAAAGGTGACAGGCAAAACAGGGAGAAGCAATTCCCCGAATCGTTGGTGAAGGTAGAGAGCAGAGACTCGAAAAGTGAAAGAGCGTGGTTCTAAAATTAGTTCAGCGGTAATCCTAATGTTATTATAGCGACTCGTTATTGCCTTATTTTTTATTGGCTAAACTTGCCGCGAAATCGGAACATGGTTGTTACCGAAGCTTTGGCCTTGACCGCGACCCAGGGTCTTCATCCTCGAGATATCGATTTGTTCTCTCTACTTCTAATTCTGTATCCACCTGTATATAGCCACGATATCGCTACTCCGTGAGTATTGTAATAATTCAGGGTCACCGCGATCGACTTGTTGCAAAATCGCGAACATACCATATATATAAGTACGTCGCGACGCTTTTCTTTTATCGGAAATTTATCCGTAGGAAATAAACATTCGTCGTAACTCTAGAAAATAAGATGGTGTCCGGTTCCTTTCAATCGTCTTCGATCTCGTGCCGGAGTCTCGAGTTATCGGGAGAAGATTGCGTAATCTGGGAACATTTCCGTTCAACGACAGAGTATCGTTTCGCAAAAAATTAGGCGTGATCTAGCCTTCGGCCAATCGGCCAAAATGTTTGTCGTTGAGTCGTTTATCAACGATTCGCACGAGCTGATGTGTCTCTTATCGCTCGATTCGAAATACCATTAAGTACCATACGTAAAGGTAGTATGTAATATTTGTAATAGGTGCAGAATATCGGCAGCAAATAATGTAACACAAATGTTAAATACGTATGAATCGGAACCTAACTCAAACCGAATGGAATTTCATTCGAGTTTAGCGGTACTCGATAGCGGTAACATGATTCTACGAAATTCCAATTAGTTCGTACGTGTCTTCCGTACGTACGTACCTACTTCCATATATACGTATATAAGTACGTTTCTGTAGAAGCGGAATGAACGATGAACATGTGACAATTTGTATAAAACGCGATGATCGATGTCATTTTTTCAATGTTGGCACAAATGAGACGATCTAATTTGCAACAAGGACTCGTGATCGAGGAGCACGACTTAAAATAAAGCGATCGCAACTGCAACCAACGACTTCTTTTTATTTGTCTCGCTTCTGCCACCTAGACTTTTTCTCGCTTACATAATCGGCTCGTTTAAAAAGAAGTTGGACTGGTCTCGTGCGTACCTCGAGAATTTTGATGCCCATATAGTGGCTTCGACTTCAAATTGGCAACCACAACTTCATACCTATATATGTGTAGACTTCCGTCGTGTCAGAATTATATTTTATATTTGATATTTTGTTTAAAGATGACCAGAGAGACGGTGTGAAAGAACATCGTTTTGTATGGGTTTTTGAATATGGTTAAACAATGAATGGCGATCGTTACGGAGACACGTTTGATCGTAATTAAGCCGAGTTATTGCGATAGAAATAAAATTACGACTAGCCGGTGCAATCGATATTCAGGTCATGGCTTCCTCTAAAAATGGATGCCCGATTAAAGGCTTCGTTTTCTTTTTCTCTTGCCTTTTTTTTTTTCTTAGTTGCGTGCGTATGTATATATGCGAAAAGGCACGAAAACCTCTGTCGAACGGAATAATTAACGACCTTGATCCCCTAGCGTGTTACACATGCGAATATCACTTACGCAGAATGAAGTAATATAGTCAACGATTTCGTGCAAATTTCAGGGTATGCGGGTTTTAAGTATTCAACGAGAAAATCATTGATTTTATCGAGCAGGATGATCACTAGAGACACCGCGGTTGCAAAGGAATTAAAAGCCTGTGAATTTTTACCCAGCTCGATTTAGTCCGGATTTATTGTTAGAATTCCACGTGCAGACTTGTCAGAAGCTGTGCGAAAACAGAAGGAAACGAGAGAACGAACGGATCGACGTGCACGAGGGTATCCGAATACGAGGAAGCTGAAACCGAGCAAGATAGATAAAGAGAGCAGGAGTGCTGTCGCGAGGAAGAGAGCGAGAAGCTAACGTGATAGAGAAAGGGAAACAGTGTGAGACAGAGAGAGGAAGAAAGAGAGGAGAGACTCAGACAGAGGGACTCAAGGACGGCGAAGTCGGTTGTTTCCGTCGGAGTTCGGCGTCTAAAATTGTGTATTGGCTTGGCGCGGTTCTGCGGCCTTCGCGAACGTGGCCGCTTCTCCCACAGAAAAGTCAAGTTCAAGGCTAACCAGATATCGCGATACGCTCGTTTCTCTCTTTCTTTTTTCATTCCATGTTCTTTCCTTCCGTCTGCGTTTTGGTAACTGTTTAATCGAACGGATTATGAAGCGATCCGAAGAATGTGAGAAAATCGAGAATCGCCGATGACTCGTAGGCTTTGTAGTGTAGACGAATCGAGCTGACGCTTATGCAATCTCAATCTTTTTTCTTCTTTGTCTCTTTAAACTTTCCTCTTTTCGATCACGTCTGTTTTTCTTCTTTTTTTCCTATTGTTTCGTTGCAACGTGTTTTTCAATTCTGACGAATCGCTCGTAACTTGAGGGGAGTCGTATCGCTGTCGCTTCGTCATGGCCGTCATTATGTATCGTGGTTGAGTGTTCCGCGCACCGTGTCGGTTTTTATTTCATTAATCTAAACGTGGGAGATGTGCACGTCGCGTCGCACACGTGAAGCACTTCGCACGACTAGTCAAGTTCGAGGTTAACCACATACTTCGATGCCTCGTTCTTTTCTTTCCTTTTCTAATCTCTCGCTACCGTTTTTCCTTTTTTCCCGTCTACCCCTCGGTCGCCATACGATTAACAATTCTTGATCTTTATCGATTTCTGCCGTTGAAATAAACTGTCGGTTAAAATGGAGTGCAATTGGAAAAAGCTTTTGACCAACTCGGCATTAATACGAGCTGCGGTCTAATAAAATCTGTATCCCACGTTGAGCTCGAGTGCCTTTCTCCATTATTCGTTTGTTGAGTGGTTACACGGCGAGCCACTCGAAATTAAAATCGAGCGAATGATATCGGTATCGAAAATTGTCACGTTGCAATGATAAGGCATCTGCCTATTTTGTGAGAGAGAGAGAAAGAAAGAGCGGGAGAGAGGGAGAGAGAGAGAGAGAGAGAGAGAGAGAGAGAGAGAGAGAGAGAGATCGTGGCTGGGTAGCGTATAAATCTCCAGACGTGCGTCCCAAGCTCTCGCAAACGATCGTAACTGCATCTCGCAGAAAAGTCAAGTTCAAGGCTAACCAGATACTCTGCGCTCCTTCCTTTGCCCCTCGACCCCCTTTCTGCGTGCATTTAATATACGATACCGAGGGCAGGAGGGCGGAAGAGGAGCAGCAGGCTTACGCAATCCTTTCACCGTTACTTTGTTCACTATCGTTCTACCCCACTGTTTCTTTAAGGATACCTTTCTTCTCATTAAGTTATTCATATGATTCATTTTACCCTTTTTCATAAATTATCCGATTGCGTCGATAGAACAACGATTTCTAGTTCTCGTACCGTTACCAGATCATTGAAAGATGCAGGATGCAGATAAACAGAAAGTATAAGCTCGCTGTATACTTATAAGATTACATTAAGAAATAAAGCAGTTGATATTCCGAGAACATCGATGCTACGTATCGTGAATTTTCTGAAGTCAATTCTAAAAATGCTTGAGGCGTTGGTCGCGCTTAAAAATAGCAACAGAAAAAAAGTGCAGCCGACTGCAGAGCAGGCTGTCTCTTCTGCTTTTCGGCATTTGCTACGGTTTGCTTAAAAGCGAACGCCCATCAGTCTGTGTTATAGGGGACAGATAGGAGAGGAGGATACGTGCGAAATTGTAAGATGTTCTGTTGATTGCTTTAGGTTTGCATGATGCCCGGTGGCGGCACCGAAAATATGATTGGAAATAATAGGACTATGGCGAACATTAAACAAGAAATTGAGAATCCTACGACGCCTACGCAAAATTATCAAGTTTGTTCACCGACCACTACGCTTCAACATCAAGAGGTATTTCGGACATGTAGTTTTTACGGTCGAAAACATTGTGATTCGTGAGACTAATCGAAAATGTAAAATAGCTTGAGATAGACGATACGTAGTTCTGCAAAATGGTCGATGTTGAGTAACTTTTTAAATATTTTAGGTGATTTGTAGCAAAATAGAAGTACCAGCCGATTATGGAGGAGGCGAAGGTAGTCCTGGTAGTCCGGAAATGCACCATTGTTCGTCAACCACGCAGCCTTTAGGAACACCAGAGGTACATACACTATACTATAAGCAGTCCTAACTATAGCAGAAGTCCTTGCATTTTTTCTTTCTTTGGAAGCTCTTTTGTGATCTTTGAGTTAGACTCAGCATGTCGTTTTATTTAGGAAGGTGTTAAAGAGGAAGACATGATGCCTAGAAGGCTTTGCCTAGTGTGTGGGGACGTAGCGAGTGGATTTCATTATGGGGTAGCGTCTTGCGAAGCGTGTAAAGCTTTCTTTAAGAGAACCATACAAGGTAAGAAGAGTTCCTTCACGATTACAGATATCTCCTTCTGCAGAATTTTCCAGGTAGCACCACAGAATTATAATTATAGTTCCAGTGATACGATTTTCTTGTTTCCCTACTATCTGTAGACATTGAAGTATTTTAGTTATCTGTATGCATATGCTACTATTCTAAAACGCATATATTCATAAAACTAATATTGGTGCTACCTGGATGAGAACCATGTATATTACAATAAAATAGCGAGTAATTTCACAGGCAACATCGAATACACGTGTCCGGCGAACGGCGAATGCGAAATAAACAAGCGCAGGAGAAAAGCGTGCCAGGCGTGTAGGTTTCAAAAGTGCCTTAGACAAGGCATGTTGAAGGAAGGAGTGCGACTGGATCGTGTCCGAGGAGGGAGACAAAAATATAGAAGATCCACCGATCCTTATACGCCGGTGAAGACAGCTCCGTTGGAAGGTGATTTTTTCATAGTTCTTGCTGATATAAATATCATGTTTCGATCGCAATCGTATCAATATAGAACACGTACAGTTCCACACCTCGCAAATACGATTAAATCTTTGATTTTATTCTTTTTAGCAAACATAGCAACAGCAGCTTCTAACGAAATAATAAGTAAGCTATCGGGTCCTTTCTCTTTATTTATTCGAGTCCGATACTTTGATTCGTTGGTAGATTTTTTTCATCCTGACATGAAATCATCTTACATGCAAACATAAATATTCAATGTGTGAATGTTCAAATGGTAAATTTTCTAATTTATTGGTAGATAATAAAATGCTGGAAGCTTTGGCTGCTTGTGAACCTGACATGCTACAAGTGTCCAATATTTCTCATACTCTTGATACAGATCAAAGAGTACTTGGACAATTATCTGACTTATACGATCGGGAACTGGTCGGAATAATTGGTAATAATATAATGTCAATTTTTCTATTAGTATAAAGTTATATTTAATTAATCAATAATTGAAAATTCTTTGCTGAAAGGTTGGGCAAAGCAGATTCCTGGATTCAGTAGTTTAGCACTAAATGATCAAATGCGACTTTTGCAAAGTACGTGGGCAGAGATATTGACGTTTAGTCTCGCATGGAGGAGCATGCCAAATAATGGTAGATTAAGGTTTGCCCAAGATTTTACCCTTGACGAACGACTTGCACGCGAATGCCATTGTACAGAGCTGTACACGCACGTGAGTATCGCTTAATTATTTCAATGATTTCGATTCATCGTGTACTTTGTTACCTTCTACATGTATATGCGTCTATACGTATTATTTGTTCTTCAACAGTGTATCCAAATCGTAGAAAGGCTTCAAAGATTGGGTTTAACGAGAGAAGAATATTACGTCTTGAAAGCATTGATATTAGCAAACAGTGATGCGAGGTCAGATGAGCCACAAGCGCTATATCGTTTTCGAGATTCTATCCTAAATTCTCTATCAGACTGTATGGCGACAGTAAGACCAGGACAAGCGCTTCGTGCCACTCAAAATATGTTCCTAGTGTTGCCCAGTCTCAGGCAGGTTGATGGAATTGTTAGAAGATTTTGGTCTAGTGTTTATCGAACGGGAAAAGTACCAATGAACAAGCTCTTCGTAGAAATGTTAGAAGCTGCTTATTATCGATGAAATATCAACTCAAACTCAACAATATCTATATCAAGGACTTCATGGAATCGTTATAATTATAGTTATAACACGTCATGAGTGAGTAGGGTACGTCCCTAAAAGTATAAACGAAAGATGGTGAGTGATAGTGAAAAACGAAAAGAAACGGAGATGTGCAGTTTTATTTGTTTTCTGTAAGAGAAAGACTCGTAAGAAAGAAAAGGCTTTATTTTTCAAACGTGAAAAGTATTGGAACGTAGAGCTTTGGCCAGTGATTCCACCGGTCATCAAAATTCGCGAAACACATTAAGATGTCAGGTACATTGTTTCGTCGAAATAACCAAACTTTCCTTTTCGAGTACCCCTTTTACAGGTACAAAGAAAAAAAAACAATGTTATTTCAGGATAGCATACGTAGTACAAGATACGAGATGCTTTTCCGGAGCTCTCATTTTAGGATAGTTTACGAAAACCTGTCGCCAGACAGAAGAACCTACCAAATAACTAAAACATTTTCATTTACGTAAAATCGTGACATGATCACCGAACCGGTGATATCGTAGAAATGAAATGCAAATGTACTAACTGTGGGTGTTTGACGTTATAGAGTTAGCATCGTGTTACCAAATACTACCAACTCAATCAAAATTACATGTAGCTCCGATTCGAGTCTTATTTTAGTTATATCTTTTCTCTAAAAAAAATCCAGTCAATTTGAAATTAGAGGAACGCGAAGCGTGTATGTTTAAGAGCGTCGAAATAAAATGATATATGCCATTTTATATAGAATAATTGCACATTTTAATACCATTAAGTGTAAAGATCGATAAATGTAAATCGATGTGTGTACTGCATTGAACATCCATAGTTATAGTTCAGCGAATGAATTTAGTATGCGCTGTTGTACAAATTGAACCAATTACGTGAACAGAGCTGTGAACAGTGAACAAGGAAAGCGAAAGAATGGCTGGATCGTTCTCTAATTAGCGTCACGCTGTTTTTTACGAGGTACTGTGAAAAAAATGTTTCGAGAACGAACCTATGGCCAGGTTGCCAGGTTCTAGGGAGAGCAGAAAAAAATTTAACCGATTGTTGAAATGATTGCGAAATGTTATTCGCGCGTGCCACACAGAGAGCGTAGGAGAATATATATTATATTATATTATTATATTATATTATATTGTATGTATTCAGGGATCTTTATTATCTAAATAGTTATTATTGTTACGAGATCTGTGCACGGATCTTGCGCATAATATCGCTTTTTTCGAAGCGAGGAATCGTAATATCGTATAGGAGCTACTACTCACACATAAAACTCATTTCTAAAGGAGGAAAAACCGTTTATAACAAATTAATGGAGTTTTTTCTTTGTCGGTTACACGCAACGAAACACGAAGTTTCTATCGACTTTCGAATCAGCTTTTTGTTATTTCGCGATTATTCGATATTATCGGGAGAAAGAAATTGTTTAATGAAAAGTTATAAATAAATGTTAGGGTAAACTATACGTTATAGCAGATCGAGTCGTTCGAAACTTTTTAGTGTTGAAGTGCGGTGTAATCTTGTGACGTTCAGAGTGCAATAATATCAGGACATGCGATTACATTTTTCTACTGGTCAATCGATCGCGACGCCCCTTTGAGTTTTCTTTATTTGTATATTTCGTCTCTGTTCTTCTACCGTTTGAAACTTTGTTTAAACCTCCTGCATTTAAATACACGATGCAAATAGTTGGCAGCAACGCTTACATATTGCGTGTCCTTCCTCCATTAGTTTTTCTTAATTACCTATTACGGTTCATTCCTCACTACGAAACAGATAATGCAACGAATGCGATGGGGAAAAAAAGAAAGAAGAAAATCGCTGCTAAGCCACGGCGAATTTTTGCTCTGCTTTTTTTTCGGTTTTCTTTATTACATGTTCTTCCCTTTTTTTTTTTTAATGATGTAGGTTTTTCTGTCTCTTTCTTTCTTTTAATTTATAAATTACAATAAAAGAAGTCACGTTATTTGTTATACTGCCTTCATGGTCGTAAATTTTGGAAGAGAATCAAACATTGATTTGTTTATTGGTTAATAATCTGGGTCGGATGTTGTTCTGACATGTGTTGGAAATGGTTCGTCAAACTGTTTGTCTTAGTTCATGCAAATATTCGTCAGGGAATCAATTAGTCGACGTTTTAATGGCATTTGTCGTGTGTTGATAGCATCCAACGTTGTCCATTTCAAAAAAAGTTGTCTACTACCAATGTTTGGTTCCAGATAATAATAGTATCTATATATACCGTCCATAATAGGGGGTATTAGAGTCATATATCAGTAAAGTTGATTAGGTTTCGTGATTTAAACATATTTCAGTTCCATTCCTGTTAAATGTGTTAATATTTTGTTTTTCAATCACGCTGTCCATAAGTTTTTTTTTATATATCGCGTACTTGCGTGTTATTTTATGTTTCGATACAAATGTAGAATTTTCACGTGCCATCAAATTCATGATCCATTTCTTAAATCTTTTCTTAATATGTCACGTTTTTTCCAGGAGACACAAACATTCAAGTGGATGAATTTTCAAAAATCTTAAAGTTTTCTTGGCAGATCCATTTAGCTTTTTGGTTTCTAAGATTCTATCGCAGTTAATACGATGATCGAAATATTTTTGAATTTATAAATAGTTAAGGAGAGGCGTAATCCATCGTAATGAATCATGATTAGGTTAATATTTAAAGATATCAATTATCAAACGATTTGATTGATCCTGCGTCCTGTGTTTTGCCGTTGTTTTATAGATTAGATTTGAAGCATTGTCTCTCTGTCATGTTTACGGATTCGCCGTGGCGGTAGAATCATAGTCTCAGGGTTTCAACCAACAACCAACAAATAGAAAAAATGATACAAATTTAGAGACGTATAAATAATTAAGCGCGCGAGTATATTTGTGGAGCAACATATTATGTATGATAATAACGATAGTAATAATATTCAGGATGATAATGATAATGATAACGATAAAGAATATTAACATTAGTATTAATGGTGATAACAATGATGATGATAATAAAGATAAGAATGACAAGAAACACTATACGGTGACTTGTTGCATTGTAAATCGAGATTTGCGTATTTGCTTTGCATACTGGTGCATGCACTGCGAAAGAAATATAATTTTAATGTCACTATTTCTTAATGAACTTCTTTACTGTGGTCAGGAGAAAACTTGTACATATATGGCTTATCCGTATCGTAAGAATTTACACCAACAAATTCAACCACATCCTCTCTGTATTTTTCTTACACTGTATGATTGCACAACTTGAAAACAGCTCCCGCTTGTCTCGCGAAACGTGCGTGCGCCAAGAAAGATGACAAATGGATCCGTGGACTTGAATTGTTTCATATATCATAGCGTGCACTGTTTACAGTGTAGATTTGTTTCTTCTTCGAAAGTACAATATAAAATGGTTCGAAAATCCTTCTTTCCTCGTCCGTTCGTCGGGCGAACTTGCCAGACCAGTCATAAATTGTACCTGCTGCGAAGAAACGCTGCTTCTGCGACTTTTACGAATATGTGTACAGATATATATACCTGTAATTATAATTTTTATATATTGAAAGGAAACATATGCGTAAGCATTAGTAAATCGATCGAAAATAAAGTAGGAACTAACTCGATTTTTATTTTTGAAATTTTGATTGTACGGGCTCCTGTTTGAACTGTTGCGTGTTGAAAAAATTTGCAAACATCCACGTACAGAATGTGCCGATTCCAACGAAATAGAATATACGTGGCCTCAGTTAGCGCAGCAATCATGTCGCAAGTGGCAGTTCCGCGTGTGTTTCTCTATTTATTAGCCGTCTTCCTTGCCACTTTTTCCAGTAAGTGTTATTTTCTTTAATATATATACGCAACTTTAATATATATATTACATTCTGTGTGTGTATATATATATTAAATTATATATATGTTGATGCGTAGCGAATTGATGCAAAGCGAAATTGAAAAAGAGCATTTCCCCACAGAAGCAAGTTCATACGTGCCGCCGGATGATTGTTTGAAATTCGATGTCGATGATATTGAGGATTACTTGTCGAATCTCAATTTCGAGAATGTGCCGACGATCAATATGATGATCGGCGGGTTCAAATGCCCGGTCACAGCTTTGCCCTTCGGTGCTTTGAAATCAGACTGGGCAAGGCTGTTGCTTTTGCAAAGAGCGCAACCGAAGGAATCAATTTTCCTAAAGAAACTGGATCGTCTTATCAGAATTTTAGTGATCGCTTACTTCCGAATGGAAGAACGTTTCGATGTTATACAATCTGGATTTTGGAGTGTAAGCAGGTTGGTAACAAAAACTCTAACTTTCAACGATAAAGACTTTTTCACAAGCTTGATCTTTGTATTTTATTCGATCGAATATTTTGGTAGTCCAACCGCGACGTTTGTACACGAAAGCACCACGAGCACTAATTCGAAGGAGGAAATGAAGAAACTCGATAACCCAATCGCTAATTCAAGAGAAATAAATAAAACCTCAGTGAATTTTGCTATAAATACTTTTTTTAACAACGATGAATCCAGTAGCACGATTGAAATCGAACGAATCGTATTTACTAGTTCGGATGCGAGGAGCGAATGCAAAACCGGCAATTTTCATACAATATATAATATTCCTTTAAAGCATCGCTCGATAAGCGAGCAAATCGACGAAAAAAGGACGGTAACCGCTTTCGTAAATATTACAAATTTTTTAGAAAGAACCACTGACAAACGGAAATACACAGAGATATCGACTTTGAGCACGAATAAATCCGTTACGATTAACACCGCGAATAATTTTACTAGGAATAAAAATGGCACGGATATTTTTACGAGAGATGAACTAAATGAAGGTGGAGACGATTCTGACGCTGATAAAGATATTAATTTCTCAATGACAGAATTTAGCAAAGAAACTAAACCAATTATAACCGGATCGAACGCTGTTACTGCTCGTATTTTGGAAACGATGACTTCTTATAATTATCAAAAATCAATAGTGACAAGTGTCGAGAAGGAAAAAACGGCGGAATCAATTGCCCCTACTATATTTAGCGCTACGCAGACCAATGGTGTGAAAAAGCATGGTACTCAGAAAATGCGTAAGAAAGGTGACTTTCTGTATCGTACGATTATAAAGTCACCGGCTTTAACTTAGGGAAATCTAAGAATGTAAATAGTCGAGAAATTTTTTACGTAAAACCTACCAGTGAGCAAAGTCGAGTTTATTCAGATAAAATTTCTACTAACCCGACCGAAAGTTTTAATCAAAGTCCTCCGAATAATCGGACTGGCGGTGTATCCCAAGTCTTTGAAGAGGTTCCATGGAATTCCAAGAATTCTACTGTTTCCTCTAATAAGATCAAAAAGCCTTCGATTTACAAAAATACTCTGGCAATAAGTTTTGAAAATACATGATAATTTCACCAAAAGTTTCTTCCACTACAGTTACTGCAGATCCGATGTTAATCGCAGACAAAAGGGACGGAAAGGTACAAAGGAAATTTGATAAAATCTAAAAAACGCGGAATTTCGAACACCGATATTGAAAAAATGTTTAGGTGGTTCTATACTTACGGTCACTCCAGGTACATATTTATATGTTTCTCTTACGTCACACGTTCTTTTTCTAATTACCTTTCGTTTATTTGTCAACGTTTTGTCGTAATTACAGTAAAAACAATTCGGTTGATCGAGGCGTCTACATCGCGTGCAAAGGAAAGAGTCACAACAGTAAAGAGTAACCTCGCCAAACGATATTTTTCATCTGCGAGGTATTAGAATAAATTTGCATACACGTATCTTTTAAAAGGCAAAAGTTTGGATCGTTTTGAATCGACGATAATAAAATTGTTTGACTTTCACGTGGTTGGATATTGCTTCCTGATTTGTCTGATTATACGGTATTTGTAGATGGTATAAGAAATGTACGTTGCGACAACTGGACACTTGCCGATTCTTATCAGCGATATTGCGGGCCAGTCCATAAATTCATGAGGCGGGGCAACGCTGACTGATATTTACGAGGTCCGCAGCTGGTAACGTTCGTCATGCTTTACGAGCTGTCGTAAACGAATCCTCTTATTATTCAGTTCTCTGTCCATAGGATTTTTCGGATTGTCTGCAAGCAGTTGGATTGTCCGCTTGATTGGTTCGATGCAATTTACGCAGGCAACGATAGCTTGAACGACATCGTGTTTCGGATGTGATTACGATCCAGTTGAAATTACACGCGAAATCGTGGGAAAAAAGATACGGGATCAGTGTTGCGCTGTTCAAAATGTTCTCGTTATCCGCAGGAAAGGGAATGAAAACGGTTGCGATGAGTACATAATTGGCTTTACGCAAACTATCGTGACTCGATGGTTTAATAACGGTTTTTCGAGATAGCACACCCGATCAGTTTAATTTGCAACGATAGCATATCAGCGGGTTGCGGTTAATAACCAGTCGAAGGTACGCGAACAAATAGGTGTGTTCAATCAGCACGTCGTGTCGTTCCGAATTATTCCGCGATATTTTTGTTAAAATATCCGTTCGTTCGTTTCGTTTGTCGATTTACGGTCCGCGATAGTGTGTGTACACGTTTTGTACAAATGTGCACGTGTATTCAAAACATATGGAGAATCATCGGGTCGAATAACTTTATCGCTTATATTAATTACATTATACAAGCTAGATTTTCAGTAAATATGCTTAAAATTTAGATTTACAGGGTGGTTATCAATTTGTAAATCCGAATTATCTCCTCGGTAGAGAATATACGCGAATTATGACTCTTTATTTCCTCGCAAGGGTATCCTATCTTTTTTTAATATTCCAGATGTTAATTCTTCTCTCTTTTCTATTTTTTAATATATTTCTAATATAAATTCGTAGCGCGGTACGATACGTTCGCGTCGTGTTCGCTTTGGAAATCTTGCTAAATTAAATATGTGCCGGTATTGTACAGATTAATCGTTAATAGAGTAATCTGAAAGTTAGCCTTCTATCTTTCATTCATTCTGCTGCCGTTGACTTCTTCGTGATCGAGCTAGCGCTTTAATTAGAGAACGTTATTATCGTTGGTAGGTTCGTCTGGTGCATCTTCTTTACAAGAATTAGGATCAGAGCGAGCTATATTTATTAGAGTCAATAATTTAGCCCGCTGTGAAACGGATTAGAGCGGTATATCGTTCCTTCTAAGGAAACAAATTACCTTGCCTTGGCGAGATGCTAGTTGAACAGAGCATTCCTGGTTTCCCTTTGCACCTGCTTTTCCCTATTTCTCACGTCCACGCCGACAAACAGTCGCGCTTTGACGCGACTCGTTGGTAATTGCGTTAACAGTTGCGACCGAACCGCTTGAAAATTCAAGGTTTCTCGTTGAATGCGAAATATTGTTTGACAGCATTAGACTGATCGACACGCTTCATAAATTGCGACGTTTGTTTCGTTTTTCTCGAGAGCCGGGCGAATTAAGCTGAGAAATCGTTCACGGAAGACGCGTGTCGTGGGTGGGGAATTGATAAATAAAGGTGATCAATCGTGAGCAAATGTTCAACTCTGGCGAAACAAATTTGCTCATTACTTATCATTTCTTCGCGATTATTCGCCGGTCGGATTAGCCGTACATTGTTCTTCGGGAGGGAAACAAATTAATCGCTTCACAGGAACGCGACTTCGAGAGGTTCTCTGGCCGGGTTCGTTCCTACGATCTTCGTGTCTAGAATACGGTAATGCCGGTGTACGTTCGCTTGTTCAAACTGTTCGTCAGGGTTACTTTAGCTTCTTGAGCAGCATCGAGAGTAGCAACGATGGACTAGCGGCTAGAGCAACGTTGAGGCTAGTATCTACCACCGACAGAAAGTTCACGGAAATCATTTAACCGAGGAAGAGTAGCGCGATCACAGGGAAAGCGGAGGAGTGTAGAGCATCGGTGTATGATGGTGGTGGTGCTGCTGGAGGCTGAGGCGAGGGTGAAGAAACGCTCGGTAATTATTTTACCGACGGAAGCGAAGGGATGAGAGAATGCAACTTGCACCCTTTCTCTTTTCACTCCACCTCCGTTTCTGGCGGCTTGATGTTAATTCATACTAATTGGTTGCATTACTCTCGTTTCATTCACCTGCCGTGGTTGTTTCCTTTCCTTTCGATGGGAACCGCCCATCCTTGTTTTTGTTGTTCGACGTTCTGCCATGCTTTTTATTAATTAGTCGCCAATTAATTTCAAATATTTCCTATAATTTAAGAGTAATTCTCGCATTCTCGTGAATACTTTCGATTGTTCAGTTTTTCGTTATCAACTTCCGATAACGTCCCGAACGAAGAAACTCGATTTACTAAACATCAGCGGTACCTCAATTGCGAAGAATATGTCTCATCGTGAAACGTCTGATATTCGAATAAAAGTTTATCTAATTTTCATTAGTTAAACGAATTAAAGAAGCGATAATACAGTCTTTGTGATACACGTAACAATACCGTGTAACTCGTTCGGCTGTTGCAGATACAGCGGGAAAGCTTGAATTATAGAGAAATAAAATAACGGCTTAACCCACACCGAAACAGGAGAAGAAGGAAGGAGCGTTATAAATAGGCGGGTGGCTCTTTGTTCTCGGCAACATGTTCCGCAACGATAAAAATTTCCCGCGAAACCAAAAGATCTCATGGACCACGTGTAGCTATTTTTATGTCACTTGGCCAATTTGTGGGTCGCACGCGTTTCTTAGATATCTTTGGTTATCCGTGTTGCAAAAAATATGGAATGTCGTCTTAAGAGGAAGTTGGCTGAAAAATTCCAAGAAATTGATGGACCAGTCGTAATCTGTAGCAGGAGACGGCTCGCGAAAGTAGGAATCTATAGGTGGCGAAGGAAGAGCGAAGATGCGTGAGAAAGCGTCGGATTGTTGGACACCCCTTGCGAGGGTGTAATCATCTTTGCTCAGTCTCGTCCGTGAAAATCCATTCTCGTCACGTCGAGACAAACGGGCTCAGTTGACTCTCCATCTAAATCTCCTTCTTCCTTTCGTTCTCCGGATCTCCTTCTTCCTTTACTCGCACGGATAAGAAATGAAATTAAAATTCTCCAGGAGACTGAAACGTCACGTTCCTCGTCGTCCGTCTCATCTCATTCCTCGTTTCGTGGAAGGGAGCACCGCGTCCGTTCGCCTCCAGGTATCCGGAAGATAAAGGAAACGAGAGATCGAGTCTGCTTCGTGGGATCTCGCAGATCGTTCGATTTGGACGAGCTGGGCTGCCGGTGGATCTCCAACTTTCCACAGAAAAGAACGAATCCCAAAGAGTTGGGCTAACCTAAAACTTTGAATAAAGGGTCTGATCCTCTCCTAGGAATGCATAGAGATGCGTACGAGAGTCGATGTGAAATATTTGTTTTCCAAATAGAGGTCGAAGAAATAGTATTTTGATATCGCTACCGTTCGAGCTTCTTCAGATACGTGCTTTCTGTGCAAAGGGACACTGGGACGTTCCGTATCTTTGCTTTGGAAATTTATGGAATTTACTTTTCATAGAAGAACCTTGCGTGCGAATCAAGGCGGCCTTCTTGTCCATCGAAGACGGACTAGTCGATCTCGTTAAGTGAAAGAAAGGATGAGGTACGGTTTGTGGGTAGGTCGGAGTGGAAAGCGTGGCTGGTTAATTGGAATCGCCTGCAAACTTGGCGACTTCTCAGCCTCGAAAGCATCGATGAAATTGCAGCACCCGTCAAGCTTCGGCCGGTTTCCTCTTCAGTTTCGAGATCGTTTCTACCTTCTCTTTGCTCGTCGCTTTTCATCCAGCGACAGTGGGATGCGACTCAATCTCGCTGCCAGCTTTCGTCCCGAACACACTGTCGTCTTCGATGGAACACGGTGGATCCCTTTGACTCTTAAAGACGGTGTGACGTGTAAGTAATTGTTACTTCATCGCTAGGTTGATTATAGCAATTTTCCTAGCTCCTTGGCTCGCTCCTCCTTTTCTCTTCCTCTTCTCATTTACTTCATTACTGTCTTTGTCTGTTCACCGCGTAACTTTATCGCGGAAATTAGTTTCGCTTCTTGCGCGTATATGACGCATCATCGATGCGACCATCGTTACATCCACATACACATTTTCTTTCAGCTTTGATTGTTTCACACCTCGGGTTA